>NC_084731.1:25663511-25923511 GCF_033978785.1 Entelurus aequoreus | reverse complement strand
AGCATGAATAATGCAGGGTCTCTGAAAGTTTTTTAAGACCATAATGAACATAATTTATGTGGAAATGAGCTTTTCTATTTACGAACCCTGTTTAAGAACAAATTAAGTTCGTAAATCGTACCAAAAAATACGACCAATCTCAGCTTTGCTGTCTGTGTCGCCATTAAGGTGAGGTTAGATTTTTTTTTTGGGATGCGCACATCAAATGCTGCTAGGTTTGGAGGGGGAGGAGCGAGCTGGCGTGGCTGCCAGAGTCCCTCTATTGCTGTAGCATAGTTCAGCCTAATAGCTAAGTATGCAAAAAACACGAGAGGTCTTGATGTGCTTTGTGTCACTGTTTATATAATTTCACATAAGAAAACTTGACACCGTTTTTGCCTGAACTTTTGCGGCTGTGCTTCTTAGTGGTGGAGGTCCTGTCCGAGTGCTGCCTGCTGTCCTACATGGCCAAAGTAGAGAACAGACTCTCCTTCCTTTTCCGCCTGGTCAACATCATCAACGTGCAGACGCTCACACAGGTTTGCTCTGCAAGCACGGCCCCTCTGCCTCCGGTATCCCAAATAACTCCTCCTCTCTCCGCCCCTCAGGAGAACGTAAGCTGTTTGAACACCAGTTTGGTCATCCTCATGCTGGCCCGCAGAAAGGCCAAACTTCCCTTCTACCTTAGCGCCTTGCGGGAGAAGGAGCACGCCGAGAAGTACCCCGGCTGTCTGCTCAACAACTTCCGCAATCTCCTGCGCTTCTGGCAGTGTCACTACCTCAACAAGGACAAAGACAGCACCTGTCTGGAGAATGTGAGTACTGTACTACTCTAAAACAAACTCCCTATCTTTACCGTATGGATGGTAGACGGGGTTACTATAGGTCAGGGTTGTCCAAACTACGGCCCGCCGACGTCTTCAGTTCCACCCGCGAGACGTCACACGTTTATTAAGGAGTCAAGCTTGCGGGCTGCTTCAAGCCTAAAGAAGAACTGCTCTTTTTGGAATATTGCGTACTGTTTACAATCATTATGAAAGACATGACGACGGATGTATTTTTGTTTTTTATGCATAATATGAGTGTGAATATTGTCTATCTATCACCCTGCGATGTGCTGGCGACTTGTCCAGGGTGTACCCCGCCTACCGCCCGAATGCAGCTGAGATAGGCTCCAGTGACCCCCCGCGACCCGAAAGGGACAAACGGTAGAAAATGGATGGATGGATGGCATTCTATCTTGTAAATAAACGTAAATAAAAGTCTGCTTCCAGCGGTCCTCTATTCCGCCCATAAAATCAAATAAATAACGACTCAAAAATGGCCAACAATACTCCATGTACATTTCATGACTTGAATATTAACCAGGTGTTACTGGTATTGTTATTATATGTGCTAACGCAGACTAACTATTAATAGCGACGCCGTGATCACTACCGTGTGTCCCTATATTTACATAAAGTGTTCACTTGTGGAAGTTTATTGTAGATCATAAATCTTGCGTCTTACCTGGACAGAAGAAGTCTGAGTAGGTATTCCGACAAGTTGGTTCACTTTGACAGCCATTTAGGACCCGAAAATGGCGTGAAAGACACAAAAAGACGCCTCCCACCCCGTTTCGTCGTGAGGATTATGAGACATTTTTCATCTAAATGGGAATATATGAACATCCTAGTAGTCGGCATCCTAATGACAGCAGACATTGTACAGTAAGTGATGTTTTATTATGTTTGTTGGCTCTCATGAAGTCTGCAGTGAGTACCGTATTTTTCGGACTATAAGTCGCAGTTTTTTCATAGTTTGGCCGGGGGTGCGACTTATACTCAGGAGCGAAATATCAAATAATATTATTTAGCTCATTCACATAAGAGACTAGACGTATAAGATGTCATCGGATTTAGCGATTAGGAGTGACAGATTGTTTGGTAAACGTATAGCATGTTCTATATGTTAGTTATTTGAATGACTCCTACCATAATATATTACGTTAACATACCAGGCACGTTCTCAGTTGGTTATTTATGCGTTATATAACGTACACTTATTCAGCCTGTTGTTCACTATTCTTTATTTATTTTAAATTACCTTTCAAATGTCTATTCTTGGTGTTGGGTTTTATCAAATAAATTTCCCCAAAAAATGGGACTTATACTGCAGTGCGACTTATATGTGTTTTTTGCCTTTTTTATTATGCATTTTCGGCCGGTGCGACTTATACTCCGGAGCGATTTATACTCGGAAAAATACGGTAATAATCAGTGATGAAGGAAAAAAAAAAGCAAACGTCGTGAAGCGTTTTTTTTTTTTTGCTTAAAATGTTTAAAATATACGTAACTATTGAATGTTATTACATTACATTCATACTTACATCATGTACATAAAGCCTCAATAGAACTGTTTGGATTTTTTTAAGGGCTTTGCAGGCGGAATTGCGCGGTTTTCATAGATTCCATTATAAGTAAACGTTTGTCCGCATTTATTTAATATTTAGAATGCAAAAAAAATAAAATAACTTTTGTCTTCCTGTCTCTCATAATGATTGTCAACGATAGGCAAAATTCCATAAAAAGTGCAGTTCCCCTTTAAGTTTAGGTATCTGTCAGTCTATTTGCCACAACTATGTCACCATCTTGGGGACGTTTTGAGTAAATCAGGTCAATGACCATGAATTGGACTTTAAAGATTAGCAGTGTTGGTCAGCCGTAAAAAGTAATTAGTTGCAGTTACCAACTACGTCTCCCAATAAGTGTGTGCATATATATAAATATTATATACATATATATATATATATAACCTCTTGTAGGTGATTATTACACATGATTATTATCACAGTTCATTTTAGATGTTTGGTAAACAACAGTTGTTGAACGCTCACCAGCTGCAACGTAAACACTGCTTTAAAAAAAAGTGTGTGGCAGCTGAAAGACAGACAACTGTTTGCTTGCAAGGGGAAGTCAAGGTTATTTAAAAAAAAAAATCAATCACATGAACATTTGACATAACTGTATACCTGACTTTGAATTAGTCATGTGTTGCAGAAGGTCAGACTGGGACCAAAGTGTAGGACAAGTGCAGCACAAATGACTAGTGTAGTCTTAAGGCACCTCCACCTGATGTATACCTGACTAGTGTAGTTGTAAGGCACCACCACCTGATGTATACCTGACTAGTGTAGTTGTAAGGCACCTCCACCTGATGTATACCTGACTAGTGTAGTTGTAATGCACCTCCACCTGATGTATACCTGACTAGTGTAGTTGTAAGGCACCACCACCTGATGTATACCTGACTAGTGTAGTCTTAAGGCACCTCCACCTGATGTATACCTGACTAGTGTAGTTGTAAGGCACCTCCACCTGATGTATACCTGACTAGTGTAGTTGTAAGGCACCACCACCTGATGTATACCTGACTAGTGTAGTTGTAAGGCACCTCCACCTGATGTATACCTGACAAGTGTAGTTGTAAGGCACCTCCACCTGATGTATACCTGACAAGTGTAGTTGTAAGGCACCTCCACCTGATGTATACCTGACTAGTGTAGTTGTAAGGCACCACCACCTGATGTATACCTGACTAGTGTAGTTGTAAGGCACCACCACCTGATGTATACCTGACTAGTGTAGTTGTAAGGCACCTCCACCTGATGTATACCTGACTAGTATAGTTGTAAGGCACCTCCACCTGATGTATACCTGACTAGTGTAGTTGTAAGGCACCACCACCTGATGTATACCTGACTAGTGTAGTTGTAAGGCACCTCCACCTGATGTATACCTGACTAGTGTAGATGTAAGGCACCACCACCTGATGTAAACCTGACTAGTGTAGTTGTAAGGCACCACCACCTGATGTATACCTGACTAGTGTAGTTGTAAGGCACCTCCACCTGATGTATACCTGACTAGTGTAGTTGTAAGGCACCTCCACCTGATGTATACCTGACTAGTGTAGTTGTAAGGCACCTCCACCTGATGTATACCTAACTAGTGTAGTTGTAAGGCACCTCCACCTGATGTATACCTAACTAGTGTAGTTGTAAGGCACCACCACCTGATGTATACCTGACTAGTGTAGTTGTAAGGCACCTCCACCTGATGTATACCTGACTAGTGTAGTTGTAAGGCACCACCACCTGATGTATACCTGACTAGTGTAGTTGTAAGGCACCTCCACCTGATGTATACCTGACAAGTGTAGTTGTAAGGCACCTCCACCTGATGTATACCTGACTAGTGTAGTTGTAAGGCACCACCACCTGATGTATACCTGACTAGTGTAGTTGTAAGGCACCACCACCTGATGTATACCTGACTAGTGTAGTTGTAAGGCACCTCCACCTGATGTATACCTGACTAGTATAGTTGTAAGGCACCTCCACCTGATGTATACCTGACTAGTGTAGTTGTAAGGCACCACCACCTGATGTATACCTGACTAGTGTAGTTGTAAGGCACCTCCACCTGATGTATACCTGACTAGTGTAGTTGTAAGGCACCTCCACCTGATGTATACCTGACTAGTGTAGTTGTAAGGCACCTCCACCTGATGTATACCTGACTAGTGTAGTTGTAAGGCACCACCACCTGATGTATACCTGACTAGTGTAGTTGTAAGGCACCACCACCTGATGTATACCTGACTAGTGTAGTTGTAAGGCACCTCCACCTGATGTATACCTGACTAGTGTAGATGTAAGGCACCACCACCTGATGTATACCTGACTAGTGTAGTTGTAAGGCACCACCACCTGATGTATACCTGACTAGTGTAGTTGTAAGGCACCTCC
The DNA here is from genome assembly GCF_033978785.1 of Entelurus aequoreus. Lineage (NCBI taxonomy): Eukaryota > Metazoa > Chordata > Actinopteri > Syngnathiformes > Syngnathidae > Entelurus > Entelurus aequoreus. The sequence continues at coordinate 25,918,743 of NC_084731.1, read as the reverse complement.
ACCTGATGTATACCTGACTAGTGTAGTTGTAAGGCACCTCCACCTGATGTATACCTAACTAGTGTAGTTGTAAGGCACCTCCACCTGATGTATACCTAACTAGTGTAGTTGTAAGGCACCACCACCTGATGTATACCTGACTAGTGTAGTTGTAAGGCACCTCCACCTGATGTATACCTGACTAGAGTAGTTGTAAGGCACCTCCACCTGATGTATACCTGACTAGTGTAGTTGTAAGGCACCTCCACCTGATGTATACCTGACTAGTGTAGTTGTAAGGCACCTCCACCTGATGTATACCTGACTAGTGTAGTTGTAAGGCACCGCCACCTGATGACATTTTCAGTGTGCTGTGGACATGGAAGTAATCACATTACAGTAGAATATCTAAAACAGGAAGTCAATAAGGGCCGCTTATAAAATATTAGACATATTCATATTTGAACTTACTATCAATCTTTTATGCATCAATATATGTGACCATTTTAATTCTATCCAAAGAAGAATTCATTTTGTGGTGTTGGAGAAGATGTGTTGGACCCTTTTTGTAATTACTATCCTTATTTCTATACCACTAATATTTGTACTACAATTAATATTCTTATTACTATTTTTTAGTACTACTATAATTTCAATGATTTACTTTTACTCTTTTTATTTAGCACTACTCTAATTCAAATTTGTCTTTACTAATAATATTAATGTTTTTATTCAGTCCTACTAATGTTCTATTGTTTACTTCTAATATTTTATTTAATACATCTATATTTCTAATTAGTCTTTACTACTAATATTATTATTTACTACTACTATAATTCTAATTAGTCTTTACTAATAACACTAATGTTATTATTCAGTCCTACTAATATTCTAATTATTATTTAATTGTAATGTTTTCTTTAGTACAACTATAATTCTAATTGGTCTTTCCTACTAATATTATTTAGTACAACTATAATTCTATTAAGTCTTTACTACTAATATTATTATTATTATTTAGTACAACTATAATTATATTAAGTCTTTACTACTAACATTATTATTATTTAGTACTACTATAATACAGATTATTCTTCACTATTCCTATTATTATCTGTAATTAGTACTTGTATAGAGTGGGTACAAAAAGTATTCAGATCCCTTTACATTTTTCACTCATTGTTTCATTGCAGCCATTTGCTAAAATCAAAAAGTTCATTTTATTTCTCACTTCCCCTCCAACTTGATGGATGTAGAGAGGTTCTGCAAAGAGGAAATGGGTGAAAGTGCGTAAAGATACTGTAGGTGTGCCAAACTTGTGGCATAGTATTCAAAAAGACTTGAGGCTGTAATTGCTGCCAAAAGGTGCATCAACAAAGGCTATGAATACCGTACTTATGTACATGTGATTTTGTTTTATTATTAATACATTTGCAAATATTTTCAGTTTTTTTGTGTCAAGATTGTGGGCTTAGTGTTCAATATTGAGGAATAAAATGAACTTTTTGGATTTTGGCAAATGGCTGCAATGAAATGGAGTGAAACATTTAAAAGTGTCTTGAGTAGCCACTGTAATACAAATTGTTCTTGACTTCTACTAGTTTTCTTTAGAACTGCCAGAATTCAAAGTACTTTTTTTTTTGCTTTTAATATTGTTTTTATTTAGTACCACTATAGTTCTAAATATTCTTTACTACCAATATTATCATTCTTGAGTACTATCATTTAAATTATTTTTTACTTCTATTATTTTCTTTAATACTACTTTATTTTTAATTATTCTTTTCTACTAACATATTATTATTTACTAGTACTATAATTCAAATGTTTTGTATTTTGTACTACTGACACTCAAATAAATGTTTTACTTTTATTATTTTTCTGTAGTACTACTTGTACTTATTCTTTACTACTATTATTTATTACTATTCTTTAGTATTACTATCATTTTAATTATTCCTTACTATTATTACTATTATTTAGTACAACTATAACTAGTTATTCTTTACTTCTAAGAGTATTAATGTTCTTAAGTACTAACTTGAACTATTCTTTACTTCTAATATTTTTCTTTTTAGTACTACTTACTCTTATTATTATTATTTTGGCAAATAAATCACCAACGTACGGAATCTTGTGAGCGTGTGTCGCCTGGTGATATGTCATGTTCATCTTTTACATTGAACATGTTGCAAAAAGACTGGAAATTAATTTAACTTATTTAATTGAACACTTTTAAGTCCAGTTTGAGAGCACTTGAGATGACGTTTTGAAATTGTCACTATTTTTCTTCATGTGTATGTATGTTTATGTTTATGTCATTTTATCTTTGGCTTCGTCTTGGCCAGGACTCCCTTGAAAAACAGGATTTTTTAATCTTAATGGGACTTTCCTGGTTAAAAAAAAAAAAGGAGTGTAATGGATTATGGATACGGCAAATGATGGCGATATTTAACCCAGACCTTTGCATCATTCAGGGTGCAGGGAAGAAGCACAAGTAGTTGCTATTTGAGCCTTCTCCACTTTAGTGTTTGAATGTATTTGATATTTGTTTGGCTCTAGATCAGACCTGGTCAAAATACGGCCCGCGGCCCATTACGATGTTCAATCCGGCCCGCCGTACGTTCCACATTATTTTTTTTAGTCCTTTAACATCAAAACTGTAGCCGCCATTATGACGTGCAGTGCTGTTTTGAAATGACCTTAAGTCTTGAACTATAGAAAGTATTTCAACGGTTGAAGTCTGCGCTTTTGGGCGTTATACGAGTTATTACGATAATCTATGTCACAGCAGCTCAGACCAGGAACAAAGCAGAGTGGGCGGGTTTTGTTTTCAGGAATAGATGTGGAAGCACATTTTTACAACACATTTCTGCACAAAAGTGATAATATATCATATTGTAGGTGTTTATTACCCATTTTCTTTATTTTAATGTACATTTTGGGTGTCCCATTCAGTAAAAAACTGTAAAATTCCTTTCTGTTTTTTTGAGGTGGTCTGTAATAACTTTTTTAGAACTCTATAGGACATTGTGACTTTTGGTATTAAGTGTTCCTGGAAAAAAGGGACCCAAACACACACTGTATAGCAGATTTTTACAGCTAAATGTGTACGGTATATATCATTTATACACACATATACATTGGCCCCCCCAGACACATGTTTTCTCTCAATGTGGCCCCCGAGTCAATATATTTGCCCAACTCTGCTCTAGATTAAAATGCGGGCCAATAAAAAAAAACAACTACCGGCAGTCGGCAAATGTCCTAGACTGCATTGTGGTGTTGTTGTTGATGATGAGCAACGTTCCCTCTAAGGTGCGCGCCTGTGCAATTGCGCACTGCTCAAGCGTCCTCTGCGCACGGCAAATCTATGCCACGCACAAAATCAAATAAAAAAATAAGCGCATAACAATTTTCGACACGACACGGACACGACAGAGAAAACCGTTTTCGTCATCATTGTTCAAATATTGTAACGTCTGTCGAGACGCTTTGAGGACATGAATTCCATCCATCACTTTACTGAGCAAAACTCTTTATTGTCGGCCATAAACACATCACCAAAACATTAGTAAAAAAAATTATATCTAGCAAAACTGGTCATTTTCTGCAGTACAAACCAGAACAAAAGCAACTTTGTTATATCAACAGCAGCCGCTCGCTCTTTCTCACTTACGCCAACACATGCACATATGGCACTTAGCCAGTGATGCGTTTACAGCCACACAAAAAGTCGGACAACTCCAACAGCACACATAAAGTGTCATTCCAGGTCGTTACACTATGATTTACCAATCAAATGTGTGCTTATTCTAGTGTCATTTATTAGGAATCTTCATTTATAAATATTAATCATGAAATGCTGTTAGTATATTAAATAAATACTAACAAAAATATATTTTTTACAAACAGGAAGTTGCAGGAATGTACACATGATCCCCTGCTTACATCTCATTGCGCAACATGTGAATGTTTTAATGGGAACTAAATGCAATGTCTGAAAGGGGTACAAACTATTTCCAAAGCAGGACCTCCACCCAGACAAACAATACATGTACCGTATTTTTTGGAGTACAAGTCGCTCCGGAGTATAAGTCGCACCGGCCGAAAATGCATAATAAAGAAGGAAAAAAAACATATAAGTCGCACTGGAGTATAAGTCGCATTTTTTGGGAAAATGTATTTGATAAAACCCAACACCAAGAATAGACATTTGAAAGGCAATTTAAAATAAATAAAGAATAGTGAACAACAGGCTGAATAAGTGTACGTTATATGACGCATAAATAACCAACTGAGAACGTGCCTGGTATGTTAACGTAACATATTATGGTAAGAGTCATTCAAATAACTATAACATATAGAACATGCTATACGTTTACCAAACAATCTGTCACTCCTAATCACTAAATCCCATGAAATCTTATATGTCTAGTCTCTTACGTGAATGAGCTAAATAATATTATTTGATATTTTACGCTAATGTGTTAATAATTTCACACATAAGTCGCTCCTGAGTATAAGTCGCACCCCCGGCCAAACTATGAAAAAAACTGCGACTTATAGTCCGGAAAATACGGTACACAGTTCATGAAAAACAATATTTTTTGTTATTGTCATTGTAAGTGGGCCTAAACACTTATATTAGAAAATAACCTCATGGAAATGACTGCTGTCATTTGATTATAATAATAAGAGAATGTTGTCTGTCTATCTGTGTTGGCCCTGCGATGAGGTGGGGACTTGTCCAGGGTGTACCCCTCCTTCCGCCCGAATGCAGCTGAGATAGGCTCCAGCACCCCCCGCGACCCCGAAAGGGACAAGCGGTAGAAAATGGATGGATGGATGAAGATGTAACTTGTTATTTAGTCAGGTTTGGGACAGGTGTGCTGCTGGTGTAGCCACAGTGTGCACGTCTGATGTTGCTCACATGGCCTCCACTGAATGCTCAGGGAGTTTTTGCGTTTGCTCACACACATGAAAAATTAGAGGGAACATTGATGATGAAGTGTTTGTTGTCATGAGAAAGTGAAAATGTATTTTCCTCTCCTCAGAGCTCCTGCATCCCCTTCAGCTACTGGAAGGAGACGGTGTCGGTGCTTCTTGGCTCTGACAGGACTTCTCTGTGTGCGATAGCCAGCTACATCGACGAGCCCTTTATGGATCTGGACAGAGACCTGCTGGAAGATTGACCAGCGGCGTGCGGACCGGGTGCGACGGCCTGTGACGCCGCTGCGGACTCCACTGAGCTGCGCCATCGTGGCACCTCGTAGGTCACATGTCCGCCGTACGCTTCTTCACACAAGAGGCCGGCGCCCGGCCTCCATTTTGTCTCTTAAATGGTCTGCAAAGGACGCACGCCCCTCACTAACGTGACAATGTATGGACCTTCTGGGAATGACGCCTGCGTTGGTTGTTTGCTTTAGTTGGAATCAAAATAGAGCTTTTTTTATATTAATCTTTACAAAATTCTATAGTGGGGAAAAAGTTCTATTCAGCAAAATCAACCCGCTTTGAACACGGCCTCTGCTCCCTCAGCACGCCTCCACGGCCTCACCAAGGAAATAGACTCTTCTCAGCGATCCTCATTTCCTGTTTCTCCAACTATAAATCGGTGCTTTCTGGCTCAGAACAATTGTTTGCTTGTTATGTGCACACGTCCACACCTCATCTAACATCCTTCATCCTGAGAACTTTTTCATCCATCTGTTGAAAACTGGCTTTTAGCTGTAGAATAAAACATTGCACACATCAATTTGTTTTTATTGTTTATTACACGTTTGTTGATTAAACCATCATAATTGTAACAGTTTGTATGCTTTGGGAAGAGAATAAACTATGCAGGCACTCGAGCTTTTAGTTGAGACATTTGAGTTCTTTGTTCCAGCGACAATCTTGTCAGGCTCTTTTGGTGATTGAGTTGCGAGGGGAAGTGGCATTAAAGACGCCGAGTGTGCAGCTGTTGGACGCTGCGGGCTCGTGATGAAATAAATGAGCTACCTCACTGCACCGTTTTAGAAAAGGACAGTTGCGTCTCCCAACATGTCACACTTGGGTGAATGTATGACAGTTTTACACGCCTTGCGCACACCCTTTATACGCCCAAACGTTTTCTTTGCGTCTGCTATCACTTAGCATGTCTTAACGTGATGGTGCTTGTGTGCTTTGTAGTGACTTTCATTCAAGTGTCGCAGACGTGTCCTCCATGACCGCCGCTGGATGGATGTTTGCCTGTATGTGCTTGATGTTTCCAATAAGCCTTAGATTGAAGAAGTGATGGGGGAGGAAGCTCCAATCTTTAATCATGCATAGTGAGAATGTTGCATTTCCCACTATTTGATGTAATATTCAGCACAATGGAGGACATTTGCACATATTCCAATTGGTCCTACTCACATGCAGGGAGACTTTTCTTTCTCACTGAAACGACACTCGCAGGGTGTTGATTACCACACGTTTAGTCGTACAAACTGAATTACGCTGTTTGACTTCTGTAACCAACCTATCCAATATTGGTGTTGAGCTTCATTTTCCTTTGTCCAATAAAGTCCATTCTTTAGAGTTATTGTGGGATTCTTCTATCATAAGTTCACACACACATAAACACACGCCAAAGTTCCAAGTCGTCGTTCAAGCCAGCTGTTGCAGCTGTTTGACGTCTGCATGCAGCCTCGCCGTCACTCAGGGAGCTGAAGGATAGAAGTTGGGGTATAAAACTTTTGTCAAAATGACAATGGTTTGGTTCGATGTGATGAAGGAATAAGCCCCGCCCACCTTGCTGCCTTGGTCTCGTGTGCGGACGCGCAGCTTGTTGACTTGAGATTCGGCCGTGTCAGCTCGCTCTGCCGCATCGTCCAGCTCATGTTGGAGCTTCCTGTACTTGGCCAAGTTGGTATTGGCCTGCTCCTCCTGGCCACACAAACCAAACAGGACTTTTTATTTTGGCGTTGGAGCAAAGCACAACACTTGTCCATTAAACTGGCACAAATGAAGAAAGAGGATTCAAACTAGCACTGCTGACTCTGGGAATTTATTTAAATGAGAACCAAAATATAGTGTGGCGGCCAACCGGCTGAAGAATGGCTAAAAGACATTTTCTTTCTTTAGAAAAGCACAACAAAAGACTTGTTTTGACTATATGGAACTTGTAAATGTGATATTTCATTTTAAGCAATGTAAAATAACACCTCTGATTTGGCATCAACATTTGCAATGAAGAGAGATTAGTTCCAGCTGCAATAACACCCCTTTTCTCTAAGTACCATTGTTTACTAGCAACAAAGAAGACCAATAAGCTAAATTGTAACATATACATACAGTATATACATTTACATTATATACATACTTATATTTATTAGGGCTGCAATTAACGATTAATTTGATAATCGATTAATCTGTCGATTATCACTTCGATTAATAATCGGATAAAAAAGACAAACTACATTTCTATCCTTTCCAGTATTTTATTGAAAAAAAAACCCCAGCATACTGGCACCATACTTATTTTGATTATTGTTTCTCAGCTGTTTGTAAATGTTGCAGTTTATAAAAAATAAATTAAATTAAATAAATAAAATAAAATAAATAAAAAGCCTCTGTGCATGCGCATAACATAGATCCAACGAATCGATGACTAAATTAATCGGCAACTATTTTTATAATGGATTTTAATCGATTAGTTGTTGCAGCCCTAATATTTATACACACACACGCACATACATATGTATAAATACATACATATATATGTATATAAAATCCCACCCCCAAAAAATATATAGTATCCAATATACCACTACTAAATTAATATGGTTTGCATTTTATTATTAGTTTTATTTATCATTGTTTTTGCGCATTTGATATTCTGTAGAAAATAGGGAATACTATGAAAAAGGATTTGACAGAAAAGAGAAAAAGTTGACATATTGGATGTTTGAATAAGATTGTCACACTGGCAGTTTGAAATATAGTTAGCATGTCTTGGAAGTAAATGACATCAAAGAAGCCCTTATACTAAAAACTGTGGACACCCGGTTGAAGTAGAGGTGTGTGTGTGTGTGTGTGTGTGTACGCATGAATGTCCATAAGGAGGACATAAATATATGTAGATATGTAAAACATACACCTTCAGAATAAAAGCAATGCCGCTTTTTTAAATGCACGCATGAAGTAATATACGTTTAATTTTTCAATTTGCTGAACCTACACATAAGGAGTTATTTAATACTACATTATGACAAATAAAGAAATATTTATAGTGCTGTCCTTTCCATTGTTTTTTTTTTTTTTTTACTTCCTGTCTGACTGGCATATGATTATTCTTTTCATTGGCTTATTGGGGCAGTTGGAAATTAACTGTGCCTAGCAACAAGTGGAAGAAAAGTGTTTTAGCCACTCAGAAACAGCCAGTACATGTTTTATTATTGTTCTAAAAATGGACTAAATGAGTTAAAAAAATGAAAAAAACCACTCACCGCTTCCTCAGACTGTCTTTTGTAACTCTTGACTTTCATCTGCAGCTTGTCAATGAGATCCTGCAGGCGCAACAAACTCTTCTTGTCCTCCTCGGCCTTCACACACACACAACAACACACACGGATTGTAAATAATTTAAATAATTCAATGTATATACTCTGATGAATAACTTGTGTGCTGACTGTATTATGCTGATAGTATATATTCATACCATGAATTGATTAACGTGGACCCCGACTTAAACAAGTTGAAAAACGTATTGGAGTGTTACCATTTAGTGGTCAATTGTACGGAATATGTACTCTACTGTGCAATCTACTAATAAAAGTTTCAACCAATCAATCAAAAACCCACACAAAACAGGTTGAAACAAAACAAAGTGTCGTATACGTGCCAACAAGTGAACTACCTGATAGGACAACTCTTTGACTCTTCTCTCGTATTTGCGTACGGTCTTCTGCTGCTCTTGGTTTCTCTTCTGCTCCGCGTCCAGTTCGTTCTCCAGTTCTTTCACCTAAGGAAAAAATCTGAGTCAGCTCCTTGCACAAGTGGTCTTTCTGACAAACAAGTTCTCACCCTGGACTCCAACTTCTGGACTTGCTTTTTGCCTCCCTTCAGAGCGATCTGCTCGGCCTCGTCCAGACGCAGCTGCAGGTCCTTGATGGTCTGCTCCATGTTCCTTTTCATCCTCTCCAGATGGCCGCTGGTGTCTTGCTCCTTCTTCAGCTCCTCCGCCATCATGGCCGCCTGCAAGGACACGCCATGGCGGTTATCTGGGGGCGTGGCTCCTCCTCGTGCTCGGTGAGTGTCTCACATCAGTGATGGCCTTCTTGGCCTTCTCCTCTGCATTGCGACACTCCTGCACCGCGTCGTCCACCTCGTTGGACAGCGTGGAGAGATCACCTTCCAGCTTCTTCTTCTGGTTGATCAGACTCGTGTTCTGGAGCACAAAAGTTCTTATTCATTTACATAATATTGTTGGTTTTTTTTGTTAATTTTGAACACTTTAACATTCACACGGTGCACAATCAAAATTAAGAAAACATTTTCAAATTATATAAACATATAATTTTAGAGATGTCCAATAATGTTTTTTTTGCCGATATCCGATATTATCCAACTCTTAATTACCGATTCCGATATCAACCGATACCAATATATACAGTCGTGGAATTAACACATTATTATGCCTAATTTTGTTGTGATGCCCCGCTGGATGCATTAAACAATGTAACAAGGTTTTCCAAAATAAATCAACTCAAGTTATGGAAAAAAGTACCAACATGGCACTGCCATATTTATTATTGAAGTCACAAAGTGCATTATTTTTTTAACATGCCTCAAAACAGCAGCTTGGAATTTGGGACATTCCAAGGAGGTTGAGGTGGGCGGGGTTGGGGGCGGGGGGGGGGGGGCGGGGGTAGCGGGGGGTGTACATTGTAGTGTCCTGGAAGAGTTAGTGCTGCAAGGGGTTCTGGGTATTTTCTGTTGTGTTTGTGTTGTGTTACGGTGCGGATGTTCTCCCGAAATGTGTTTGTCATTCTTGTTTGGTGTGGGTTCACAGTGTGGCGCATATTTGTAACAGTGTTAAAGTTGTTTATACGGCTACCCTCAGTGTGACCTGTATGGCTGTTGACCAAGTATGCCTTGCATTCACTTGTGTGTGTGAAAAGCCGTAGATATTATGTGATTGGGCCGGCACGCAAAGACAGTGCCTTTAAGGTTTATTGGCGCTCTGTACTTCTCCCTACGTCCGTGTACACAGCGGCGTTTTAAAAAGTCATAAATTTGACTTTTTGAAACCGATACCGATAATTTCCGATATTACATTTTAAAGCATTTATCGACATCTCCAACGTGTAGTATTCCTCGTTACCTGCGAGTGCAGCAGGTTGACTCTCTCAGTAGCTTCAAGCAGCTCGTGTTCCGCCATCTTGCGAGCGCGGTCGTTCTGCTCCAAAAGAGCCCTGAGCTCCTCCACCTCGGCGGCCAGCAGGTTGTTGCGACGCTCGGTCAAGGCCACCTGCTCCTGCAGCTCCTCCTTCTTGTGGGTGGTGTCGTCCAGCTCCAGTTGAATGTCCTGGATGTGCGGAAGACATTTGTGTTCCGGGGTCAGAAAGTGATGAGAGACGCGAGTCAGTCAGCGACTCACCTTGATATGAAGCTGCAGGTTCCTCAAGAGTTTCTGAGACTCGGCGGCCTGCCTGTTGGCGTGGCTCAGCTGCACCTCCATCTCGTTCAGGTCTCCCTCCATCTTCTTCCTCAGCCGCACCGCCTCATTGCGAGACTTGGTCTCGGCATCCAAGGTGGCCTGCAGGGAGTCCAGGGCTCTCTGCTGGTTCCGGCTGAGGCGTAAGGTAGAAAAAAGTACAGTGACTCGTTGACGGCGTCACAGATTGATGGGGACGACAGGAGTAAAACTCACCGAAGGGTGTCGATTTCTTCATCCTTCTCTGCCAACTTCCTGTCAACGTCAGACTTGATCTGGTTGAGCTCCAGTTGGATGCGCAGAGTTTTGCTTTCTTCATGCTCCAGCGTGCCCTAAGACACAATCAATACAATAACAACAATAAATCAATGGCGGTTTTTTACTTAATTTTAGTTTATATTGGCTATGTTGCCTTCAGGGCTGCTGGGAGATTTCAGACCTCAAAGCGTTTGAGTGGAAACTAAACACACAAATTGTGACAAGTAGTATTTCATGACATTTTTACATTCAGAACCACATTGTTGTTCATTACCTATTTGAAAGGTCTTCAAAGTAACAAAAGTGTAGGTTTTACAATTGTGTTAATACACTTTTGTTACCAAACCAACTTTTTTTCATGATCATTGATACATTTTTTCTGTGCAATTTTGCGGTCCTTGAACGCACCATAGTTACGTGCCTTGAGGAACCAGGGAAATCACTAAATTATAAATCTAAACCTTTTTTTCCACTAAAATAAACTTTAGGTATATTTTGGATAAAGAGGAACACAAATATGTAAAAAATACAACATTTCTGAAGGATTACAATGTGTCGAATTTTAGGAAGCGGGGACAGGCAACACGTGTTACTTATTCACTGTTCAATATACTTTAAATTGTTAGTTTTAAATGTATTTATTAATCTGTCAATTTGCAGTTCATTTTATTGTGCCTTTAAATTTTAGGGGACACAAATGGCACCGGTTTGGTAGAATGGCCCAAATATTGAACGGATTACAAAATAACATATTTACATATTTTGCTGTCAAGTCAGCTTTTTTTTTTTTTGCTTTAATATTTTACATGTGGAACCTGCTAGGTCATTAGTTCACAAGAACATGGTAAGGACTTACTTCAGCTTCTTCCAGAGCTGCTTGGATCTCACTTTTCTCCAAGTCCAGAGATTTCTTCATCTTCTCCAGCTCCTGGATGGTTTTGTGTCCCTGACTGACTTGGTCAGACAGGTCAGCGATCTCCTCTGGAGCACAAGTCCTAGTCAGCAGGAAGTCAAAATGACTTGAATGACACTCCTTGCAGTACCTTGCAGGTTCTTGTTCTCCCGCTTGATGGTCTCAAGATGATCCAGAGTCTCCTCATAGGAGTTCTTCAGTTTGAACAGCTCCGTGCTCAGACCACGAGCCTCTTTCTGAGAACCTTCCAGCTCCATCTGACACTCCTCATACTTCTGTTTCCACTCAGCCAGCACCTGTTCCACAAATAAAGAAGATATTACAGCCTTTTAAAAATGTCAACCACAACGTCGAGACATTTATTTTCTTTATGAGCACCTTGTCAAAATTCCGTTGCTTCTTGTCCAGGGCAGCAGCTGCAGCGTTGGCACGTTCCAAATCAATGGCCAAGTCTTCGATCTCTGTCTGGAGTCTGTGCTTGGTCTTCTCCATAGAGGAGCACTTGGCATTGGAGGCCTCCATTGTCTCCTCTACCTCTTGCAGTCGCGCCACCAGCTTCTTCCTGAAAGTTCATGAATATATATATTAGGGCTGCGAATCTTTGGGTGTCCCACGATTCGATTCAATATCGATTCTTGGGGTCACGATTCGATTCAAAATCGATTTTTTTTTATTCAACGCGATTCTCCATTCAAAAACGATTTTTTTCCCGATTCAAAAGGATTCTCTATTCATTCAATACATAGGATTTCAGCAGGATCTACCCCAGTCTGCTGACATGCAAGCAGAGTAGTAGATTTTTGTAAAAAGCTTTTGTAATAGTAAAGGACAATGTTTTATCAACTGATTGCAATAATGTAAATTTGTTTTAACTATTAAATGAACCAAAAATATGACTTATTTTATCTTTGTGAAAATATTGGACACAGTGTGTTGTCAAGCTTATGAGATGCGATGCAAGTGTAAGCCACTGTGACACTATTGTTCTTTTTTACATTTTTTTATAAATGTCTAATGATAATGTCAATGAGGGATTTTTAATCACCGCTATGGTGAAATTGTAACTAATATTGATACTGGTGTTGATAATATTAATTTTTGTTTCACTACTTTTGGTTTGTTCTGTGTCGTGTTTGTGTGTCCTCTCAATTGCTCTGTTTATTGCAGTTCTGAGTGTTGCTGGGTCGGGTTTGGTTTTGGAATTGGATTGCATTGTTATGGTATTGCTGTGTATTGTTTTGTTGAATTGATTAATTTAAAATAAATAAATAAATAAATAAATTAATAAATAAATAAAAATACAAAAAAAAAAATTTTTTTTAAAATGAGAATCGATTCTGAATCGCACAACCTGAGAATCGCGATTCGAATTCGAATCGATTTTCCCCCACACCCCTAATATGTATATATATATATATGTATATATATATATATATATATATATATATATATATATATATATATATATATATATATATATATATATATATATATATATATATATATATATACACAGTATATATTCGAGGTTACTGTGATTTATCCGTTCTACAGTGCTCAATAGCGGCGTAAAGCGGAATATATGTTAGCCTCTGTGTTTTTTCCTGACCTATTTCATCCCTACAAGCCTGTTTCGCATACACATACATTATATATATATATATATACACATTTTATATATATACACTACCGTTCAAAAGTTTGGGGTCACATTGAAATGTCCTTATTTTTTAAGGAAAAGCACTGTACTTTTCAATGAAGATAACTTTAAACTAGTCTTAACTTTAAAGAAATACACTCTATACATTGCTAATGTGGTAAATGACTATTCTAGCTGCAAATGTCTGGTTTTTGGTGCAATATCTACATAGGTGTATAGAGGCCCATTTCCAGCAACTATCACTCCAGTGTTCTAATGGTACAATGTGTTTGCTCATTGGCTCAGAAGGCTAATTGATGATTAGAAAACCCTTGTGCAATCATGTTCACACATCTGAAAACAGTTTAGCTCGTTACAGAAGCTACAAAACTGACCTTCCTTTGAGCAGATTGAGTTTCTGGAGCATCACATTTGTGGGGTCAATTAAACGCTCAAAATGGCCAGAAAAAGAGAACTTTCATCTGAAACTCGACAGTCTGTTCTTGTTCTTAGAAATGAAGGCTATTCCACAAAATTGTTTGGGTGACCCCAAACGTTTGAACGGTAGTACGTATGTATGTCCTCGTTACCTGCGAGTGCAGGATACATACATACATACATACATACATACATACATACATACATACATACATACATACATACATACATACATACATACATACATACATACATACATACATACATACATACATACATACATACATACATACATACATACATACATACATACATACATACATACATACATACATACATACATACATACATACATACATACATACATACATACATACATACATACATACATACATACATACATACATACATACATACATACATACATACATACATACATACATACATACATATATATATATATATATATATATATATATATATATATATATATATATATATATATATATATATATATATATATGGACCAGTGTAAACCTGGGGTCTAAACCCTGTGATTTACATTTTAGAGGTGTTACTCAAGGCACCACTTTAACTCTTCTGCTTTTTGACAATTTTCTTTTGTAATGTGATTCATGTAACTAAAGTGTTTATGTTATTTATGTAACTTCTTTAGTTAAGTTGGTAAGTGTACCTCAAGCTTCAATTTTAGGTCCTCTCTGTGTTATTATTTGGACTATTCAACTGGTGGCCCACAAGTTCAGTTAAAAAAACCTGTGAGGCACTCACATTTGTGTTGCAGATTCTTAAATACACCAAAGTGCTGTCAGATATGATCTTTGACTAGCTTGTTTGTTTTAGTCTGAGGTCCTTAAAAGCAGCAGAGCGCTCGTGTAACTCTGACAAAATTGAGACAAAAATGAAATGTGTACTGTTGGTTCTACGGAATACACAAAATAAGACTAATTGTGATGGCAGCAATCCGGCCAGTCTTTAATTTTCTCTAAATGTGGCTCCCAAAACAATTGAGTTGTATATCCCTGGGCTAATGGGTATGAATGACATTTTTTAAATTCTCCTATGAAGGATGGATATGATGAAGTCCTATGAACTCTGCCTAGCAACAAAAGTATGGTCAAGTGTGGGACGTGACCATCGAAAGGAGCAATTATTTTTTTCTACTGCGACGTGAGGTCATTAAATTTGTTGTTTTACCAATGTTATATTAACCATATGTAGCCAACAATAGCATTTATATTGTGTATTATGTGTTTGTATTGATATTTCTACAATGTCTACTGATAATTTTTTCTTAAAAATGGCCTTATCAACTTGTTTATCTAGATTCTCCATGTGATGTTGTGTTTTTACTTTGCCCACTCAAGACTGGTCTTGAAAGCTTTTTGAAAATGGAGGTTTAGAAATGATCACAAACTACTGATAAGCATTTCTACTGGAAGACCAAATAGAATTTGTGTATGCAGTGTCTGTCACTCACTTTGCTTCTTCCAGCTCTTCGGTCCTCTGGATGGCATCAGTTTCATATTTAGTCCTCCACTGTGCGACCTCAGCGTTGGCCTTGGACAGAGCTCTCTGCATCTCCGCCTTGGCCTCTTGTTCCTCGTCATACTGCTCTCTGAGGAGATCACAGTCGTGGCGGGAAGACTGTAGGGCGTGCGCCAGGGCGTTCTTAGCCTGGAGAGATAAACCGTCATGTGTGGGGAGAGTCGCGTTGGAGCTGTGAAGCTCCGTGCAGTGAAGTCCGTAACGTAAGAACTGACCTTCGCCTCCTCCTCCAGCTGCTTCTTGAGGTCCTCTGCATTTTGGCCGAAGGAGGTCTTGGCGCGCTGGAGCTGGGAGACCGTCGATTCACGCTCTTCCAGCTTCCTTCCCATCTCGGCTGCGTGTGTCAAGGAAATGTGTTACTAAGAAGTCTTGGACATCTTAGAACTTCAGTTTAACAGGTACATGGCGATTTAAAGTACACATTTGTACCATAACAACCCTAAGGTACTGCTTCTTTAAAATGTGTTTAGCTCCAAAAATTAGCCTTTTTTGTAGCACGTCTTCCGTTCTTTGTATGCGTATATACTGGTACGTACTGTATGTATATGATTGCATGTATAAACGTTTGCACAATAAAACATTTTTTTAGCACTTAGACAATACCATTTATGTATTTTAAACAGGGCATACGAATAGTACCGTATTTTTCGGATTATAAATCTCAGTTTTTTTCATAGTTTATACTCTGGAGCGATTTATGTGTGAAAATATTAACACATTACCGTGAAATATCAAATAATATTATTTATCTCATTCATGTAAGAGACTAGGCGTATATCAGCACGTTCTCAGTTGGTTATTTATGCGTCATATAACGTACACTTATTCAGCCTGTTGTTCACTATTCTTTATATATTTTAAATTGCCTTTCAAATGTCTATTCTTGGTGTTGGATTTTATCAAACACATTTCCCCAAAAAATTGGACTTATACTCTAGTGTGACTTATATATATTTTTTTTCCTTCTTTATTATGCATTTTCGGCCGGTGCGACTTATACTCCGTAGCGATTTATCATCTGAAAAATACGGTAGTAGTATAATTAAAAGGTGAGGCATTTAGAGACGTTAATAATAATATATTTTTTGTCTCATTACCATATTTGGTTACTGCCATCATCTCTATTCTATCAACGTTTATTCATCATTTTAAACATGACCGTGTTTTATTGTCAATTCCATACTTTAATATTATACGTATTGTTGCGTATTGAGCTTTTATTCTCTTATGTAATAATGGCTTTAAGCACACGTTTAAATTGTCCTGGCGCTATTAGTTATTTAAGAGGTTCCTGCTACGTAAAACACTTTGGGCTTTATAGGGTTAGGGGGTTGGAAACAATTTTACTTTAACTGGTACAAATTGATAAGGTACACAAATGGACTTGGGTACAGAGATGTCCGTGAAAAAGGTACACCCCTAGCGACAAGCACTGTACCTTTTTGTCGAGAGTGTGCGTAAACTTCCTTACCGCTCTCAGCCTGAGCTCGGGCCTTGAGGTTGCTGCTTTCATTGAGCTGCCTCTGGAGTTCCTCCGCTTTGGCTTTGGCTTCGTTCATCTGATCTTCATACAGACGACAATTCTTCTCTGCATTAGCCTAAAAGAAGAAGATCATCACTTTTTTCTTCCACGTGACACAATATGTTAAATTTCCCTTGTGGATCAATAAAGTTTGTCTAAGGCCCCTTCTACACTAAGCCGGGCTAAGGTTATCCAGGGTAAATCCCACCTAACCTTATCCTTGTCCACGCACACACAATGGTCGTTTAAGACCCCCTCCCCCCTTCGTCCACCGGCGCAACGCAACCCAGTACGCATGCGCGGAAAATGCGCAAGTCATAGTCACCTCCAGTGTTGCTTTATGTGCAAGTTCTTAAATTAATTGTAACTTATCTGAACAATATTCAGTGTTGTGGTATTTCAATTAACTGGAATCCAGTGTGCTGTGGGGTCCTATTGTAGGGAATCACACCTGAGCCATCATAAATTAATCAACTCGTTAATGGACAAGTGAAAGTAAACAATGTGATAAAGAAAATTTTACATCAATCAAACTAGGTATCTACATATCTGGTCAGAACACTCCTCACTCTTTTGTCTTCACCTTCATTGTCCATTCGTTTTTGGTGACTTTATATACTCTGGACCTAGACGTTGAGTCCGCGACATACATGGCGGACAATAACTGATACAGTCTGCTTTGTCAGTCCAAAAGCATTCGCTGTTTTCCGTAGTCTTCCCTTGTCGGCCAGTTAATACAAAGCACATCCATGGGAGCCTGCATTCTCGTTGTCTCTCCTTCGACAAATGGACAAAGTTTTTCGGTAAGTAGAATCACAGCTGACCTGGACATTCGAAAGTTCTCTTGATGTCTGAGAAGTGTTGTATCCGAAATAACTGCAATCGCTTTCTCTTAAGGTATTCATGTGTGATTTCCAAAAGGGTCTGTACAGACGGAAGGAGAAACACGGGCATGTCTGGATGGCTCACCTCCATATTTCCAGTGGTTAGCTCGGAGTTACAAAACCAGTTGTTATGAAGGTGGCTGTGGCGCGTTCTTTCTGACGTCACTTCCTGTGTGGGGCGCGGTCTTTGTGGCGTCATTTCCTCTCCAAATTCAGTTTGTAAATGATCAATGAGTCCATACAAAGCTAAGAGCCGGAGATTCAAGAAATTCACGGCGCACTTACCTGTGTAAAAAAATTATCCAAGGAGGGGAACCTTAAACGATGGTTTAGTGTGGCTGATACGGGGCTTAGGCTAAATAATTATTTGTTTAAAGAGTTATCCGGCTTAATGTAGACAGGGCCTAAGTCTAAGTCTAAGTTTGAATCTACCTTGCCCTTGGAGAGTTGTTCCACAGTGGAGGCCAGGTCATCTGCCTCCATCCTGGCCTCGCTCCTCTCCTTCTCCAGCTTCTGCTTGACTCGCTGCAGGCTGTCGAGCTGCTCGCTCAGCTCAGCAACGCTGTCGGCGTGCTTCTTCCTCAAGGCGCCGGTGGTGGTCTCGTGGTGCAACATGGCTTCCTCGAGATCCCGCCGCAGCTTCAGGAAATCAGTCTCTCTCTTCTTATTGATCTCTATCTGGACCGACGTCGCCCCGCCGGCCTCTTCCAGTCGCTCGCTCAGATCCTCGAGCTCTCTGGCCACATCGCCACGCTGCTTCTCCACTTTAGCTCTACATGATCTGTCGGCCTCCAGCTCTTCCTCCAGCTCTTCTATGCGAGCCTGAAGGAAATACATGATTTACACAACAAAATGGAACTGCATTTGCAGATGGAAAGACAATACCCACCAGTAACTCTTTGATCTTCTTCTGGAGCTGGTTGACCAACGCCTGCTCGTCTTCTCTTTTTGAGCTCATTTCACTTAGTTCAAAGTCTTTTCTGTTAAATGACACATAATTTTATTAACACGCACGTCTTTCACACTTCACAGGCTAGAAAGAAATCGGCCATACTTTTTGAGCCGCTCTTCAGCCTGCTGTTTGTCGTTCTCCAGATCCATGACAGATTCCAAAGAGAGTTTTAGATCTCCCTCCAGCTTACGTTTGGCTCGTTCCAAGTCCATACGCAGCTTCTTCTCTTGTTCTAGGGAGCCCTCCAGCTGATTGAAATGAGAAAGGCAAGTTTCTAGCAGCAGTATCCTAACAAAACATGCATTTACTAAAGAACCGTATGGAAGTAGAGTTTAAACTCTCAGTTAGCATTAGCTATTACATTTTATAATATAAAAAAAAAAGAAAAAACTTAAAAAAACATGAAAACTTTTTTTTTTAAATACCTAATTACGTTAATCAAAATAATTACAATTAACAAAATGTTTTTAAATAAACAAATTTAACAATTTATTTTGTATTATTTTTGAAAATAAATACATCGTAATATTAAATTTTATGCTGCTTCACAAGGGAATACTAAAACCAAGTTTTATTAAAACTAGAATGTCCATTTTCTCTCTGGCTAACACCCAAAAATTAGGTGCACATACAAAAATATGAATTAATGTGTATTCTTTATCATTAATGTACATGTAAAAGTAGGCACTTTCTAATTAGGGGGCGAGGTTAAAGCAATTGGGGAGTAACCTTAAAATTATACATAAAAAGTACACTCAAAATGACCAAACCAGTTCATTTCATTACCCATAATGCTTTGAATACATCTTCCTATGCCGTGCGCCACAATCAGTTACAAGGGGGAACGCTGCTTATAGTTTACAGCTTGTAAAAAAAACCAATTAATTATCTCATAAAATCTTAAAAATGGCAAAAGGTTGATTATAAAATACCATCTAAACTAAACTTATTTTCTATTTAGTATTTTAGTATATCCGCTGTGAAGGGTTGTTAAAACAACAAGACTACTGCACAGTAGGCTAGTATACTTTACATGTGAGATTATGTTGGAAATGAGAGTAAATGTTTGTATAATAAACTTACATCATCAACTTGCTGCTCCAGCTTGGCCTTGGCTTTAGTCAAAGAGTTGACTTTGTCTTCCTCTGCCTGAAGATCATCAAGAGTCTGCTGGTGGGCCTCTTGGAGGGCCTTCTTCTCCTTAGTTAGCTTCATTATGTTTTCATCCAGAGCGGCCATTTCCTCAATCATGTTCTTCACCTGTGAGATAACCAATGTGTCAAACACAACAACTTGGTATCAAACCATCTTTGCAAGTAAATGTATTAAATGTTTCCCCTTTTTCCGTAACAGCGCAGTTACAGCATTTAGTTAGGCATTTCTGTGGATGGCAACAGGTCCTACTAGTGGGGTCCTTTGAGTTAGAAGTTCAGTGCTTTGACTTTTGAGCTCTCCACTGCTGAGTAGAACATGCTTTAGTGGAAATATAAATGATGAACAAGTCTCTATGTTCAGATACAATGCTAAGCAGGCTAAAGCTGGATAGTATGAAGTGGGCAGATCAATCCAAACATCAATACTAAGGGCAGTATCAGCATCAGATTGATCCTAGCGTGATGAGTTTGATATTTTTCAGTTCTCTTTTATGTTTATTTTCACAAATATCTGTGTTTTTTGTTGTCTATATCGTTACAATGATGACATAGTTATATTTATATTAGCGGTGTCAATTTTTTTTAAGCTTAATCACAGGGTTGTTGAGGAAAAATGTTGATGAATCACAATTACAGTAAATCTCATGAATTTCTAATCTAAATCAATGGTGTTTCATTTTGTCGAAGCAAAGACATTTAAAGGGGAACTTCTCTTTTTTTGAAATCTTGCCAATCATTCACAATCTTTTTATATGCATTCTAAATAGTAAATACATGCGATCAAAAGATCGCTTACAATGGAGTCTATGGGAGTCGCTCTATTCTGCCTGTAAAGCCCCTAAAAAAAACACCCAAACACCTCCATTAAGGTTTTATAAATGCTGTAAGAATATATGTAATGTAGTAACGGACACATTTATAACAACATTTAATGTTTTACATATTTTGCTCATTTTAAGCCTACACGGCGCATTAATTTCAAAAGCGCATCACGACATTCGCATTTTTTTTCAACAACATCACTGATTACTACTCCCTGCAGACTTCATGAGAGCTAGCATACATAAAAGAAACATAATTTAATGTACAAGGTCTGTTGACATTACTGCTGGGATGTTCATATACAATATATATATTGGGACGGCATAGCTCGGTTGGTAGAGCGGCCGTGCCAGCAACTTCAGGGTTGCAGTTTCGATCCCCGCTTCCGCCATCCTAGTCACTGCCGTTGTGTCCTTGGGCAAGACACTTTACCCACTTGCTCCCAGTGCCACCCACACTGGTTTGAAAATATAACTTAGATATTGGGTTTCACAATGTAAAGCGCTTTGAGTCACTTGAGAAAAGCGCTATATAAATATAATTCACTTCACTTCACTTCACTTATTCCCATTTAGATGAAGAATGTCTCAGAATCCTCACAAAGAAGGGGCGTGGAACCAAGTGTCTTTTTGTGTCTCTCGCCATTTCTGGGTCGAAATTGGCTGTCAAAGTGTACCAACTTGTCAGATTATGTCCTCATCCTTCTACTATCGAGGTAAGAGGCATGATTTATGATCTACAACAAACTTCCACAAGCACCGAGGCAAGGAAGTAGCTTACCAGTCGAAGTAAACATAGCCACACAAGCTAGTGCGCCACTATAAATAGTTTGTCTGTGTTAGTGCTTATAATAACAATATCACTAATACTTGGTTAATATTCAAGTCACAAAATGTAAATGGAGTATTGTTGGCGGTTTTTGGATGATTATTTATTGGGTTTTCCGGGCGGAATAGAGGACCTCTCATTGGCTCCGTTGTAAGCGGACTTTTATTTACGATTATTTACTAGTTAGAATGCATTAAAAAAATTAATCCGTTGTCTTGTCTTTTAAAATGATTGTAGAAGGATAGGAAAATTTCCCAAAAAACTGCAGTTCCCCTTTAAAAAAGAAGGGAATATATAAGCACTTAACACCTTTAACATCATGTTCATATTAGCAAAAAACCTTTCCTGTATTGTATGTATGAATGAGTAGGGAAGAAAATGCATAATAGTAGTAGTAAAAATAGTATAGTATTGTTAAATTGTTCACAAATAAGTTTGTTGATATTTTTCCCCTAATATAGCTTTCGTTTTATTCTGATTACAATCATAAACAAATCATTCAATGATCTTAAAAAATATATAAAATACAAATGTATCAGTATCTGCAATACTGGTCCTATATTTACTTGGTATCATTTCAATACCAAAAGGTGTGTGTTTGTTATGCATCAGCGTTCTCATGTGAGGTGTTTGACCTTATTCTCAGTGGCGTGTTTCTCCTTCTCCACTTTGGCCAAGGTGACCTCCAGGTCGTCAATGTCTCTCTTCAGCTCGGAACACTCGTCCTCCAGCTTCCGCTTCTTGGCCAACACATTAGAGCTTGTCTCCTCCTCATCCTCCAGCCTCTCGAGGAGTTCTTTCACTTTGGCCTCCAGCTGGAACTTAGTTTTGATGAGCAGGTCGCAGCGGTCTTCGGCGTCTGCAAGATTATCTTGCTCCTACGATGAGAATGTCAAGAAAAAAAGATTTCTCCACTCCTGTTCTAAATGGAGAATGTGCGGATGAGTTGGGAATAAATAAATACTTACTGTCTGCAGCTGGAGCGAGAGGTCGTTCTTCTCTTGGGTCAGGCCGACCTGCCGCTCCTCCAGCTCCTTACGCTTTACCTCGGATTTCTCAAAGGCCTCCTTCAGCTTGGCCAGCTCCTCTTTCATAGCTGCCAGCTCCTTCTCTGTGGCCGCACTTCTCAGGAGAGGCTTGATCTTGAAGAAGAGCTTCATCCAGGGCCAGTGTTTGACTGTGTTGAAAGCCCGGATATTCCACTGGATGATCATCAAAGCCTCCCTATAATCAATACGCACATGATCAATATTTATTTTATAACCATGTAAATGTTCGGGTCTGTAACAGTACAGTTTGTAACGGCTCAGTACAGAAGCATACCTACAGGAACATATGCAGTATCTAAATTATTTTCTTATTTGACATTGGTATTCATTGAACAATGACCTGCAAGCAGGTTGCAGTTTTTTGTTTTATTCTTGAAATCAAGAATACTAAGTAGTTGTGCATTTTTTTCCTTTAGCTTCGTGAAAATAAACACAAAACCGAACCATGATTATGCTGTCAAAAAAAACCACTTAACGGTGCCAACTAATTAATTTAAACATGAACACTTTTAATATCTAATCATGGCTCAAATGTGTAGGATACAAGTGTGGTATTTCTAGTAGTTTTACCATTTTTTCTGTACAGTGTTTTGAAAATGTGAATTATTTTCTAAATATCTGTATTGCAAGCCTTAAGCCGAATCCGGGGTATAAGAGGAGATAAATTAATGTTTTAGTGTGATTAAAATTTTATTTGGAACAACTAATAAACATATAGTGAAAATGTAAATTTTTCAGACATTGCTAAAAAGATGATTAATCATGATGAATTGATATGTAAACTGTCTCTGATTAAAAATGTTTAGTCATTTGACAGCCTTACTTGTGAAATATTATGTTTATTAAAATTTTAACATCCACTAGTACCATCAATTTATTATTGATTACTGGGATTACCAATCATATTACAGATTTTACTTTACATCCTCTAATACTATAAATTTAATACTATTCAAAATAATCTAATAATAATAATAATCTACTGGACTATCAATATAATATTACTCAAAATGTTTACATGCACTGGTACCATGCCACATTTTTAAAACATTATCTAAATATGTATGTAACATTTCCTTTTTAGTGTACTTAACTTTCAAATAGCAGAAAGGCCAGTTGTTACGCATGGCCTCCAGACATCACATTTAAATGAGCTCGTCAAAAGTGTAATTCTAGAGTTGTGTATTTCTTTATTTAGGGACTTGCCTTTGATGTAGTCGCTGTAATCATACGTGGAAGGATGCTACGACGATGTGAAATGATACACCCAACACCGCTTTTGATGTTTCACGACGGCCCCAACTGGGTTAGCGGATTGATTTAGTCTCAGCAGGATGGCTTCTCACAGCCCTAAATATGGAGCCACAACCCAGCGCTCAAGGACTTTTCCGTCAGGGTTTAGAGGGTGAATTTCAGTGGGTGTGCACACGCGGAGGAGGGGGGTTTGGTTATTGACATGACTCCACACTGTGCCCCTCAAAAGGTGAGCGTCTGTGTTTTTTTAGCAACCCAAACCTTCTGTTCGACGGCAGGCTTTAATCCTCTGTCACCCGCCACGCATCCCTTCCATGCACTCACTTGAAAGCACAGGCGCTGCGGACAAAAGGGGCTCGGGGGCCATCGGGCACCCAAGAAGCGGGTTGTATTTTTAGGGAGGGTCTGAGCAGCTGCCGCTTGACACATGTCGCCATGTGGCTCTGAGGACAGTGTCAGCATTGTTAGCTTTAGCGAGAGAATGGTGTACCAGAATGTGTGCCTGGGACCCTTATTAACAGAAGACATGCCTGGTAACTGTAAAAGGGCAAGCACACGCCTCACACACGCCGACAACACTGCCCTTGCATGCCGAACGGGAGTGAACACTGAGCTATCAGATATCACAAGATGAGCCAGTTGCTTTTTAGCCTGTTCGGTGAAACAGCTGGTAGGTATTTTTCTCTCTCCCTCAAGACATGCACAATATTTTTACTTCTTTTCCATCATCTTCCTCAGCAGCATCCTCATGATTTTGCCTCGAGCAACGGCCTGCAGCATCGTCAACACTTTGGCAAGACGTTCGTCCCTCATTTCCTCCAGCTGACCCAGTAGACCAGCCTTGAAGAACACCTATAATCGAGGAAATAACACCTTTATTTTTCTTATCGTGTTAATAATTAGAACAAAACTAATAGCTTATTGGACATTACGCCTTCTACCTTTGTGTGTCCAAATCTATACTGGTTATGGTCAATATCCAAGGAGCCAAGCAGCTTCTCTGCTCCTTTCCTGCTATCCATAAACTTATCATCTGGGATGGCTTGTGGGTTCAGAATACGATAGCTGCAGGAATGTAATGGAAGAATTTAGGCCATTTTATTCATAATGATATCCAGAAAGTGTAATGAAGGGCAATGTCATTACATATATTCCTTTACAATGAAAACAATAACAATAAAAAGCATAAAAGTGCATTAATTTATATCCTATTATAAATCATTAACTTACAACAAGTTTATTTTTACAATGATCAACAAGCTGAAATGCCTTTTGACCCTAAAAGGGCACCGTACTCATCGATCGAGGTGAACACTGACAGGGGAAAAATACCCCTAATAGCTAGCTTGCCGACATTTTAGACTTTAGGGAATATAAGATATACAGCAGAGGTGTATATGGCTATTTTATTTTCTTGACACACATTCTGAAATACAAGTAAGATAAAATAGAAAATAACAGTAAAATGGAAAAAATTCTATAATTTTATGACAATTAAGGTAAAATATTAGTAGAAATAAGCAACTTGTTCATCATTAACATTTTCACAAAAGCATTTTCTACGAAGCAGTGATGAACTCAATGACAAACCACTTAACTTCTAACTAAATGGACCCCACTACTAAACACTGTAGCCGACCACCAAAGTGCCTAACTGAATACTTTAATTGGACTGTCACTGAATAAGGGCGACTATTAGGAGGAAAAAGTTGTAATCTTAGAATAATAAGCCGTAATATAGAGGAATTTTTATTTTATAGGCGTTAGGTTGACATATTATTAAATAAATATATATCTTAACATACAAAACCAAAACACATTGCCATTTTGGAGAAATTAGGC
The DNA here is from genome assembly GCF_033978785.1 of Entelurus aequoreus. Classification (NCBI taxonomy): domain Eukaryota; kingdom Metazoa; phylum Chordata; class Actinopteri; order Syngnathiformes; family Syngnathidae; genus Entelurus; species Entelurus aequoreus. The sequence continues at coordinate 25,892,959 of NC_084731.1, read as the reverse complement.
TGGGGAAAAAGTCACAATTTATGAGAAAAACATTTGTAAAATAAAAAAACGGTATTAAAAATAGAAACATTTTTAAAAGTTGTATTATATGGAGAAAAATGGTCATAACAATGACAACATGCCTTGTCATCTACAGCACAAAACTGTGATGGGGCTTTTTTTCTTTCATTAAAAAAACCCACAACAGCAAAAAAGAGAAAAACAAGCAAAAATTTGGAATTTAAGGAGGAAAACGTTTATAATAATTCACCTTGTCACCTACTGCACGAAACTGATGCATTTTTTCTTCTTCAATTAAATAAAACTTTTTAGCATACTGTATCTACGTGGGTTGGTATACATAACGTAAAATACCAAAGTGGGCTCTGGATCCCTTTCATTATGCTGCCCTCAGTTAAAACATTTTTAAAACCTTTGAAGAAATTTCAAATGGTAACATAACAATAATTAAAAAAAACATTCATAAATACAAAACTTTTTTTTTTTGTATATCCAAATTTTATATTGTTATTTTATTATGAAAGGTTATTTATTTGCTCCTGTGTTTGTTGTCCTTACCGCTGCTTAAACTCAGCGTAGAAGATGCGATTGGGAAAGCCCTTTCTGCAGATTCTGATGCCCTCCAACACCCCGTTGCAGCGGAGCTGGTGAAGCACTAGAAATGCGTCCATGATCCCTGTACAGATTAGAAAGTGTTTAGAAAATGTTTAGCTCATTTAGTGAGCGGAGCGTCACACCTGGAGTCTTGGTCTCATTGGGGATGATGCAGCGCACAAAGTGGGGCTGGGTGCTGCGCAAGTTAGTCATCAGCTTGTTTAGATTTTCCTAAAAAAAAAATAAAAGAAAAAGAAACATTGCAAATTAGATGAAAAATAATAACTAAATAATTTTCCCAAAAATCAATACATAACTTCCTGGATTGATGCTTTGTGAGAGGAGCCAGCACAGACTTAAAGTGATGTTCATGTGATCATTGCCCTAAACATCACTGCAAGTCTTAACTGCCTCCATCCCCTAGCTCCTTTGATGCCCACCATCCTTTCCGACCAAAGTATCACACTTAGAACTGTTAGCACACCTTGTGAAGCTGGGACACAGTCTGGAAAGAGGCCGCCTTTCTCCGCTTCTCCTTGGTCCCCGGCTTAGGATCAGCTGATGACCAAAAGTTGGCAGATTGATCACTTTGATCGCATCACCAAAGACACTCCTTTGTATAACTCAGTCACACAAAGTCTACCTGAATCTGAACCAACGTAATTCTCATAGAGAGAAGCTAACAGCTTGTTAGCGGACTTCTGGAAAACCGTCACCACCGTCTCATTAAGTGGATCTTTGTTTTTGTCTAGCCAGCCAATGATGTTGTATGGCACCTACCAAACAAATCAGATGTTAAAAACGATTGTCAGATTATTCACAGAGTTGGTGTGCATTAATTTCGATTAATCACAATTAAATATAATTTATTTTTAACTTCATATTAAAAGGTTTTTTCTTTATATATGCACCATGCACAAGAGTAACACTAGTGGGGAAAACTGCTCGAAATGGTTGCCAGAGAATAAATTAATTACATTAATAATGATGAAGGATTAATCTACATTAAATCATTAATTTTGAAAACCAAATGATTTATTCAATTAATTAGTGCTGTCAAATAGATATTTTTTATTTTTTTTATAATGTCCTGCCCAGCTTCTCGGGCAAATCATATAGCAGATGTAGATGCCCATATCGGCTGTTCAGATTTACTTTACAAAAGAGAAGTGTAGGATACTTCTCTTGTTGCCTTACTTGTATTTTGACTTTATTAAATGTATTTATATTATCATTTGGTCAAATAGATGTTTTTAAAAATCAGATTAATCAAACTGTTGGAATTTTAAATAATTGTGATCATTCGTTGCAAATTACTTTCTTACATACATTGACCTGATCACTGACCGTATAGCAACACACGCCGCAAATCACGTAAATAAACTGTGATTAAGCGTCAACAAATGGATGGAATATATGATTAATGTAAAAATTAATTGTGATTAATCACATGACTTAATGCATTATATTTGACAGCCCTACAATAATTACAACAAACGAGAAGGCTCTTACCACTCCTGCATAGTGCACAAGCTCGAAGTGAGCCTCGTACTTGCGCTTCTTGTCCGGCCGTGGCTTTTGGAAATTGGGGGATTTGCCAATGTGATTGTCGTACATCTTGGCTTTAAAGCTGTTGTCTGTGGCTTTCGGGAACATGCACTCCTCTTCCAGGATTGACATGATGCCAAGAGGCTGCCGAGACAACATCAGGGTTAGGATATCGTAGTTGAAACGAGGTGCGTTACAATCCTTATAGGACTTATTTACCTTCTCAATGAGATCAATACATGCTTGGAGGTCCAGGCCAAAGTCAATGAAGGTCCAATCAATGCCCTCCCTTTTGTACTCCTCCTGCTCCAGGATGAACATGTGATGATTGAAGAACTGTTGCAGTTTCTCATTGGTGAAGTTGATGCACAGCTGCTCGAAGCTGTTGAGCTGCAATGAAGCAAGAAAATGAGGTAAACGCAAAGAACCAGGGACCTCGTGTATTGACCTTGCATATGCACAACAACCTGGCGTACGCCCTTTTTCATGGCAAATATGAGATGTATCAAGAGTGAAATGAGCATGGAAATATGCAGAGCCTCATATATTTAAATTTTAAAGATTGCAAACCAAATATTACATAATTTTCACATGAAACTAATCTGGCTGTGAGCAGGCTACTGTAAGAACAAATTTTGTTAGTTACACAAATTACATTTATATTGGGGGTAATCAGAGTCACCCACCTCTTCTAAAGCTTTACATATCTTTTCAAACAGGTTGCGGCACCACTTTTTCTCCAGTCCCCTCGCGTGCTTTAGCCACATCCATCATATTCTCCACCTTCTTTCTGATGTAGTCTCACTTATTCTAATTTGTTCCTTTGTGCGATACTCTGAGCCCACAGCAACGACAGGCTCACAATCTCAACCCTCTTTTGTTTGCTCGAAACACGAGAAAGAAGCACAACCCACAGAATTGTGATTGGCCAGTGTGCAGATCTCAGGCACAATTTCAAAATGATTTAAGTATTTATAAGGGGACGTGGCCTGGGCACACAAACACCTGTGATAAATTAATTGTGATGCAACAAAGAAACGTGCATGTATTAGTGCAGGCCTGGGCAATTATTTTGACTCAGGGGGCCAAATTTAGAGAAAAAAAATGTGTCTGGGAGCCGGTATATCTATCTATCTATAGATAAAAGCTAAAAACATTATGACAGACCGCCTTAGAAAACGGAATGGAATTTTACATTTTTTTACTGAATGAGACACCCAGAATGTACATGAAAATAAAGAATGTGGGATTTACACTATTAACTATGAACGATAAAACACTGAATATTGACAACATATGAACGTCACTCACCCTCTCGATCGACATATTTTACAATCTAGCAAAACGCAACAAAAATGCAACAAACACAGCGAAATATGAACGCAAAGGGTCACTAAGCTTCAGAACTTTGTTGTAAAAATCTCCTTCCGCGTCTGTCCCTGACACTCGCATTTCAGACTGGCCGCTCTGGAAACACTCGGTGGAAACACTCCCCACCCACACTGCTTGGTGCCTCGTCACTTATATTACCATAGTAACTAGTATATCATGCAAAAGTTCAGATTTCGACCATTGATATATGTGTAGTTCAAGACTTACGGTCATTAGAAAACATCACTGCACATCATAATGGCAGCTACACTTTCCATCTTAAGGATCTAGAAAAAATACCGTACTTGGGAATGTCTGGCGGGCCAGATTGAAAAGCTTAACGGGCCACATGCGGCCCCAGGGCCTTAATTTGCCCAAGTCTGTATTAGTGCGTGCACACACATTGATACAGCCAAATTTTTACTTGCGTACGCTGGATTTGAACGTGCGCCAGTTTTTAGTAGGAAATCCTAGCAACTCTTAATACATGAGGCCCCTGATGATTTTCAGCTATAATCAACATATGTAAGTGCGCATTCGTTTAAACTACTCAACTTACTTCAAAGATTTCAAAGCCAGCGATGTCCAGAACTCCTATGAAGAACTGGCGAGGCAGCGAGGTGTACAAGGTCTTGTTGATCCTTCCCACCAGCCATTTGAACATGCGGTCATATGTGGCTTTGGCCAGAGCACCCACAGCGTAGTTAACCTACAACACACACACACATTTCAAAGAAGTGCAGCTGTCATTCACACATTTAGCATCAGTTGCTAAGAGACCAGTGGCTGTATTGATGGAGTGAGGATTATGATCATTCATCTCCACACTCGTGCTGCTGTCTGTTGTACTCTACTGTGTGTGTGTGTGTGTGTGTGTGTGTGTGTGTGTGTGTGTGTGTGTGTGTGTGTGTGTGTGTGTGTGTCCTCACCTGTTCAACATTCTGTCCCTTCACCACATACTCATTGCCCACTTTCACCCTTGGGTGGAGGAGGCCTTTGATGAGGTCAGCTGAACTGACTCCCATCAGGTACGAGGCCTTGTCCGTACCTTGTCCCCAACAAAAGCAAAAATTAATCACACCCTTTGTTTAATTTTTGTGCCCACAGTGGGAGGTTTACTTTCAGTGCCGTCGGCATCCGCCTGCTCCTCGCGCTGCTTTTGCTTGAACTTCATGTTGCCGAAGTGCATTATGGCCCCGACTATTTTATAGCAGCCATACTTTTCGTCAAGACTGAAACCCAGGATGTCCATGGCGTGCTGCGTAGAGGCCCACATATTGTTTTCTGATGTAGCCCAACATAGAATATGAGAACATTTAATCTCTTACATCGGTGGCCATCAGCTCATCTCCATCATTCAGGTTCTCCACAGTGGTCACCCCCTGGGAGCAGACGTGATAGTCGTACGGGTTGGAAGACACCAGCAGCATATCTACAACAAAAAATATCATATTTCTAGTCATGTACTCCAGAGTTATGAAAGCTAACAATGAAGGACCCACCTAAAAGTTCTGGTTTCTTCTGAGACATGATCTGGTAGTAGATATGGTAGCTCCTCTCGCATGGCTGCTGGAAAATAACTCTGGATTTTTCCAGAAGATCTGAGGAGCAGAGAGTAGCACTGTGAGACAATAAAACAGATCCAAGGCATTGAGTTACAATGTAAATGTCAAGGACTTTGCTTGGCGACCACAAGGTTGAAGGGGTCTCTTTTGAACTATTAAGATCTGAAATACTATCAACACAACTTAGGAGTGTCCAAACCTTTTCCAACGAAAGATTCAGTGGCCACTTTGATATATTTTAAACATTAAAGATGCTACAAACCAATCTAATATAGGTCAATATATCCTATGCTATCACAACAAAACCTCCCCATGTTATCTTTGTGTTATACGCGACAAAGCATCTAATAATGTATCTCATGAAAAATAACCAAATTTTTCAGATTATAAGTCGCACCGGCCGAAAATGCATAATAAAGAAGGAAAAAAACATATAAGTCGCACTGGAGTACAAGTCGCATTTTTTGGGGAAATGTATTTGATAAAACCCAACACCAAGAATAAACATTTGAAAGGCAATTTAAAATAAATAAAGAATAGTGAACAACAGGCTGAATAAGTGTACGTTATATGACGCATAAATAACCAACTGAGAACGTGCCTGGTATGTTAACGTAACATATTATGGTAAGAGTCATTCAAATAACTATAACGTATAGAACATGCTATACGTTTACCAAACAATCTGTCACTCCTAATCGCTAAATCCCATGAAATCTTATACGTCTAGTCTCTTACGTGAATTAGCTAAGTAATATTATTTGATATTTTACGGTAATGTGTTAATAATTTCACACATAAGTCGCTCCTGAGTATAAGTCGCACCCCCGGCCAAACTATGAAAAAAACTGCGATTTATAGTCAGAAAAATACGGTAGTTAATCCTATTTTTATAATATGCCAAGGGCCGATAAAAACTAAGCTATGTGCCAAAAATGGCACACGCTCCGCGCTTTTGACACCCCCGCTCTAACTTATTGACATTTCACAAAAATATATAGATCACAACCAGTTTAATGGGGCTATTTGTGTGAAAAGCAGTTGTCTCTGTCTGACAAGTAAGGTGTGTTACACCTGAAGCTAGCGCCATCTAAATTAATTTAATTGATGGATGCTGTCTTGGTGTCTGAAAACCATATCTGTCAACCCTCCCAAAAAAACTACCATATTTTGCCCTTTACTCCGATTAAATATCGTAAATTTCCCATATTTTAACTCTGTCTTCTCCTGTAGTGCGAGCGACATCACCTGACAGTATCACTGCTTCAGTACAATATCTGCAAGGGAAATTATGCAGCACATACAGTAAATGTATCAACATTAGCAATGTGAAGTTGAATCTGTGGATTTTTCCCTTATTTTCCAAGAAAATTTTCCGTATTTTACCTCTGCCAGAAAGTACATGCAATTGTCGGGGTTTGTCTGTCTGTCAGTTAGTTAGCAACATAACTCAAAAAGCTATGGGCGGGTTTTGATTCAACTTTACAATATAAGGCGAAACTTCTGTGTGAGGGTGTGTACGCTAGCGGCCCCACCTCTGGCCACAGAGACAAAGAGAGTGGATGACTGAGAAGAGGGTTCCCTCTGTGAATTTTATTCCCCTACAGAACAAACGGCTGATGTAAAGAGTGAATCGTCTTGAAGCCTCTTTGGTAGTGAAAGACTAAAAAACATTCAAGGACATGTAAAGTTATTCGTCAATTTGCTGGGGTTTGTTTGTTTGTCTATTATTTAGCAACATAATTCACTGTCAGGATTCAAGATTTGATAAAGGATTATTTACTATTGGTAGATAGGAGCGGTGAAAATCTTTGAGCATGTCACGACTTGATTTGATACTGATTCTTGGGGTAACGATTAGATTTTTGATACAACACGATTTTCTAAATGTATTTGGTATATAAATTATAATAAAGGCTTTTTAAAACAGGTTCCATTTTACAAAAGCTCCTTTTGGCTGCAGACGTACGACATATATGCGCAGTGTTGGCCTAAAAAACTATTCTTTACAAATCTAGTTTTACATTTTTTTCAACAAAAATCCCAGAATGTTAATCAGTCGACTAATAGAAAATAGAGCAACCACAACTCCAAACCAATTCCCAGCTTTACAATTCTTAGGAAATAATAAAAATTTGGAAAGCAATTGAGAAGACCTACAAATACAATACTTAATAAATACAATACTAAGAAAAGGAAAACCAACAATCTATAAAAGCAACAGTACCAATAATATTAATAATATCAATAACAGTTGTTTGTTTTTAATCAAAAACATGTTGAAAAATAATATTATAATTCCCACCCCAAAAAAACAAAAAACAAAATATTTTAAATCGATTTTTGAAAATTTAAAATTTTAAATCGAAATTAATAAAAATAATGATTCAGATGTGAATCGATGTTTTCAGTACCCCTAGTAGATAGGGCTTAACATAAGTCTGTACTATTTCAGTGTTTTTCTAATTGTCAAATGCAAATGTTGAAAGTTGTGGTTAAAGCACGAAGGTTTCTTAGTTTATTATGCTTTACAGCTTCTGAATCATATTGTAGAGTGCACTTTTAGAGTTTTGGTTCATGTAAAAATTATATGGGGACATCTTAGACAATTCATTAACAAATGGATGGATGGATACTATCAGTACAAGTACACATTCACTAGAAAAGGGAAGAATAAAAGAGGAAGTATTAAAAAGGAAAAAAAGAAAAAATAACTCACATATATCAATGTCAGCAGAAGCCAGTTTGCCCGTGGGACCAAAGTGTATCCTGATAAACTTTCCCTACAGGAAAAAGAGCAGTTTTTAGCGGAAAGCAAAATATTGAAACAAAAGTTGTGAAGATATCAATCAATTATAAAATAATTTCCCTTGAGTAAAAGTAAGGTATTTATAAAGTACTCACAAAACGGGATGAGTTGTCATTCCTCAATGTTTTGGCATTACCAAACGCTTCCATAGCAGGGTTGGCCTCAATGATCTGATCTTCCAAGGTCCCCTGAAAGAAAACAAAAATGTAAAGGCAGTCTGATGCACAACATACTGCTTAGCGCTTTTAAAAATACGTCGAACCGCTGTCACTCACCCCCGTCTTGGTGGCAGGAGCCTGTTGCAAGGAGAAAAATTTAAAAGAGTGAGAGAGGGACATCATATTAAAGATGCTTTCACCACAGGAAACAAACAGCATGAGCGACCGAAAAATTAGGAACTGGTTGTTAAAGCGTTGGTTAAAAAACCCAAAAAACAATGGGATCCTTGTTTTACATGATGAAGTGTGGGTGAAAATTGGTTAAACTTTTTTTTTTGAATGATAAGAAAAATATTAGAAAATTTCTGGAGCAAAACAAAAAAGAGAGGGGAGAAAAATGTTTAAAAATTCAATAAAAAAGCATGTCAAAAGGGGCTGCACAGCATATGAGGGTGAAGACATGAATTTAATAATCAGGTATGTATGGGAATACAATAAAAGATTCCTGGTGTAAAAAAAAGAAAAAAAAAGAAAAAGAAAATACAGCCAAAAAAATCCAAATAAAAAGGACTGAAAAAGGGAGGAGAAAAACAAAAATATACGTTGCCAGGCTGGCCTTACTGCTTTTTTAGCAGATGCTTCCCCAAGAGCTGCCACAATGGCAAAATACTGAATGACACGTTTCGTGTTGACAGTTTTGCCAGCACCGGATTCTCCGCTAGGAGTGTGAAAAATAACAGGTGAAAAGAGGGCAGAGAACTATAGCAAAAGGAGATCAAAAAAGTACTTTTTGCAAAAGTCAAAAAGGAAAAATAACCTTATGAATTGCCAGTTATTGTTTGAACCATCAAAAATGTCACTTTGTTTCACAAATTGTGTGAGATGCATGTTCATAGAACTACAGATAGATACGTACGTGATTAGCATGGACTGGTTCTCCCGATCTGAAAAAGAGACAAGTTTGTCTCATTAATATGCATGTTGGTTTTAAATTATGTTGTATGTGTGTGTGAGCACTCACTACGCAGCATGTCATTGTAGGCATTATCTGCGATGGAATAGATGTGTGGCGGCGCCTCAGAGCGGCGTTTGCCTTTGTAGGCGGCGACCACGGGCGCCGTGTAGACTGGCAGCCATTTGTATGGGTTCACAGTGACACAGAAGAGACCCGAGTATGTCTGAGGTACACCCCAGGTCAGATAACAGTTAATGAACTCTAACCAAAGCTCTAAAAGGTCAATAAAAAAGGCCACAGTTGAGGTCAGTCTATACTCACATAGATCATCCAGGCGGAGTAGCGTCTGCGCAGGTTGAAGAGGACAGAGGCCTCGTTGAGATGCGTCAACATTGCCATGTCTTCTAACATATCATACTTGGGTGGGTTCATCTGCTGAATGTCTCCATCTTTCACGGTTCGAGTCTGTGCAAGCACGAGGAGGACATTATGGGATGGGATGAAGCTCTTGAGGAACGATTGTTTCGTGCATTATACCTTCCCATCTTTGGTCTGGACGACGACATTGTCCCCAGTTGTCTCCTTGATCTCGATTTCAATGTACGCCTCTTTCTCATCAGGGATCCACGCTCGCTTCTTACCTATAACACAGGAGTGAAAAAATATACTTATACACAGTGCATATAAATGATCAAGAGTTGGCATGTTCTCCGTGAGTTTCCTCCTCCTGTAGCTCCAAATCAAGCATGTCATTTCAATTAGAGACTCTAAATCATTGGTGTGAAACTCTGGCCCGCCGTGTAATTTCATTTGGCCCTTGAGGCAATATCAAATTAACATTAGAGTTGGCCCGCCGGTATTATACAGCGGCGGTGCCGCTGTAACACCGCATCCACCGCTAATACTCATACTTGCCAACCCTCCCAATTTTCAGTGCCCCTCTCGAAAGTTTCCCGGGGCAACCATTCTCCCGAATTTCTCCCCATTTCCAACCGGACAACAATATTGGGGGCGTGCCTTAAAGGCACTGCCTTTAGCGTCCTCCACAACCCGTCGTCACGTCTGCTTTTCCTCCATACAAACAGCCTCTCGGCCCCTGTCACATGATATATGCGGCTTCTACACACACATAAGTAAATGCAAGCATACTTGATCAACATCCATACAGGTCACACTGAGGATGGCCTTTTTAAACAACTTTAACACTGTTACAAATATGCGCCACACTGTGAAACCACACCAAACAAGAATGACAAAACACATTTCGGGAGAACATCCGCACCGTAACACAACATAAACACAACAGAACAAATACCCAGAACCCCTTGCAGCACTAACTCTTCCGGGACGCTACAATATACCACCAACCTACTTTCTCTTGCTACTTCAAGGCTTGAATGTTTGATTCATTCATTATTGTTATTTTATTTTCACATTTATTATTGGCCTGTGGAAAAAGTTTATTTTGATATTAAACTCAGAAGGCTGCAAATAGAAAAGAGGCATTACATTTTTATTTCAATTGTATTTGATATGCTATTGATATTTTTGAATTATTATTATTATTATTTGAAACTCGATTTTGCATGTCACTATAAAGTTATATAAGCCTTGTTTGTTCAATATTCAATGCAAAACTTGTTTGGGTCCCTATTAAAAGGTTACTTTGTTCAACCTTGGTTTGAAATTTTGGCCCACTCTGTATTTGAGTTTGACACCCCTGCTCTAAATTGTCTATTTGTGAATGCTTGTTTATATAAATGTGCCGTGATTGACTCGCAGCAAAGCCAGGTATATATTAACTGGGATAGGCTCCAGCTCACCTGTAACCCTAATGAAGAAAACGGTATGGAAAATAGATGGATGCACCTGCATTCAAATCCATTTACATGTAAATATCTAATGTTCAAGTTAGCATTGGGATTAATTGCAACAACCGTACTGCACCACAATTTGTACTGTGATTATAATGCAAATTAAGTATATAATGTGTATATGCAATAATGTATTTCATTTGAGCTACCAATCTTTGCACTCACCTGTAAATCGTCGTATAAAAAACAAAATGGGAAGTGTAACCTCAATATTTTGTTTCTCCCCATTCTCGGAGACTGTGGGTTACAGTTGAGTTACTTTGAAAGTATTATTTTAGTTACTTTTAGGTAGTTTAATTTCATATTTGCTAGAAGCGCAACAACGCAAGACTCTTTGGTTCAACCAGTAGGTCCGTCCTGTATTCAGGTATACGGAAACAACATGTAGGAACCAATTAAAGGCACAATGAGGTGAAAATGAAAAATAACATAATTACTTAATATAACAAACGTGTGTCTTGATTAAAAAAAAAATACTACTTTGGTTGAATAATAATTACTGCATAACATAAATTATTCTTCTTTCATTGAGTTGCTTAATTAAATAACTTTAAAAAAAAAATAGATTTATTAATGTTGAATTTTTTTCTTGAAAAGGGAATTAATTTGAGAATATTTCCAAATGTGCCACACAAGATTATGATGTCAAAGGAGGCCTACCGTCAAAGCTGACTGTTTGCACCGTCAGTTGCTCCAAGTCGGATTTGCGTAAAAACGGCGCCGCTTCACCGAACTCCTTCCTGTCAAAACGAGACATGGCTCCGACTCCTCACTCCTCACAGATGGCGGGAGAGCTTCGATGGGAATGCAATAAATCATGTTAGGATGTCATCACCCTCATTTTCTCTCATTTTTTGACGTAAAACGCATGCGCGTAAAAGTAACCCAAACTGTGCCAATAACGCACAGCCGTTACGCAACAACAGCGTGAGACGAAGAGAAATGTACAATCACTAGAATAGAATCAGGAAAGAGGAATAAAATAGGTAAGCACGGTGCGTTAAAGAGCGGACGAGCCGTGCGTAAAACCAGAAACCTACCAAAAGAAATGCGCAAAAGTTGTCCGCTGACGAGGATTTAACAGCAGGGCAAGAAGTACCCTCCTTTATAGCGTGTTGTCAAGGTCACGGTCGGTAGTCCCTCATTAGTTTATGCCCCCTCCTCCGGCGCCCATTGGTGCTGAGCGCCCGTCTCAATTGACACAAAAGGAAAACCGCGTTTTTGTCATTGCAGGCTATTTTTGTATGCCTCACTTATTAACACACCGAGAGGGAGACATTGTTGCATCCCCGTAGCGGTGGACACTGTTTCATTGCAGGATGGTGACATGCATCCACTACTAAAGCTAAGTAAAAATCACAGTGACGTCATTTATCACAATTGAAATGAATGGCCTGTTTTACTGGAATAACTTAGACTTACCAAAAAAATATTTACTCAAAAACAAAGTGAGAGAGGTCACAGTCAAATTAGTTCACATATGTTATCCTGCAAAGACCATCCATCCATCCATTTTCTACCGCTTGTCCCTTTCGGGGTTGCGGGGTTGTGCTGGAGCCTATCTCAGCTGCATTGGGGCGGAAGGCAGGGTTCACCCTGGACAAGTCGCCACCTCATCGCAGCCAGCAAAGATCAAAACTGCTAAAATACAAAATTTCCAATGTGCCGTTTTTTGCCAACGCATGCCAAAACAACATACCATTTGTTTTATGAACCGACTTAAAGGCCTACTGAAACCCACTACTACCGACCACGCAGTCTGATAGTTTATATATCAATGATGAAATCTTAACATTGCAACACATGCCAATACGGTCGGGTTAACTTTTAAAGTGCAATTTTAAATTTCCTGCTAAACTTCCGGTTGAAAACGTCTATGTATGATGACGTATGCGTGTGACGTCAATCGTTGAACCGGAAGTATATGTACACCATTGAAACCAATACAAAAAGCTCTGTTTTCATCTCAAAATTCCACAGTATTCTGGACATCTGTGTTGGTGAATCTTTTGCAATTTGTTTAATGAACAATGAAGACTGCAAAGAAGAAAGTTGTAGGTGTGGTCGGTGTATTAGTGGCTGGCTGTAGCAACACAACCGGGAGGACTTTGACTTGGATAGCAGACGCGCTAGCCGACGCTAGCCGCCGACCGCACGGATGATCGGGTGAAGTCCTTTGTCCTTCCGTCGATCGCTGGAACGCAGGTGAGCACGGGTGTTGATGAGCAGATGAGGGCTGGCTGGCGTAGGTGGATAGCTAATGTTTTTAGCATAGCTCTGTGAGGTCCCGTTGCTAAATTAGCTTCAATGGTGTCGTTAGCAACAGCATTGTTAAGCTTTGCCAAGCTGGAAAGCATTAACCGTGATCCACAATAGAAAAAGGAGAGAGTGTGGAATCCAATGAGCCAGTTTGTACCTAAGTTACGGTCAGAGCGAAAAAAGATGCGTCCTGCACTGCACTCTAGTCCTTCACTCTAATGTAAATAATTCAATGTGATTATCTTGTGTGATGACTGTATTATGATGATAGTATATATGATAGTATATATCTGTATCATGAATCAATTTAAGTGGACCCCGACTTAAACAAGTTGAAAAACTTATTCGGGTGTTACCATTTAGTGGTCAATTGTACGGAATATGTACTTCACTGTGCAACCTACTAATAAAAGTCTCAATCAATCAATCAAAAAAATGTATCCTCATCCACGAATCTTTCATCCTGGCTCAAATTAATGGGGTAATCGTCGCTTTCTCGGTCCGAATCGCTCTAGCTGCTGGTTTAAACAATGGGGAAATGTGAGGAGCCTTTCAACTTGTGACGTCACGCTACTTCAGGTACAGGCAAGGCTTTTTTTATCAGCGACCAAAAGTTGCGAACTTTATCGTCGATGTTCTCTACTAAATCCTTTCAGCAAAAATCTGGCAATACCGCGAAATGATCAAGTATGACACATAGAATGGATCTGCTATCCCCGTTTGAATAAAAAAAATTCATTTCAGTAGGCCTTTAAATCCATCCATCCATCCATTTTCTACCGCTTGTCCCGATCGGGGTCGCCGGGGATACTGGAGCCTATCTCCGCTCCAAAAGACTGATAAACTTTTTTGATCCCAAAGTGAAGTGAAGTGAATTATATTTATATAGCGCTTTTCTCTAGTGACTCAAAGCGCTTTTACATAGTGAAACCCAATATCTAAGTTACATTTAAACCAGTGTGGGTGGCACTGCAGGAGCAGGTGGGTAAAGTGTCTTGCCCAAGGACACAACGGCAGTGACTAGGATGGCGGAAGCGGAAATCGAACCTGGAACCCTCAAGTTGCTGGCACGGCCACTCTACCAACCGAGCTATACAGGTTATAATTATTTATAAAAATAAATTGTTTGTTTAGAATAGCTAAGTTACAAGAATGAACACAATGTAGAAAGACCACAATCAAAAGCACTATAAAACAGGAAAACAATTAATAGAACAAACAATACAAACTATACAAAAACTATAGATTTTAACAGGAAAGCAAAATAATGGGTGAACTATATATTAAAATAAATTAAAGGGGTTCACATGGAAAAATGAATGAATAAGAATACAATGAATATACAATGTAAATTTACATGTTATACAAACTAAGGTGTGATGAAATTTGAACCCTCATTTGAGAGACTTTCCCAAAGTGCCACACTAGATTATGATGTTAAAGGACATGTACTATTTTGCCTTTATAAATTAGATACAGTACATTAGAAATGGATATTATCAACCATCTTCTAATTCTGGTTAAATGTTATATTCATTGTGTTATATGTTTACAAACTAACGACCACATTTTATTGTTTCTAAAATATTATTGATGTGGATGATCTGAATTTCTCTATGAACCCTATTTGGACCAAAAAAAACCCTCTCAAAATTGCAATTTCTGTTAAAAAATAACCAGCAACCTTTAAAATTTTAAATACAAAAAAAAATAAAATACATTTTAAAAAAAAATAATTAAATATATATATATATATATATATATATATATATATATATATATATATATATATATATATATATATATATATATATATATATATATATATATATATATATATATATATATAAATATATATATATATATTTATATATATATATATATATATATATATATATATATATATATATATATATATATATATATATATAAATATATATATATATATTTATATATATATATATATATATATATATATATATATATATATATATATATATATATATATATATATATATATATATAATTATAAAATAATAATAATAATAATAATAATAATAATTTAAAACAAAAACTGGAGAAAAGAGCAAGACACCCAGAACAATAGAATATCATAGAATATTGTTAAAATTGTGTCATGGTGGCCTTAAATTTGTGTATGTTTATATATATATATAGGTGGCGACTTGTCCAGGGTGTACCCCGCCTTCCGCCCGATTGTAGCTGAGATAGGCTCCAGCGCCCCCCGCGACCCCAAAGGGAATAAGCGGTAGAAAATGGATGGATGGATATATATATATATTTTTTTTTTTTTTTTTTACAGTATATATATTTTCTTTATTGGAAAGCACAATATTTACAGCAACAATACAGAGCAATATGATGAACAGTTTAAGCAAAATGAGACGGAGGAAATTCTACATAGTCATGCAGGCCTCCGTTTGTGTTCAATCAATCAAACTTTATTTATGTAGCCCAATATAACAGCCATAACTAAACTGGACAGAAGTACAACACAAGCAGCATTAAAACAATAGAACAATAAAATATCATGAAATAATCGTTCAAATTGTGTCAAGTGGTGACAAATGGTGGCTCAGAATAAATGAGTCTGAATATGCGATGGCCCGTATGTTCGACAGGTAAAAGGTTCAAAAGCCCGCAGGGACCACCGATGGAAAAAGAGCGATCACTGTAACCTCCAGCAGCTGTCGGTTGGCAGACCGCAGATTTCTATTGGGGCAATGAATGTTTAAGAGCTCGCATAAATAAGCATTAAGTTTAGAATACAACTGGAATCCAAATTGGAAGCCATGTGAGTGATGTCGAGTGTTGGTCGAGTGTGGTCTTGACTTGGGATGTTGGCTATTGTGTGTGTGTGTATGTGGCCCCTCTGCAGGATGCAACCTTAGAGGAGATTATTTCAGGAGCTGTGGGGCATTAAACAAGCTACTATAAATACGCAAGGATTTATTAATAGAGAGAAAGATGGCGGGCGCGGCACCTACAAAACAAAATGCGCCTTGCCACAGTTTGCAACTAATTGATTGGAAAATATGACTCAAACAATGGCTTCAGGCCTCGGGCGGCAATGGTCTATACTGGCAAGCGTACTTTCCGTCTTTTTCATTCACGGGGTCATTTCGGCACCATCATGGCGCCCCTCGTACGCTGCATGGCTCCACCAGATCTGACCTTGAGAGCCAGGGGAGAGGTTGGTATGGGAGCGTGACCGTGCAGCAAAGGGGAGGGGGGGAGGAACTGTAGCACAGGTTCTCAGAATAGACAAAGCCAGAGTCCGGCATTCCTCATCAGGTACCAGAAGTACTAAAGAAGAAATCATCTGCAGCCATGCACGATGAGCTGTCAGGAAATGGCTAATGTCACCAAAAGGACATTTTTTTGTTGTTGTTGTTGTTGTCGATGCTGTTATCTGTGTTGCCGTGGCAGACAGTGAGGTGTCGCCGTGATGGCTCAAACTCCGCGAGATATAGAGGGGGCCCGCGGCTATTCTGGGACAAGGGGGTTCTTCAGAGAGGCTGCTTTATGTACTATGTCACTCGCTGCACCATTTGAAAGGCTGGCGTGCTGATAACACACGCGGGGCGAAGTGAATCCACAAAGTCCCCAGAGCTACATGGCTTGAAATAAGTGTGTAAACAACACATACACAGGCATAACCTGGCATGAACGTACGCTCTATTTAGTTGTTTAGCGCTCACGTCACCTTAGACGCGTGGTTTAATTTTTATTCAATCTATTTATTACTCTTTATAGGTTCAGTTGCGATAAAGTAGCAATATGTGTCAACACGATCTTGTTTGGGCGCTGACCACAAACACATAGCGGCTGCAGTGTTAGCGGCATCTCTCTGCAACAGCTGACTTCTCCAGGCGTCTCCTTACATCCCCAGTGTTCTTCAAAATCATTTACACTAATGTGGCCAGGCCCAACTACGCTGGTGTTTTCACCATCGGACATGCGTGCAGGTTTAAATTACCTTCTCACATAAAGGAACTGGAGTGAAGTCGCAGCTCCATTCTAGGGTTCGGCCCGGCTGTCATGTTGATGATGTGCAAGCGAGAAGACGACATTTTGGGCATCAACTCTTGATCTGTGGGGTCGCTGACAGTTGTTTTAGATCATCATGCGCCAAATGCCAGCGGGATTAGGAGGCGAGATGGAGAGAGATTGGGAATTACGGCCAAAGTCGTTTTCATCAGTGCTTAATCGTACTTGACGCAAGCCCAACCCAACCTGCTGGAGCCCCGCACAGGTGCCAGCGTTAATCACCACGTCAAATACCAAAAGGTCTCAACGCAGAATCGAAAAATGCAACTGCTGCTGCTGCCTTTCAAAATATCTTGTAAACATTTGGAGGCTGATTGATATGGATATGGAGCAGTCTCAAAAGAGTTGATTCAAGTCTTTAATACATTGTATTTGGATTTTACAATGTTTTCGATATAGTGAGAACAATTTAAAAGATTGGTATAATATAAAGCAGCAGTATCCCAACTTTTTCCACGAAGGGCCGCTTACTGAAAAGTCAAAGCAGACAAGGGCCAATTTGATATTTTGTAAAAAAATAAATAAATGCAAAAACAAACATTATATATATATATTACATATACTGTATATATGTGTATAATATATAGTCAAGGTTTCTGTGGTTTATCCGTTATACAGTGGAATATACGTTAGGTCAGGAAAAAATACAGAGGCTATATCATCCCTACAGGTGGGGATGATATAGCCTCTGTATTTTTTCCTGACCTAACGTATATGTATATAATATACAGTATATATATATATATATTTGTATATATCTATATATGTGTATGTATGTAAAGACAAAATGCTGTATCATAGGTGACAAAGTGTATTGATTTTTGGTATTAGTATCAAAATTTCAGCTTTTTGTTCTTCTTTCTTACATTTTTACTGTAGATTTTGTTCGATTTAATTTTCGCAATATGCTGTGGGCCAACAAAAACGTGAGCGGCCGACACTCCTTGCCATAAAGTCTAATACACTGATACCTTAACTTAAGAGTGCCCCAACTTAAGAGTGTTTTGAGATAAGAGCTGTTGCTCGACAAAATGTTATGCTTTAAGTTGCAGGCAAAGATTTGAGTGGTTATAATTTAATAATAATATAAGTACATTAGTAATCTATATAATTTAAAGTAGAACTATTTTATTTATTAACAATTTTTTCTCCTGAAAAGTAACTTAAAAAATATGATGCATATAATAATAATAATAATAATAATAATAATAATTTAAAAAAAAAAAAAATACTGTAAATATAATATGTAAATATTACATACACTACCGTTCAAAAGTTTGGGGTCACCCAAACAATTTTGTGGAATAGCCTTCATTTCTAAGAACAAGAATAGACTGTCGAGTTTCAGATGAAAGTTCTCTTTTTCTGGCCAATTTGAGCGTTTAATTGACCCCACAATTGTGATGCTCCAGAAACTCAATCTGCTCAAAAGAAGGTCAGTTTTGTAGCTTCTGTAACGAGCTAAACTGTTTTCAAATGTGTGAACATGATTGCACAAGGGTTTTCTAATCATCAATTAGCCTTCTGAGCCAATGAGCAAACACATTGTACCATTAGAACACTGGAGTGATAGTTGCTGAAAATGGGCCTCTATACACCTATGTAGATATTGCACCAAAAACCAGACATTTGCAGCTAGAATAGTCATTTACCACATTAGCAATGTATAGAGTGTATTTCTTTAAAGTTAAGACTTGTTTAAAGTTATCTTCATTGAAAAGTACAGTGCTTTTCCTTAAAAAATAAGGACATTTCAATGTCACCCCAAACTTTTGAACGGTAGTGTATATGTTATATATTACATATATGTTATATTTTATATTGCTACTTTGATACATTTTTAGTCTACTTTATGCCTGCATTATCCTTATCCTTACCCTTTCCATCTTTTGTAACTGAGCTACTGTGTGGAACAATTTCCCTTGTGGATCAATAAAGTTTGTCTAAGTCTAAGTCTAAGTCTAATAAATAATCATGAAAATATGTGATTATTTTTGTTCATGTGTTACATTTTTAATCACTATCATTTGTTGTCATTCTTTACTTATTTTGACCAACATGGTATTTTGTCTGCAAAATATGTGTTTCTTTTTATCCACAAGACATCAAAAATGTCTTCTGTTATGTTTTTTTAGGGGGGGAGTAAAAAACTAACATTGGAATGTGCTTCTCAATTGACGCAGCATTGAATATGTTTTAGAAGTTGCTTACAGGTGGAGACAATAAATATCACAACGCCATAGAGGAACAAAAAGGCTGCTGAGGCGGCACTGGGATCAAAGCATTCATCGCTGGTGGGTATTTCTGTAATCGCCACGTGCCCTAACCACAATGCCTTGTAGCACTGCTGTGGGCTCAGGTCATAGCCATCAGGTCATCGCAGTGGCGACGGGTTGGCGCGTGGCACAAACACACCCTAAAGCCGCAATTATTCTTCCACACACACATACGCAGCCGAGCTAATCAGTCTTGTAGCTATTAGCCCATGGCTCCAGACAATAGCCACATCTCTCATTGTAGTCTGAGTCAGTGGGCCCGGCTTGCACGGCCAGCCCCACCCTCACTATGCATGGCAGCTCTGCAGCTGTCTTTCTATTTCAGGAAGATGGAGGCATACCTCGACCCAGCTGGGGCACCAGGGACAATGGACATGCTGCCTTATCCAAACATAGGCCCACAGACAATCTGACGCACTCCAGGATCCCAGTGAGAGCCACATTGGTCCAATAAAACCGAGGGAAAGAGTTAACAAGTCTGCGTACACAATTACACATATTATGATTGATGGCAATGTACTGTAGAAGTTCAAACTCACTATGTTAGGTTACTTTGTGAGTGTGTCAAATTTATTGCATCAACTCAAGTGATCAATCACAAAAAGATATTGGATTAATCATGTATATGCACAGATTAATCACATCATTTATTTTGAGCGCACAAGCTCCTTTATCTTAACTGTGGATGGTTATCTGAAAGGTGTCATGGGTTGTTATACAGTCATTGCATATGTCGGTGCAAAGCCCCGACGGTACTCCAGATCAGGGGTTCTTGAGCTTTTTGACCTCGAGGCTCAGGGCCCACTCAAGTATTACCACTGAATTAGTAATCAATCAATCAATCAACATTTTTCTATATAAAGCTCTTAATCACAAATGTCTCAAAGGGCTGCACAAACCACAACGACATCCTCGACTCTGATTCTACAACAGGGCAAGAAACAACTCAACCGAATGGGCCCAATGAGAAACCTTAGAAGGGACCGCAGATGTGGGGACCCCGCAATGGATGCCGAGTGGATACGGTTAATAACGTGAGAGTCCAGTCCATAGTGAGGCCAGCAGAGGATCCTCTTATATGTAGACAAGTCAGCAGGGCAGCAACGTCACCAATTGATGCACATAGTAGTGGTTCATCCCGGATTCCGACTTAGAACAACTGGTGCCTCTTCTATGGAAACAGATCTGTGGCCACCTAAAAACCTCTCCACGCAGGAGAGGGGTGCAGAGTAGAAAAGAGCGATGGCAGATCAACTGGTCTAAAAAGGGGTCTATTCAAAGGCTAGAGTATACACATGAGTTTTAAGATGGGACTTAAATGCATCTACTGAGGTAGCATCTCTTACTGTTACCGGTAGGGCATTCCGGAGTACTGGAGCTTGAATAGAAAAATGCTCTATTGCCCGCAGACTCTTTTTGGGTTCTGGGAATCACTAATGAGCCAGCGTTCACAGGAGTTAGTGCTGGTGCCCCACAATAACAAGGTCCTGGGTCCGATCCCCAGGCTCAGGGTCTTTCTGTGTGGACTTTGCATGTTCTCCCTGTGACTGTGTGTGGGACGGCGTGGCGAAGTTGGTAGAGTGGCCGTGCCAGCAATCGGAGGGTTGCTGGTTACAGGGGTTCAATCCCCACCTTCCACCATCCTAGTCTTGTCCGTTGTGTCCTTGGGCAAGACACTTCACCCTTGCTCCTGATGGCTGCTGGTTAGTGCCTTGCATGGCAGCTCCCGCCATCAGTGTGTGAATGTGTGTGTGAATGGATGAATGTGGAAACACTGTCAAAGCGCTTTGAGTACCTTGAAGGTAGAAAAGCGCTATACAAGTATAACCCATTTATCATTTATAATTTCTCTGCGGGTATTATGGCTTCCTCCCACATACAAAGACACGCAGTTGTGGATAGGTTGATTGGCAACACTAAATTGGCCTAGTGTGTGTGAATGTTGTCTATCTGTGTTGGCCCTGCGATGAGGTGGTAACGTGTGCAGGGTGTACCTCGCCTCCTGCCCGAATTTAGCTGGGATAGGCTCCAGCATATTTTTGATTAAATAAATAAAGGGTTTGAATGTTCTGACTGATAATGACTATATCATTAAGATAACATCCTCCTGCTAAATGCCACTATACAGATCATCAAACTGTTTTACATTTCAAGTCAGAAGGAAAATAATCCCTCAATTTATTTGACCAATTATTGACTATTATTTTAATACCTATGATATACACCTTAAACCTCTTAATTTTTTGTTTAACACCCTGTGTAGATGTATTTTAAGTTGTCCATACAGTACTCATCACTGTCATTTATACACCCAGCTCAACTGGCTCCATCCTGACAAGCGACAGCTGTACCACTGGTTTTTATTTATTTTCAAGTGTATTTATTTTAATCTACCAGCATATTTGAAATGTTTACTTGTGCCCCTTACATCATCCTGCCCTCTAAGACACTATCAATATCCTACATTTACTGTCCCTACTGTGCGTAAGTAAAGAGCTGGCCCGGAGGTCCTTTTCTTTTAGAGCCCCCTTTGACTGGAATAATCTGCCTGTCTCTCTGAGGTCTTTATCAACCATTGGTCCCTTCAAAATGTCTCTTTTTGTTTATCTTAAAACTGAATGCCACTGTTTGTAGTATGCCCTTGGTTGGAATTTATTTTAATAAATATATAAGTATTATATGTTATTCCATGGTAAATATTGTCAATTCTGAGAGAGTTGTGTGAGAAAAATTGTCTGTAATTGTTTGTTGTGTAACTTGTCCTGTGTTGTACTGTATTGTGTTAATTTTAAATGTCTTTGGTTCCCCTTGGAAACGAGATGCTGCATCTCAAGGAAGTTTTCCATTAATAAATTCAAATTCAAATTCAAATTCTCTGCATCCAACATATGCATTATTTAAACTGACCTCTTTTGTGACACGGTTGGTGAATGAAGTGTACTTAAGTATTTATTTCCCCATATTTCTACACAATAACTCAGATATGGTAACACTAGCGAGCAGTAGAAAATATGGAGTGATTTTTGAGCCGGAACACATTTAGCTTAATTGATTATTGACGTATTTCTCTCCACTTTATATTGTATTTTTTTTTACCTGAGATTCCCGGTTAATTTTATCCTTTATACTATTTATATAATCACACCCAAAAATATGATTTATTCTACCCTTTCAATGTCTTTCTATTTGTATTTGTGTTTGACTTTCTCATCTGCTGTTACAAAATAGCATTATGTTAGTTTTACTGTACTGAGATTCAAAGATAGTCTGTTTTTGTCATATGAGATAATTAGATTGAAAAAGAGAAATTCACTGTGTAATGTCATGTATATGGCATATCCAATATAAATTAGCATCGCACTAGCTTGAAAATGGAGCCTTACTTTCCAACGGTTTGCATCAGGTATGCTTGCATGATTTCCTCCGTTTACCGAATTTGTCCAAAGGCCTTAAAGAAGTGGAAGATGCATGTGGCCAAGAGTCAACAGACGTCTCTTAGTTTACACAGGCCTTCAAGGCCTTCATTTCTGCACATGTGCTTGAGCATTTTATCACCTGTCATCCTTGGCAACTGCTCAAACAGCAAGAGATGAAAACGTCTCGCAGCAAATGTGTCGGTAGTTGAACTGAGTTGATGTAGTGGTTATGGCAATTAAATGAAAGATGCACAGGGAACAATTAGGTTGTTAAATCTAATAGTGTGAGCATTAAAGTTGCGCAGCTCGGCGTGAGTGGCGAAGGGCGGAGCGCAAGTGGAAAGGGGATCACTTGGAGGTTTCTTATCAAATTTTAAAAGAAAACTGTCAGAACTATCAAAGTGTGGTTAAAGCTGAGAAAACAAAATATCTGTCAGACTTAATTTTAAATAGTATCAGCAAGCCACGTGTTCTTTTTAATACTATTAGTTATGTTCTTAATCCGAATCCAGCCACTTTACTGGAGATGACAAGTGAAACTTGTGAAAAATTTCTCTCCTTTTTTAACGATAAGGTTGCTTTTATTCGGGCAAATCTTTCTCGCTCTCCATTGAGTTTTAATGTGGCCACTCAGTGCTCGGCTGTGTTTAGTCAGTTTGAGCCTGTGTCCATGCCTGAGCTTACAGGAATAGTCCACAAACTGAAACCCTCGTCCTGTCCCACAGACCCAGTCCCCCCCTCACTTTTTTAAAGAAATCTGGGACACTATTGACTTGTCTGTTAGCGACATCATCAACAGTAGCTTGATTTCTGGCTGTGTCCCCTCTTTTTGTAAAAGAGCTGTTGTCGAGCCTTTGATTAAAAAAACAGGTCTAGATCCGACATGTTTGTCAAATTATCGGCCCATTTCCAAATGACCTTTTGTGTCAAAAATTCTGGAGAAATGTGTTTTAGCGCAACTGCAGCCTTTTTTAGATGAAAATAGCACTTTAGATCCATTTCAGTCTGGATACAAGGCTTTGCACAGTACTGAATCTGCACTTTTAAAGGTTTTTAATGACTTGCTTTTAATGTCTGATTCTGGTAGCTCTGCCATTTTAGTGCTTTTAGATCTTACAGCTGCCTTTGATACAGTCGACCACACAATTCTTTTAGACCGCCTGAGAGACTGTGTGGGTGTCAGGGGGACTGCATTAGAGTGGTTCAGATCCTACCTGTCAGAGAGGTCCTTCTCTGTCAGGCTGGGGGACGCCACCTCTTCTTCTGCTCCGCTTTACTGTGGTGTCCCCCAGGGATCCATTCTAGGCCCCATCCTGTTTTCCTTGTACATTCTCCCTCTTGGAGAGATTTTTAAGAAACATGGAGTGTCTTATCACTTTTATGCAGATGACTGCCAGATGTATATGCCAATTTCAAAAGGCCACGGCCCCCTGACACCCCTTCTCAACTGTCTATGTGATGTCAAGGCTTGGTTAGCCCAGAATTTTTTAATAATGAATGAGGGAAAAACGGAAATTTCAGTTTTTGGTCCGGCCCTCACTGACTTGGGACCATTGCAAAATTATGTGCGTCCCAAAGTCACCAGCCTTGGCGTCACTATAGACAGCGATTTTAAATTTGACAAACAAGTCAATGGCGTTTTAAAATCGTGTTTTTATCATCTTCGTCTTTTAGCAAAGGTAAAACCATTTTTATCTTTTAACCTTTTTGAACAAGTCGTGCATGCTTTTATTTCAAGTCGCCTGGACTACTGCAATGCACTTTATGCTGGCATTAGCCAAAAAGCTCTCTCCCGGTTGCAGTTAGCCCAGAACGCGGCAGCACGACTTTTAACAGGGGCCAGGAAACGCCAGCATATAACCCCAATTCTTCGGAGTTTGCGCTGGCTCCCTGTTCATTTTAGAATTGATTTTAAATCCTTGCTGTTTGTTTTTAAAGCTTTACATGGACTGGCACCTCAGTATATCTCGGACCTCATCCAAATTTACACTCCTGCGCGCGCTCTGAGGTCCGAGAGCCAGCTCCAGCTCGTGGTGCCCAGGACGAGACTTAAAACCAGGGGAGACAGGGCCTTCTCTGTGGTCGGCCCTAAACTCTGGAACACTCTGCCCCTCCATGTTCAAACTGCTTCCACAGTGGAGTGTTTTAAGTCTCGTCTTAAGACCCACTTTTATTCTTTGGCTTTTAACACTACGTGAGTTGTGTGGTCTTCTGTCCTCTGTTGTCCTGTGTGGTTAGGGTTAGGGTTATAAATTTTGATGTCTATTTTACTGTTTTAATTGGTTTTACCCTTTAAAATCGTTTTTAATCATATTTATTTTTTATATTGTCTCTGTATTGGTTTTCTGTTCATTTATTCTTTGTTTTTATTCAGTCATTGGTGTAGCATAATATTGTTTTTAATATTGTTTTTAATATCGTTTTTAATATTGTTTTTAATATTGTTTTTAACATGGCTGTGCAGCACTTTGGAAACATTCTTGTTGTGTAAATGTGCTATATAAATAAAGTGGATTGGATTGGATTGGATTAAAATGAATCTTGCTGCCTGAATAACAATTAATGTTAACTGTTTAGATCCTCTATTATGCAAAATCACCACAGTGGGATTTCCAAATACACAAATCTAAAATAATAAAATAGAAGTGCTGCTATTGA
The DNA here is from genome assembly GCF_033978785.1 of Entelurus aequoreus. Classification (NCBI taxonomy): domain Eukaryota; kingdom Metazoa; phylum Chordata; class Actinopteri; order Syngnathiformes; family Syngnathidae; genus Entelurus; species Entelurus aequoreus. Next base: position 25,867,405 of record NC_084731.1, on the reverse strand, counting down.
CGTTATTCATATTTTGTTTTTAGTTTTATTTAGGGACAGTTTTTGCTATTGGCAATGTGGGCGACCGCCCATGATGCAATCTATGTGAGGGCAAAGAAAAAAATAAAAAAATAAATCAAAACAAAACTTGCCAGTTTTCTAGAGTACCACGACTCATTTCCAATAGTGGCCCTTTTAATATAGAGAAGGCGGCACAGGTAAGGGTGGTAATATGCCGGTTTGTTTGCACACTGCACACCGTAAAAAAATGCCGTAAAAACTACGGCAAGCAATTGTTAAATAGCAACAGTAAAACACCGTAAAATCAAAAATAGTTTATCACTGTAGTAAATGCAGTGGATTCCTGCATACAAAGAAACAGTGGATAATCTAAATTACTATGGTTATAATAAGTAGAAAACAAATGACTTTACTGTGAAAATAATGCATTTGCAAATACTGTAATGTCACAAGCATGCAAATATACAATATTATTATTGTTATGTCTAAAATAATGATTTACAGCATACCTTAATTGTTTATGTCTGTGTGCTTCATTGTAAATTACATCGAAATTAATCGTGCTTTGTTTTTAAGTGTGTTGGAACTGGTTGCAAGCAGCTATTTAACAGATAAGGGAGCATTTTAATAGCTCACATGAAGGAACAGGTTGCGAAAGGCCATGTTGTGGGTTGTCCAGTGAAAGGTTGTACAAAACACTTTAAAGGTAAAATCCTCATGTGTCACATGAGGATTTGTCTTGGAAACACAGGCATTTTGCAGATACTAGCATTTTGCAGATACTAGCATTGATGATAGGGCAGAAAGGTGGAGCAGTGGTTAGCGCTTGTACTGAACAGTGACAAGGTCCTGGGTTCGATTCCCGAGCTATTATTGTCAAACACAGCTGCCAGTATCTTACCGTAAATTCTATAGGTTTTTTGTAAACAGGTTAACAATATATTTGTTTTTTTCATGATAAAAAAGATTATCAACTGTAAAATTAACGGATTCAACATCAACATACTGTAATGTCCCGTACATCTTGACTGTATTTTTTACGGTAAACTGTGCAAATGTTTTTTTTTACAGTGTTTAAAAAAACGGCCACTGACACCTCAACTTGCTGCTGAAAGTGATACAGGTTGTGTGTGTCAGAAGAGGCAAGAGTGAGGGGGGGATGAACTGCTCCCAGGCCAGTGAGGCCACACAAACTGCTTCCAAATAAATGTTATTTCATTCCTAAAATTAAAACAGACCCATATACTGTACCTACATGCAATTAATTGGGTAATGTAAAAGAAAGAAAAAAGTCTGCATAAAGTCTACATAACTCCTGTGACTCCGCTTGATTGACGGGTTAATGGACAGTGTTGGCAAAAGGTAATGTAAAAAGTTAATGATATTGAGTATTCATCTTCATCATGGATCAAAGTAAAATAGCAAAACAGTCATCAAGTGCTCAGTTTAGAAAAAGAAGAAAAGAAGAAGATGAGAAACGGGTACAAAATAAAGTTATGCAGATTTCAATGAGTGGCGTGAGTGACATCAGGCCTGGCCTGGCCAACCAGCGGCTCTCAAGGATTATGCGGCTCTTTGGCTGGTTTTATGCGGCTCTTAACTCTATTAGTGCCCACGAGGTGTAGACGCGACAAACTATTTGGTGTCGGAGGCCCACGTTGCCACGTTACTGTACTGTAGTATATCTACTGTCCCTGGCGTTCGCTGGGACGAAAAACACTACTGTGGAGGGGGGCGTGGCCTGCGGACCTGCAGCGAAGCGGGGTGGGCCAGGACCGGCTTTGAAATCAGTGACAGGTGCCTAGATGGCCCACATGGGCCTGGTTATCTAATCACCTATCGCCCTGTTAAAAGGCAGCAGCCGGGGAGGAGAGAGGTGGTGGAGCTGGAGCGAGAGCGAGAGAGAGACAGCCACAAACAAACAAACACTTGCTGAAAAGCACAACAGAAAGACTTTATTGAAAAATGAAACAGCATTGTAAACCTGAAACCTGAACTGTCATGTCAGTGCTTGGTGGTCCGAGGAACCCGGAGGAGAGAAACCTCCACAACTACATTTCCCAAAATGCAGCGCTACCGAGACACACGGCCGCTTCATTGACTTCCGCTCAGCACAAAGAGAGAGTTTTCTCAAAATCTAGCTTGTAAAACACCTTGGCGTTCAACACGCGGCCTCTTCTATCGGCCGTGACACTAACGATGCGGCGCAGAATTGTTAAAAAGCCGTCCTGAGCGAAAGAAAAGATCATCACGAGAAAAAAAAGGAAATACTTGGATTACAATACTCTGATTACTTTTTTCGCCTGGTTCAAGACGGTTTGAGTTGCACATAAGAAGAAGAAGCCGAAGCCGGTGTGAGTGACGTCAAACGTGCATGTGCGTGAGATCACAGTAGTAAACAATTTGTGACAAGTTCCCTCTCAAAATGGCAGGGGAAAAAAGCACAGCAAAACGAAAATATGAAGAACACAGGACATTTTTAACAGAGTGGGAGAGTTTATATTTTTTTGTTGAACGTAATGGCAAGCCATTCTGCCTTATATGTCAGGCGTCATTAGCGCATTTCAAAGCTTCAAATCTTCAGCGTCATTTCAGCTCAAAGAAATACAAGCCAGATTTGAAGAGGATTGTCCACTACAAGGAATGCCAGAAGTCCCACTAAGCAACAGTGTTGGGTTAGTTACTGAAAACCAGTAACTAGTTACAGTTACTAGTTACTTTATTTCAAAAGTAACTCAGTTACTAACTCAGTTACTTACACCAAAAAGTAATGTGTTACTATGAAAAGTAACTATTTAGTTACTTATATATATATATATATATATATATATATATATATATATATATATATATATATATATATATATATATATATATATATATATATATATATATATATATATATATATATATATATATATATATATATAAATATAATTTTTTTTCTTTTTTTTCCTTAAGGCCCCCTTTAATGCCCTTTTAGTCTTCATTTCAGTACTGTTATTGCACTGGAGAATAATACAATCTGTTGATCAACTTGACATGCATTTGCATCACTGAACTCTGCTAAGCAATGTGGTCTACATACAACACACAAAGACAAAGATATGTTTCAAAGGGTCAATTTGTTTCAGGCCAGAACAAATTGACAAAACTATTTTAAATAGCTGCAACATAACATACATAAGTAACAAACAGCATAATAATAACATAGCTGTGAACCAAGGAAAGCACACACTACATACACAAAGCCTAACCAGGCGTTTTTTTCTCTCAAGGAATTCTGAAATAAAATCATGTCTGAAGCCCAGAACACTCTACACATTTCCCCAGTTTTAGTTTACAGATAAGGAAAGATTGGCCTGGCCCACTAGCATCCCTCTTTATGTTTGTGAACTTTATAGTCTATACATTTAGAGTGATGTGATAATCAAACACTCTAGAAGTCTAGAATGAAAGAGCAACAGTATATAAGAGAATTGACCGAGTGTGTGTACCTTCAGTGCGCAGTGCCTCGTTAAAATTCAGCCGCTGTTGCTTAGGAGGTGAAGTGTGTCTCTCTTTACTAGCTTCGTCGAAGAATGTTGCTTTTGTAGCTGTTTCAGCAGATTTAAAATGCTAGGATAGGATCTTTGATCCAAGACACAACTTACATTGAACTAAAATGTTCTTTTCTTTGTGGTCGACAAAAGAAAAGTAGTGAGAATATCTCCATGTTAAGAAACTCGGCTTCAGGCTTCGCCGTGTATTGTTAGTAAACACAGACACGCCCCCTCCCACACACACACATACAGCGCCTCTTCCTTGTCGCCTTTTCCGCAGCGCTCCAATAAAACACACTCAGATCTTCTCAGTTTCTAGCCGATACTACATAAAAAATAACGTAAAATAACGCATCATGTAGTAACGGCGTTACAGTAACGCGTTACAAAGTAACACGTTAGTCCCAAATCTGCTAAGCAACATGCATAGCAAGAGAAAAAATATTATATTTTTGTTTGTGGACTTGGTTGAACTGAGAGTTTGTGTGTGTGAGACAATGTTAAATGTTGAAAATAACTGGCCTGTGGTCTTAGTACTGTAGTAGTCATGTTGGTGTGTGACATTTACAACAAATCTGTGTGTGTGTGTGTGTGTGTGTGTGCGTGTGTGTGTGTGTGTGTGTGTGTGTGTGTGTGTGTGTGTCTGTGTGTCTGTGTGTGTGTGTGTGTGGGTTGATGTTCATGTGTGCCCATGTGTAGGATGTGGCTCTTTGCAGTAACACAGTAAAAAAGTGGCTCTTAGTCTCTGACTGGTTGGCCACCCCTGCACTAGGCTATAGGTTATTAATTTGCCTCAATATGTTGCTATTAGCCACAGAAGATGACTGTATTTTGTTTTGAGGTTTGCTGAACTCGCAACTATAAGAATTGAGGCATCATGTCATGCAACTTATTTCACCCATAGGCAACTTATAGTCTAGTTCCAATGCCAGTTGTAAACAGGGTGACAAACACGGATTGAAAAATCTGCTACAGTTTGAGCACTAAATTCATAAAAAATGTAATTATCTGCTGTTTCTCTATGAACACAACTCTTGTGTTTTTTTTACTGTATCTGCACTATGAGTGTCGCGATACAACTTTTTTTACTTCTTATACTGTACGATACCGATATTGGAGCCTTGAATATTGAATAAATTGAATAAATCATACATATTTTTATTATTTTGTAGTGTGGAATGTTAGAAAAGCTTGGTCAAGTAATGACAAAACAGAGAACAATGGTAGGTATTAAACTGCCAGGCAGGAATAAATAGCTCTCTGATTAGTGACCGGGAGCAGGTGAGCGTCCCAACCACTAATCAGAGGCAGGTGACAATATTCAGCACCCATGGCAACAAAGAAACAAACCAGGGTGCTGACACAGAACTAAATCAACAACTAAGGAAATACCAAACTTAAACAAAACATGATCCAGGCAATGGATCATGGCACACTTACTACATAAGTCTACTTTGTGTGCTATTGTGTGCCGAGCTGTTGTGTAACTGCTACCTCCTAGTAGCCTGTAGCCTACCATGTTTACCTTTTTGGTTTGGTTTAACTTTTGGTTTTACCTTTTGTAAATGACTTGGCTAAAATACAAGAAAAGACCAACCTTGTGTGCTTATTGGAGGACATTTAGATCTGAACAGGCTGTCGAGCTTTGCACAAGTAAACATGCTACAGAAGTGCTTGTATGGAATATTTTAGATGCAACCAGATCTCATCCAAAATTTGGACCGGTATCCGATATCAATATCCAATCGCGACACTTTAATTTTCATCCCCAGCTTCAGATTATTTATTTGAGCTCTTCGGCAATCATAGCATATACTGTACTGTACTAACAACGTTTTGACATTGACTTATAATTCCATCCATTAATCCATCCATCTTTTTCCGCTTATCCGAAGACAGACCGCGGGGGCAGCAGCCTAAGCAGAGAAGCCCAGGCTTCCCTCTCCAGAGCTAGTTCATCCAGCTCTTCCCGGGGTATCCCGAGGCGTTGCCATGCCAACTAGGATACATAGTCTATCTACCGTGTCTTGGCTCTTCTCCGTGGTATCCTACCGGTCGGAGGCATTTGGGTGTCATTCTGACCCAGTGGTGTGCCGTCAGGGCCAGCAAGGCCTTCTCTGCTGGCCTACCATAACCAGAAATCATGTTCATAATTAAAGATAAAAGTATTTTTTAATTTACTTTCCCTAAATATCTAAAAGTATTCATATTCTCTTCATGTCATATTATGCTCCTTCCAGTGCTGTTGTTTTTAGGTTTTAGAGTTTTTATCCAATCAGAATTCAGCTAGTTTATGTTGCCATGCTGTACGAAATCTGCCCGGGACTTCAGAATCAGCAATGCAGGCGTCTGTGCGCTGTAAGTGAACGGACACAAACATTTGACAGACAGTTGCGATAGCCAATCAGATCACAAGTTGTTGTCAGTAAGGCCTTCTAGATGGCCTAAGGCAGATATATATTGTGATGTTATTAGCCAGGCAACATAAGAACTCCATTACCCAGCATGCCACAGTAGTGACGCGCATGCGCAGTAGCCCCGTTAGCAGCCATGTTTTTGATTAGCACGTTGTGGAGTAAACTTTAAGAACTCAGCCAACACGCCTAGTCTGCATCTTTTACGATTAGACAAGACAACACATTCATTTGCAAGGCCATTTTCAAGAAGGATATTTAAAGAGAAACTACATCTTGTGAGACAATGTCGGCCAACCCCGGAAGCTCCAATGGGTTCTACTAATTGTGAGTTCAGATATTTTATTTATTTATTTTTTCACGTTTAATATGTTTTTTGCAGTTTTAGTTTTGACAGTACCACATAAGATATGTTTTAATTGCTGGTGCAGGTTTACTGATTTTTAAATGCGCCAGAAAATAACTCGTTTTGTACACTGTTGGTGGTGATTCAATGCCCAGTAAATGTGTTTCTGTATCGTTTCTCCAGCAATGGTCATGTGGTGACATCAATTATGGTATTTTGAGAGGTAATCATTGAAGTCAGACATCACTGAAGGCCTAAGTGAGAAACGCACGGCCCGCCACTGTTCTGACCTGATTCCCAAACCATCTCATCTGGCTCCTCTCGATGTGGAGTAGCAGCGGCTTCACTCTGAGCCCCTCACCCTATCTCTAAGGGAGAGCCCTGCCACCCGACGGAGGGAACACATTTTGGCCGCTTGTACCCATGATCTTGTCCTTCGGTCATAACCCAAAGATCATGACCATAGGTAAGGATAGGGTAGTCGATCGACTGGTAAATTGAGAGCTTTGCCTTCCGGCTCAGCTTCTTCTTCACCACGACGGACCGATACAGGGTCCGCATTACTGCATCCGCCTGTCGATCGCACGATCCACTCTTCCCTCAATCATGAACAAGACTCAGAGGTACTTAAACTCCTCCATTTATAATTCAGTTTTTGAAATAAGTTACATTACACTACCCTGGCATGGATATGTTATTTATTCACACTTGCACTTTAACTTAAAAACAACAGCGAAACAATTAGTACAGATTCCTCAGTCCCACCTGGCTCCATCATCAATCAATCAATCAATCAATCAATCAATCAATCAATCAATATCCTTTATTGAACAAGGTAAAAAAAAATCTATTTTCCAAGGGTGACGTGACCAAGAGGGCAGCAAAACATAAATACATATAACAACAAAAACAGCAGCAGTAACTCATTACTATTAAGAAATAAATTGCTTACATATATTAACATAAAACACAAGATAGGTAAAACAAATCTCAAATGTTTTAGTAAAAACTTTTTTTTTTTAAAACCAACAACCATTCCAAAAATCTGGAAATCAGCCTTTGTTCTTCCCCTGCTAAAAGGGGGTGAACCCACAAATATAAATAATTACAGACCAATTTCTAAATTATGCATTTTAGCAAAATTGTTTGAGAAGATCATCAGTAACCAGCTAAAGGATTTTTTAGAATTAAACAATATTTTATGTCCATTTCAATCTGGTTTTAGAAAACAGCATAGCACTATTACAGCTGCTCTTAAGGTCCTCAATGATTTAATCGAGGCTGTAGAAGGCAAGAAATATTGTATCGCCCTATTTATTGATTTGTCAAAAGCATTTGACACAGTAGACCACAGTCTGTTAATTCAAGCCCTTCATCACGTTGGATTATCTAAAAATGCAGCTGCTTGGTTCACAGACTACACTGTAAAAAAAAATTCATATTTTTATGGTTAATTTACTCTAAATTTCTACTGTAATTTTTCTATTTTTTTTAAAATAGTTTATAAAACTGTAGAATTGAAGACATTATCTGTAAATAAACAATCCCCCTGTTATTTTAAGTAATATGCCAGTAATGACAAACTATGTATATTTCTATTTCGTTTACAGAAAAATACCAAATTAATTATACATAGCATTTTCTGTTTTCTTAAATTACTTTCAAATTCATGTAAAATTACAGTAATTATCTTTCATTAAATATGTAGCTTGTTATATAAAAGTCTATGTCCATACTAACAATCTGTAGAATAAAGGAATTTTTCTGCAGAACTGTTTGCATCGTCACTTTATTAAAGGTGGTTGATTTTAACAATTCAGAAAAAATCTGTAAAATAATGGTATTTTTCTGTGTAACTGCCAGCATTGTCACTTCATAAAGGTGTTTGACCGTAATAATTTGGAAAAACTCTGTAGAATAAAAGGTATTTTTCTGCAGAACTGTTTGCATCATCACTTTATTAAAGGTGGTTGATCTAAATAATTTAGTAACAATCTGTAAAATTACGATATTTTTCTGCAAAACGTTTCATGAAAATTTCTGTAAATATAATGTTTTTGATCATTATTTGGTTTACAATGTTTTACTTTAATTTTATGGTTTTCGTTTTGCAACCATAGCTGCCAGTAGATGACCGTTTTTTTTACAGAATTTTTTTTTACAGTGTATCTTTCCAGCAGAACACAATGTGTACAGGTGGCTGGGACAACCTCTTCAATACTGGACATTACCAAAGAAGTTCCACAAGGCTCAGTGCTGGGGCCCATTTTATTTTCTATCTACTTAAATAATCTTTGCAATAATTTGTGAAATGCAATGTACCATTTTTATGCAGACGACACCATTATATATTGCTGTTCAACCTCCATCACTCAGGCTTTTGAGTTTTTACAAGCTGCTTTTGATGTCATCCAGGCTCGCTTATGTGATCTTAAATTGGTTTTAAATACAGATAAAAACAAGGTAATGGTTTTCTCTCATTCAAGGGTGCTACCGGAAAATATTCCAAATATTGTAACATCAAATGGAAACCCTATAGAGCCGGTCTTAAATTACAAGTACTTGAGTTTTACTCTTGATCAGGAGCTTTCATTTAAAGCCCATATTAACAACTTGGTTTCTAAGCTTAGGGTAAAGCTTGGTTTATTTTTTAGAAATAAAAACTGCTTCTCTCTTAAAGTCAAAAAGAAATTGGTGACAGCGACTATCTTGCCCGTAATTGATTATGGAGACGTGCTTTATTTTAGTGCTTCATCTAAATGCCTCCAGTCCTTGGACACTGTTTTTCATTCAGCACTAAGATTTGTTACTGGCTATAGTCTCACCCACCACTGTCCGCTGTATATGAAATCAGACTTGCCTTCATTGAGTGCACGCAGACACACACATTGGCTGACTATCATTTATAAGGCTCTTTTAGGTTAATACCTCCATACTTGCGTACTTTGTTACAAAGAAAAAACAGCTCTTATGCATTACGTTCTAACAATTTGTATGTTTTAACTGAATTTGGCAAAAGAGCTTTTGGCATTGCTGCTCCTATGGCATGGAATGCATTGCAGACGAAACTGAAACTCACTGAACTACTTCCATTTGGAGACTTCCGTTCTGTCCTGGGGGACAGACAGCAAGAGACTTTTGCACAGTGCCTGTGTTTTTAAAAGGTGTAAATCTTTATTGTTTTACAGTTCTCTTTTATGTATTTTAAAATGTATGTCTTAACGTATTGTTTTTTTGAAACTGCTCTGTGACATGTGCTGTTGACCTCTTGGCCAGGTCACCCTTGTGAAAGAGATCTTGATCTCAATGGGTTTCTTATCTGGTTAAATAAAGCTTCTATAACAATGCCGAATAGAAACTGTTTCTCGATCCTTTAAAATGGCTTTAAATTCCCCCAAAGTGATCAGCTCAGGTAACTTCAGCTCATTTAGCAAGTCATTCCATGCAGGGAGTGGCTTATCTGAAAGCTTTTTTTCCCCCAAGCTTTGTGCTGGCTCTAGGAACAAACATGCTAAGTGTAATGGCAATCTTCACCTTCAAATGTTCCAATTTATTGTCATTACTCAACAGGTTTGAGGGAGTGATCCTACGCAGTAGCAAACATTGTATATGAAGTAAGGTCCAGTCGGCAATCCAGTTTATGCATATTTATTAACGAATTTGCAGGGTGAATGAAACATACCAGGGATTATTGCAGTGATATTGTGTTATATGTTCTCCTGCCTGTTGCTGTTGTCTGCTGTGGTTTGCTGTTGTCTGCTGCTGCTGTCTGCTGCTGGTAAGAACGGTTTGTGCTCCCACACCTGAGTCCTTACTGTTCGGCTCACCTGTGCTCCTACATATGCCTTCCCCCCTGCACTGCTCAACCAAAAAGCCCGCCACCTAGTGACAAAATAAAGTAATGCCAACACAAAAATAAAGATGCCTTAAATGGCTCCTACACTAAGTATGTCCTTAAGTATATAAGTGATTTATATATATATAAAAAAAACATCCATCGAGAAAATCTGCGAACAGACAAAGATGAGCAGTTTGCCGTTGCATACAAAGTGCAATGGTGGACCAGTGATAAAGCGTAAAGGAACACTGATATACAGTATCCAGTTTTTTCAAATAAATGTCAGGTGCATTCATAAAAATCAAATCTCCATATTATAGCAAAGGCATAGTCAAGGGATCCTGCATGGGGCCCCTGAGAGAGTCTGACAATATTAAACAGCAATCTGAAGTGATGATGTGAGGCCCCAGGATGCTGAGCAGGATGTGGGGCCGAAAAGCAGGTGAAGGCGGCCCTGGGAGGATACTTCCTTCTCTGAGACGCACCAGAAGGATCAGCTCGGAATTCAGTAGTGCTGCTCGCCGGCAACAGGCCAGACATTCGGACAGCTGTTACTACGAGTGTCTCCATTCCTCTCATCTCCTGCCACCCCATAAAGGGCCATCTACTAGTTGTCAGGTTCCATACATACACAAGGAAAAGTCGAAACAGAGCTGAAACATCTGAATATGAAACAGCTACTGTCTTGCTGTATTGAGTGTTAATGCATTGTTCTTGAGACTGACTTGAGACTGGCCAATGACGCCCCCTATTGGCAAATAGTATTTATTGCAAGTGCTTATTCACCCCAACAGTTGTATTTTTTTGTGTCTACTTTTGTTTTTGTGTGCAAGTGATGATATTGAATATTAGCTTTTAAGTAAGAGTATTTGGTTGAACACATATGATTTTGCTACCATTCTTAGAGGAACCTACCTATACTCATACAGTAAAAAAAATAAGAATGCAACAAACAGTATAGCTTGTTTAGTAATAAAGGAAAAAATAAAATAACATATGTTAAAAATATAAAATCCATAAAAAAAGACATGAATATAAATGAAAATAATAATCTAGAATAGAAAAATAAATAAATAATTAGAATTTAATATTATTCTTAATGGGTTTAGCTGAGATAGGCTCCAGCACCCCCCGCAACCCCGAAAGGGACAAGCGGTAGAAAAATGGATGGATGGATGGATGGGTTTTAGTCCGGGGGTCAGCAACCCGCGGCTCTTGAGCCACATGCAGCTCTTTAGTGCCGCACTAGTGGCTCCCTGGAGTATTTTCAAAAAATAATTGAAAATGGAAAAAGATGGGGAAAAATATATATTTTTTTGTTTTAGCATGTTTTTTGTTTGAGGACAAACAACTATGAGGACAAACCTTCCCAATTGTTAGAAATCCCACTGTTTAATATGTTTGTGTGTATGCTTAACTGATGAGAGTATTTGGTGAACATAGTTTTGTCCTACTAAATTCGGCGGTTCTTGAACTCACCGTAGTGTGGACTGTGACGCAACAGTTTGTTTACATGTAAAATCTTACACTCCTTCTTTGTCTCATTTTGTCCACCAAAAGTTCCATGCTGTGCGTGAATGCACAAAGGTGAGCTTTGTTGATGTTATTGACTTGTTGGAGTGCTAATCAGGCATATTTGGTCAATCTAATCTATACTAACATGCTATTTTGGTTCGCTGTATGTACATGTTGCATCATTATGCCTCATTTGTAGGTATATTTGTGCTCATTTAATATCCTTTACTTCTAATTCTCTTTGTATATAATTTAGTTTTGCATGTCTCATGACACATTATCTGTGTGTAATATTGGCTGCGTTTCAGATAGTTGTTTGTGTGCCATGTTGTTCCAGACCACAGCAAACATTACCTATCTTGCCAAAGATTGTAATAAATATATTAAAAGACAGCTTTAACTTGGACACACACATCTATACCTTTGGCCATTAAAAGCCAGTAATTTCCAGGAGTTATCTCACCTTCTGAGTAGCCTCTGATTTAGTAATGGTTTCTAATGTTGTAAAAATGTGAAGAATAAATATTACATTTCAACATTTCTGTCAACGAAGATTTGCTTCAGCCTGCGACACATAGTCATTTTGATAGTAGGCTATAATTTGATTGATTGAAACTTTTATTAGTAGATTGCACAGTTCAGTACATATTCCGTACAATTGACCACTAAATGGTAACACCCGAATACGTTTTTCACGTAAATCAATTCATGGTACAAATATATACTATCATCATAATACAGTCATCACACAAGTTAATCATCAGAGGATTTACATTGAATTATTTAAATTATTTACAATCCGGGGGGTGGGATGAGGAGGGTTTGGTTGATAACAGCATACTTCAGTCATCAACAATTGCATCATCAGAGAAATGGGCATTGAAACAGTGTAGGTCTGACTTGGTAGGATATGTACAGCGAGCAGAGAACATAGTGAGTTCAGGTAGCATAAAAACAAGTATATTCATTAGAAATACATTTGATTATTTAAAATCCGGGGAGGTGGGATGTGGAAGGGGGAGGGTGTTAGTCAAGGGTTGAAGTTGCCTGGAGGTGTTCTTTTAGTGCGGTTTTGAAGGAGGATAGAGATGCACTTTCTTTTCACCTGTTGGGAGTGCATTCCATATTGATGTGGCATAGAAGGAGAATGAGTTAAGACCTTTGTTAGATCGGAATCTGGGTTTAACGTGGTTTGTGGAACTCCCCCTGGTGTTGTGGTTATGGCGGTCATTTACGTAATTGGAAGTAGTTTGACATGTACTTCGGTATCAGGGAGGTGTAGCGGATTTTATAGACTAGGCTCAGTGCAAGTTGTTTTACTCTGTCCTCCACCCTGAGCCAGCCCACTTTGGAGAAGTGGGTTGGAGTGAGGTGTGATCTGGGGTGGAGGTCTAAAAGTAACCTGACTAGCTTGTTCTGGGATGTTTGGAGTCTAGGTGCTAGGGTACCAGGAGGTGCAAGCGTAATCGAAAAAGGGTTGAAAAGAGAGTTGGATGAAGTGAATTACATTTATATAGCGCTTTTTCTCAAGTGACTCAAAGCGCTTTACATTGTGAAACCCAATATCTAAGTTACATTTAAACCAGTGTGGGTGGCACTGGGAGCAGGTGGGTAAAGTGTCTTGCCCAAGGACACAACGGCAGTGACTAGGATGGCAGAAGCGGGGATCGAACCTGCAACCCTCAAGTTGCTGGCACGGCTGCTCTACCAACCAAGCTATACCGCCCCACTCCTGCTAGAATCTTCAAGGTGCTTTTGTTGACCAGAGAGGAGATTCTGTAGAGAAATCTCGTTCGTTGGTTGACCTTTCTGATTACCTTGGTTGCCATTTTATCACAGGAAAGATTAGCCTCTAGAATGGAACCTAGGTAGGTGACCTCATCTTTCCTGGTGATAACAATGCCGCCCACTTTTATAGTGAAGTCACTGACTTTCTTGAGCTTGATTTGGGACCTAAAATAGCTAATATAGACACTTACGTCATGTGTTGCCTTCATTATAAGACTTATATAAGTCTTTTCAATTTTTGCGGCTCCAGACAGATTTGTTTTTTGTATTTTTGGTCCAATATGGCTCTTTCAACGTTTTGGGTTGCCGACCCCTGTTTTAGTCTGTGGATATTTAAAACATTTTATCCAGCAGAGGGCGACAAAGTCCTGTTTCTTAATGATACATTTTGGTTTGGGGAAAACAAGCATTTTTACTCAATACCATGGCTTAAGTGACAGGGAGCGCTGTTGTCTGCACTTCCATTGACACGTAAGTCAGAAAGAAAATGTCCCGAATTCATATTTTGTGGTCAGGAGGCATTATGTGCTGCAGAAGGTGGAGTCATGGGTGGAGTTGAACAAGTGAAGCAAAGACTTTCTTAAAGGCGACCCGGTGAAAATTGAAAATCCTCCCAGATTGAATGCATAAAGTCATGAACAAATTTTTTTTTTTTTTTTTTACTGTAAAGTTGTTGTGAAGCCAAAGTTGGTTTGGTCACGTGGTCCATCATCTTGGACTCTGACTTGACAAATGCATGCCAGTAAAGTCAGCCTGAATGGGAGGAAGTTTGGTAACACTGACTCATAAATTAGTTTGATCACTGGGAAGCTTGGAAAATTCTGCAGCGGAAAAACAACTGAATCTTTTGTATTTACAATTATGCGACCCATTTTAGAATTACACAGATTTACAATGCAATTGATTGTTACAGCTGCACATTGTGAATATGGCCTTTGAATTGTTCTTCACACTGAATAATGTTTTATTGCATTTTTTTTTTATCATGTTGTTTGTCCACTCCACTTATAACTCCGCCCTCTGCGTGCCAAATGGCACCATGTGGAAAACAGCACCTTCCTTTGTTAGCTGAGGACACTCTTGGGGTCTGCTCACATGTGGTCCACAGGAATTCTGTGAGCAAATAAAGAAATGAGATTTGCATCCAAGGAGTCTAAACGCGACTGATCGCGTCAATAAAGAAAAGTGCGAATATGAACAAAGAGCGATTGAAATAGTTGTGTTTGTCAATGACAGGAAGGGGCTATCGCGTAGGAAGTGGAAGTAGGAGCGTCCCTCTCACAGTCACAAAAGCCCCCACGGTCCGCCGCCACTTGCCTGCCCATCCTGTGGCTGAGAGCCGCGCGAGCCAGGAACACCCCCTCTCTGCAGGCCGATGGTTCGCCTGCTAGTATTTTGGTAGTCGTCATCCTCCCTGACCTGCTGGCCCGATCTTGGCGCCAGGAGTCTCCACACCTCCCCTCCGCCTCCTCCAGCCGACTACCCCCCCACCGACCCCACGGATAATTCAAACCAGCTGTTGCAAGGTGCCTGGTCGCAACTGATGCCAAAATAAAAGTACCACGGGGGCAATGTAAACATGCCTCACATATAGTTCTCCGGAGCATTGAACGGTATGTGAAGTACTATTAAAAGTGCTAGTTGGGCTTCTAACATCAGTTTGTTGCGCTCGCTGATGCAGGTGGAAACAGTTTGAACCGCTTCATCAACAAGTTTATTCTATGAGACAGCAAATCACTATGAATGGCCTTGAATTGATTAATCAGAGAGAAAAAGAGGCTTGTAACGCACAAATCTGTTTTAAGTTTTTCGACTTTTCTCTAATCATTTGATTATTGAAATGAAACCATGTGACAGCTGAGAGCGGAAAAGGTTCACTCATGCTGAGGCTGCCGACATTCCCTGGATAACTGAACTACGCTTTAGCACACTTAAAGGCCTACTGAAACCCACTACTACTGACCACGCAGTCTGATAGTTTATATATCAATGATGAAATCTTAACATTGCAACACATGCCAATACGGCCGGGTTAACTTATAAAGTGCAAATTTAAATTTCCCGCTAAACTTCCGGTTGAAAACGTCTATATATGATGACGTATGCGCGTGACGTCAATCGTTGAACCGGACGTATTGGTACCCCATTGAATCCAAAACAAAAAAGCTCTGTTTTCATCTCAAAATTCCACAGTATTCTGGACATCTGTGTTGGTGAATCTTTTGCAATTTGTTTAATGAACAATGAAGACTGCAAAGAAGAAAGTTGTAGGTGGGATCGGTGTATTAGCGGCTGGCTGTAGCAACACAACCAGGAGGACTTACTTGGATAGCAGGCGCGCTAGCCGACGCTAGCCGCCAACCGCACGGATGATCGGGTGAAGTCCTTCGTCCTTCCGTCGATCGCTGGAACGCAGGTGAGCACGGGTGTTGATGAGCAGATGAGGGCTGGCGTAAGTGGAGCGCTAATGTTTTTATCATAGCTCTGTGAGGTCCCGTTACTAAGTTAGCTTCAATGGCGTCGTTAGCAACAGCATTGTTAAGCTTTGCCAGGCTGGGAATTATTAACCGTGTAGTTACATGTACATGGTTTAATAGTATTGTTGATCTTCTGTCTATCCTTCCAGTCAGGGATTTATTTATTTTGTTTCTATCTGCATTTGAGCCCGATGCTATCACGTTAGCTCAGTAGCTAAAGAGCTTCGCCGATGTATTGTCGTGGAGATAAAAGTCACTGTGAATGTCCATTTCGCGTTCTCGACTCTCATTTTCAAGAGGTTATAGTACCCGAGGTGGTTTAAAATACAAATCCGTGATCCACAATAGAAAAAGGAGAAAGTGTGGAATCCAATGAACCCTTGTACCTAAGTTACGGTCAGAGCGAAAAAAGATACGTCCTGCACTGCACTCTAGTCCTTCACTCTCTTAAGTTCCTCATCCACAAATCTTTAATCCTGGCTCAAATTAATGGGGAAATTGTCGCTTTCTCGGTCCGAATCGCTCTCGCTGCATTGAAAACAATGGGTAAATGTGAGCAGCCCTCCAGCCTGTGACGTCACGCTACTTCCGGTAGGGGCAAGGCTTTTTTTATCAGCGACCAAAAGTTGCAAACTTTATCATCGTTGTTCTCTATTAAATCCTTTCAGCAAAAATATGGCAATATCGCGAAATGATCAAGTATGACACATTGAATGGATCTGCTATCCCCGTTTAAATAAAAACATTTCATTTCAGTAGGCCTTTAACTTTTTGTATCGCAAGAACTGGTTCACTGCCAGCTCACAGGATCCAATACATACATTTTTAGCATGTTATTTAGTTAACCCTCTAATGCAGTGTTTCTTTAAAAAATCATTAATTTTTCAGCTGTGGTCCATATGGACTCAGTTGTAATACATTTTTTCACCACTTGTGGCGGTAATAACAACATCAAACAAACAGAAGAAGTCTAGAGCTTAAGTCATAGAAAAGTTTCTTAAGCACAAAAAATATGATTAAAGTGGTGAAGCTGTTTTTCATTTCCATTTTTGTTGTTTTGACAGTTTAGTGAAGGAAAATTTTTTGATGATCAATTTGTTTATTTATTTTAGCACACCATAATTGTATGTAAAAGGTGTAAAAGAAAGTGCATCTCTACCCTCCTTCAAAACCGCACTAAAAGAACACCTCCAGGCAACTACAACCCTAGACTAACACCAAATGTATATACTTGTTCTTATGCTTTCTGAGCTCACTATGTTCACTGCTCGCTGTACATATCCTACCAAGTCAGACCTACACTGTTACAATGTCCATTTCTCAGATGATATTATTGTCGATGACTGAAGTGCTGATATCAACCAAACCTAACCCCCCCAACCCCCTCCACATCCCACCCTCCGGATTGTAAATAATGTAAATAATTCAATGTATATACTCTGATGATTAACTTGTGTGATGACTGTATTATGCTGATAGTATATATTTATACCATGAATTGATTAATGTGGACCCCGACTTAAACAAGTTGAAAAACTTATTCGGATGTTACCATTTAGTGGTCAAATGTACGGAATATGTACTGTACTGTGCAATCTACTAATAAAAGTCTCAATCCATCAATCAATCAATCAAGTAAATGTATTTTTTGTTATTTGTGAGTCCCTTCTTATGCAGTATATTTGGTTAGTACTTATTTTTCTAATCCGCCAAACTAAGCCTAAGGTTTATGGGTTACATAAAAAATCATCTTTGTGATTAACAGTTTTATATCATTTGACAAAGTTGCAAACTGCAAGTAGGTTAGGCATAATTGTTGAATACGATTATAATCAAGAGTAAGATGACTAATTCAGTGTCAATATTTGAGTGGGCCCCAGTCTCCTCTGTCGTGGAAAAGTTGGGCCCCGAGGTCAAAAAGGTTAAGAACCTCTGCTCTAACCCTCAAACCCTACCTCAAGTTACAAGCTAAATTGGTTCTGTGACAGAGCTCTTAACTCAAAACACTTGTATCCCAAATCAACGTCTCCCACTGGAATTAATTTAAATGAATTTAAATGGTTATTGCCACCCCCCTCCCCCCAAACAACTGTGTAACATGACTTGTAAAAAATAAAACAAACTTTTAGATAATAAATATTGCATAAAAACAAACAATAGAATATACTACTGCAGTAGCTTCATGAAGTAATGTAATAATAACGTCCAATATTTTGGATTTCTATGGTATCTCCTTTCAGTTGCTTTTCCGTCAAACCCACCATCAGCAGCGTTTCCAAATTTTCATGGGTAAATGTTAACATTCTTGGCTGACGTTAGACTAATTATGCTTCAGTATGGTGCAGACTAGCAGTTATAGGCTCAAATTGCTTCACCAAATTGGGAAACACTCTATCATGTTTTCGATAATGAATTTTTTTAATTCAATGAATATCAGTCGCTTTTTCTTCTCAGCACCGTCCTTCACACTCACTTTCTTTCTTCCCACGGTTGAAAAACAAGGTTATGTCGATCTCTAGCTATAGCATAACCTAACGCTAGCGAGTAAGACAAAAATCAAACATAAGGTTAATTAATCTAACAAAAGAAAATAGAGCAAGCCCAGTCAGAGTCGCTCATACTTGCTTTGCATTTCATAACTTGACAACCACACAGTAGCCATTATTTAGCACAAGGAAGAAATAGTCCTATCTGAAGTTAATTTAATAGTAAATCAACCATGGATCCCATATTTTCAGAATATGACCCATTATTATATGATCTAAAAGAATTGTATTCTACTGATAACATCTCCATAGTTTATGTTTACCAGTCATTATGAGTTGAACTATCAACATACAGTATTCCCATCGTTTCAGTATTGTTTTTGTTATGATGCATATTGACAAAAATCTTGTTTTATTCTATGATAACTAGAGATGTCTGATAATATCGGACTGCCGATATTATCGGCCGATAAATGCTTTAAAATGTAATATCGGAAATTATCGGTATCGGTTTCAAAAAGTAAAATTTATGACTTTTTAAAACGCAGCTGTACGGAGTGGTACACAGACGTAGGGAGAAGTAAAGAGCAGTTGCATCTCCCAGTCATACTTGCCAACCCTCCCGATTTTCCCGGGAGACTCCCGAATTTCTGTGCCCCTCCCGAAAATCTCCCGGGGCAACCATTCTCCCGAATTTCTCCCGACTTCCATCCAGACAATAATATTGGGGGCGTGCCTTAAAGGCACTGCATTTGCGTGCCAGCCCAATCACATAATATTTATGGCTTTTCACACACACAAGTGAATGCAAGGCATACTTGGTCAACAGCAGGGGTCGGCAACCCGCGGCTCCGGAGCCGCATGCGGCTCATTGACCACTCTGATGCGGCTCAGCTACATACATGCCGACCCCCCCCCCGATTTTCCCAGGAGATTTATGGATCTCAGTGTCCCTCATAGATTACTCCCAGGGAATAAATAATACTGTTTACACACTAATTACTAGATAAAGGGCATGCCCTAATTGCACTGCAGTAATTGTCCTCTATAGCATTTATATACAGCGTGCCAGTCCAGCCACATGTTGCATGTTGTTATTACTTGCACACACAGGAGACAGCAAAGCATACTTAGTCATCAGCCACACAGCTTACACTGACGGTAGCCGTATCAAACAACTTTAACATTGTTACGTTACAAATATGCGCCACACTGTGAACCCACACCAAAAAAGAATGAAAAACACATTTCTGGAGAACATCCCACCGTAACACAACATAAACACAACACAACCATTACCCAGAATCCCATGCAGCCCTAACTCTTCCGGTCTACATTATACACCCCCGCTACCACCAAATCCCCCCACACATCAACCCCCCCCCCCTCTCCGTGCGTTGGTTGAGCGGAAGAGTTAGGGCTGCATGGGATTCTGGGTATTGGTACCGTCAGTGTAAGATGTGTGGCTGCTGAGTTAGTACGCCTTGCTGTCACTTACGTGAGCAAGCTGGAATTGCATTCTACGTGTGGTTGAGCAGGTACACTGTTAGGGCAGACTATAGAGGGCGCCAAATGCAGTGTTATCACGCTCTGATATTCGGGAGTGTCCCGGGAAAAATGAGAGGGTTGGCAAGTATGACGCTATCAAGCGCCATTCATTCAAAACTCGCGGGCTGCACTAACATCAAATTTCCACATTAAAGTGCGTGCCGGTGCGTGTGTCGGAGACCCCTAGTTAACATAGCACAAAGCGTTTAAGCTTTGTATGCGGTGTTTTTCATTTTAAATTTTAAAAAATTTTTTGTGGCTCCCATTACTTTCTTTAATTTGTGAAACTTGCCAAAATGGCTCTTTGAGTGGTAAAGGTTGCCGACCCCTGGTCAACAGCCATACAGGTCACACTGAGGGTGTCTGTATAAACAACTTTAACACTGTTACAAATATGCGCCACAATGTAAACCCACACCAAACAAGAATGACAAACACATTTCGGGAGAACATCCGCACCGTAACACAACATAAACACAACAGAACAAAAACCCAGAACCCCTTGCAGCACTAACTCTTACGGGACGCTACAATATACACCCCCCGCTACCCCCTGCCCCCACCTCAACCCCGCCCACCTCAACCTCCTCATGCTCTCTCAGGGAGAGCATGTCCCAAATTCCAAGCTGCTGTTTTGAGGCATGTTAAAAAAAACAATGCACTTTGTGACTTCAATAATAAATATGGCAGTGCCATGTTGGTATTTTTTTCCATAACTTCAGTTGATTTATTTTGGAAAACCTTGTTACATTGTTTAATGCATCCAGCGGGGCATCACAACAAAATTAGGCATAATAATGTGTTAATTCCACAACTGTATATATCGGTATCGGTTGATATCGGAATCGGTAATTAAGAGTTGGACAATATTGGAATATCGGATATCGGCAAAAAAGCCATTATCGGACATCTCTAATGATAACACATTACTAAATTGACGCAGATCGCCAAGAAGCATACTTGCCAACCTTGAGACCTTCGAATTCGGGTGATTGGGGCGGTGGAGGTGGGCAGGGTTAAGGGGGGAGGAGTATATTTATATACTATATATGGATAACGGAGACATATATAATAGTCTTCTTTTCAGGTGAGAGGACGCTAAAGGCAGTAACGCCCCCAATATTGTTTGTCCGGCTGGAAATTTTGGACATTACTACTTGCCGTAGTTCTGAAGCAATGCATGATGAGAATCCGGATGTTGTGTGTCAGTGTATTAACATGCCGGCTGGAATAAACACACGCTGAGAAATAGCTCAGTAACTGCCTACTTTATGGGTTATAGATAAACCTATGGCTAACGGAGACATATATAATAGTCTCCTTCTCAGGTGAGAGAGGACGCAAAAGGCAGTGCTTTTAAGGCACGCCCCCAATATTGTTGTCCGGCTGGCAATCGGGAGAAATTCGGGAGAATGGTTGTCCCGGGAGATTTTCGGGAGAGGCACTGAAATTCGGGAGTCTCCCGGAAAATTCGGGAGGGTTGGCAAGTATGCCAAGAAGAGACCAGATGTTTTGGGTGGCTCTCTTGGGTTTCACTGTGGCGTTTATCATTATAGCCAATCATAGGCTTTCTTTGTAGTTTTAGTTTAGTTCTGCGAGTGGTGCATTTCACAAATTAATATAGGAACGAAGATACAGTATGTTGGGGTCGTTTTAGGGCGGGAACGGTGAAAGTTGATGTTCCTAGTCCTCCATTGCCCTCTTCCGTCCCCGTTCTAATGAAAAGGAATGTGTGTCGCAGTGAAATGGGGGCTGGGGGTGGCGTACAGAATCCAGCTGCTCATTGGAATCACAAGGAGAGCATGTGCATCTTCAGTGATCAAGTGATGCAAAGAGGAGATTTGGTATAATTGACGAGGAATGTCTGTCAAGAATACACTGACAGAATGGGGAGATGGGAGTTTTGCATTGGATTCAAAACTAACAGCAAGAGCTAAACGTGAATATTTTTAGAATGTGTGCATGTTTTCTATTTTTTGCTGCTTGAGTGTTTTTGGCGTGTGTGTGAAGTAAGGTGCCTCTCTGTCTATGGGCCTAACCACAGCGGGACATTGTGCTGAGATTTAGGGGAACCCCAAGCGTTTGATCCCCAATCCACAACCCCCAGCACTGCTGAGTAATGGCCCACAAGTGAACTGACTACATATGTGTGTGTGACAGAGGTTTGGATTGTTTTTCTCATGGCAGCAGTGCTGCGGTTGCCTCCTCGAAACAGCAGTGGATGGTTATCAGAGACAGAGGCCCAGATAGAGGGGGCGGGGCCAATGCTACAAAGAGCTGTTCTGGTGGAACTGTGGAGAAAAATAGTTCATGCTGCATTGGGATTTCCTGCCTATTGCCCTGACGAGCCTCCCCCTTCTCTTGTCTGCCCTCTTGTCATCAGTGAGGAATATGCATTTTAACAGTGGCCGACGGAGGCAAACGCACAGCAAAGTCCAAAACACACACAAACCCCCAAAATACATGCAGAACACAACGGAGGTACGATGAACTACCAGGCGGCCGCCATCTTGGGCAGCAGGAAGCCGTTTCTATTTACTGCATTCGTCAACTGAAACAGAAGTCAATCGATGATAAACAATGTTGGTGCCAGTTTTGGTGTATTTCATTAATTGGAAGTTGGAAGTCAGAGCTGGGTATGACTTCATAGCCGAGTTATGACCGTTCCATTTACGAGGTCGGAAATCCACGAAAGCTATTCTTGCATTGTTGCCTTATCTTCTTGTCTTCATGTGTTATTATATATATATATATATATATATATATATATATATATATATATATATATATATATATATATATATATATATATATATATATATATATATATATATATATATATATATATATATATATATATATATATATATATATATATATATATATATATATATATATATATATATTTGTACCTTTTGGTTGGGGACCCTTTGGGACTGTGTGACAAGGGGTGGCACTTTCGTGACTTCTGCGGTGCTTTTTTGTGGACTTTTGGATCTGCCTCCCGGGAGCCTTTTGGCCATGGAGACCAGCTGCTGGGTCTCTGCCACACCAGAGTCCGTTTGGAGAGACTGGAGGAGATGCAGATGAAGAGACAGGGCTGCGGAGCTAGCACCGAGCGCCTTGACGGACAAGCTTCACAGTGTCTTGGCTGAATGAGCAGGTATCGGACACCTCAGTCTCCTTAGACGCATCCTTGCTCATCCATGCGACTGGACACTGACCGAATTAGTGGGCGGTTGCTTTGTTGGGTCTGCTCCTGTCTCTGGCCATGCTCCCTCCACCCCAGCAGACGATGGCGTGGAACACCGCAGAGGCCACCACAGTGTATATGTTTATTTTACTTTGTATTCATAACTGTATGTAGAAGTGGCTGGTTACATCAGCTCTGATCTTTTAATGTCTTGATGTTTCCCACATGTAAGAGGGATGTGTGCTATGGCTATGAGTTGTTTTGTCCCTTGGCCTCAGTCTGGACCCAGGCTTAGACTGATTTTTTCTTTTCTCCCCCACCCCCATTTTTTTACCTGTAACTCACCTTTTTTGTAAGGGGCGCCAGAAGTTGGCAGACTCGTTAGCGACCCTGTTCTGTCTCCCTGTAATGTTTGTCTGATCTTGAATGGGATTGTGCTGAAAATTTTAATTTAATAAAGTATTTGTGATTCTGATTCTGATTATAAACAACTTATAAATAAATATGCAGTCCTTTTGCAACTTTTAAAAACAGTGGATGAAGAGGAAACACATACGTATGCTCTTGCTAGCAATGCAGAATGTATAAAACACATGAAAACCGTAACATTATCATATGTAAACGTCCCACAATACATCATATATGCCTGATTTAGTGCAGCTTTTTTACACTCAGAGCCGCCATTTTTGAAGCCAACTCGGGGGGTGGTGAGGACTGTCCGACTTTCCGAGTAGGAAATCCGACCTGGGGGGAGTTCCAGCTGAAATTTCCAACGAGGAACTCGGAAATTCCGACTTCCCACTACAAATGGAACGCACCATTAGATGCACAACGGTCTGATCGGTCTGACGAAACCCTTGCACGGGATGGCGGCCGTGTTGACGTGCCTGACAGGCCTGAAGGCGGCATCTACGCAGGTCGGGCCCCTGGCCTAAAAACATTCTATGCAGTTGTTATGGGCCACAACCACTAGTGTGGGGGCCACATGATCACGGTCCCTACTGTAGGAGATCATCAACGAGGTCGCTCTTCAGGTGTTATCTTGTTCTACTTTGATGGACTGAATAACCCCAAGTGTAAAATTATACTTTGTCTCTGCCAAGCTTCTATTCAACTGTTTGTCAACATGTGCTTTGTGATTAGTTTTAGTTCGGATTAGCAGCATCGCAGCCACGTCCATTCAAAAGCCCATATAGATAACTGCAAATTTAGCATCACTTCGAACGCTGTCATCATTACAGTCTTACAACCGTATTTCTTAAACGACCGTAATATTTAAGTTTACATTGTAGCCAAACCTTTTCTCCCAAAATATAATGTGTAAGGAACATTTCTTTTTCATAGTTTTTGCATATTATTGTGTTTTGTTTACTTTTTCGAACAATGCCAAAGCGGGAGCTCCGTCCTACTGTAGGTATGCCTGTCAACATATATGGACTGTCAAAAATATTATACATATTCATATTCAGCAATATCATTTTATAATCTTAAAGCTGCTGGGTGGCTTAGGTACAGGCTGATTAAAACAATTTCAATTGATATGTTTTATACAACATGTTTTTTTTAAATATGTCAGTAACAAGCGGTAGAATATGGATTGACGGATGGGCGAAAAGGGACAGATTAAAACAAATAATAATTTAAAAAAAATAAATAAATAAATAAATAAATATATATATATATATATATATATATATATATATATATATATATATATATATATATATATATATATATATATATATATATATATATATATATATATATATATATATATATATATATATATATATAAATATATATATATATATTTATTTTTTTTACTTGGTATTACCCGCGGGCCGGATTTTGGATGCTGGCGTGCCTTATCTGCCGAGGAGACCCAGTAACAAGCGGTAGAGAATGGATTGTAGGATGGGCGAAAAAGGACAGATTAAAAAAAATTATAATCTGTCACGACTTGGTCTATGGCGTGGTTTGCTCTCCCGTGGTGCAAAAGAAATGGAACGGACGTGGCGTGCAGGTAAAGACATATTTAATTATTACTATAAACTCAAACAAAAGGTACAAACAAAAGGCGCTCACAACGGAGGTAAAAAACTTGACTAGAAAAACAAAGGGCGCGCACAATGGCGGAGAACTATGAACATTAAACAAACAAAAACTTACGTGACAAGAGATGAAACAAGAACTAACGTGACAAGGAACTGTGGACATGGCATCAATGGGTGATGTCGCCAGGACGAACAACAGAAACAGAAAAGCCTATATAGTGACATGATAAGTGAAAACAGGTGCGTGACTAACTGTGAACAGGTGCGTGACATGACAATGTGAAAACGTGAGACAGGTGTGTGTGACTCCAAACGTTGAACAGGTGAAACTAATGGTTGCTATGGTGACAAACAAAACCAGGAAGTGAAACAAGGAACTAAGGAAGTGTCCAAAAAACAAAACAGCACATGGCCAAACAAAAACATGAACACAGACATGACAGAACCCCCCCCTTACGGACAGATCCCAGATGTCCAAAAACAAAAAACAGGATCAAGAGTCATGGGAGGGGGGGAGGGGGACATGGCGGTGGGTCGCCAGACCAGGTGTCCCCGAATCCACCGGGGCAGGATCAGGTGGCGGCGACGTGTAGATCGCCGCTGTACCTGACGAGGTGGGCGACCCGGGAATGGCCATATCCATGGCCGATGAGGTGGGCGCACTTGGCGTGGCGGACGACCAGGCTGTGGCCACCTTCGTGGCAGACGAGGAGGCAGGCGCGTCGTCATCATGGCAGGCGGCGAAGTTTGGCGTGGCGCGTCAGGCGGCGAAGCTTGGCGTGGCGGGTCTTGGTCTTGGCGTGGGTCTTGGTCTTGGCGTGGGTCTTGGTCTTGGCGTGGGTCTGGGTCTTGGCGAGGGTCTGGGTCTTGGTCTTGGCGAGGGTCTGGGTCTTGGTCTTGGCATGGTTGGTCTTGGACTTGGTGTTGACATGGTTGGTCTTGGACTTGGCGTGGTTGGTCTTGGTGTGGTTGGTCTTGGTCTTGGACTTGGCGTGGCGGTGCTTGGACTTGGTCACTTGGCGGGTCTTGGTCTTGGTCACTTGGCGGGTCTTGGTCTTGGTCACTTGGCGGTTCTTGGTCACTTGGCGGTTCTTGGTCTTGGTCACTTGGCGGGTCTTGGTCTTGGTCACTTGGCGGTTCTTGGTCTTGGTCTTGGCTTTGGTCTTGGCGTGGGGCAGCCACGGGCGGCACTTGGCGGCGTGGGGCAGCCACGGGCGGCACTTGGCGGCGTGGGGCAGCCACGGGCGGCACTTGGCGGCGTGGGGCAGCCACGGGCGGCACTTGGCGGCGTGGGGCAGCCACGGGCGGCACTTGGCGGCGTGGGGCAGCCACGGGCGGCACTTGGCGGCGTGGGGCAGCCACGGGCGGCACTTGGCGGCGTGGGGCAGCCACGGGCGGCACTTGGCGGCGTGGGGCAGCCACGGGCGGCACTTGGCGGCGAGCAGGTACTGGCGGCGCTTGGCGTGGAGCAGGTACTGGTGGCGCTTGACGTGGAGCAGGTACTGGTGGCGCTTGGCGTGGAGCAGGTACTGGTGGCGCTTGACGTGGAGCAGGTACTGGTGGCGCTTGACGTGGAGCAGGTACTGGTGGCGCTTGGCGTGGAGCAGGTACTGGTGGCGCTTGGCGTGGAGCAGGTACTGGTGGCGCTTGGCGTGGAGCTGGGCGTGGAGCAGGTGGATCTTGGCATGGTCGAAAAACTGGTGGTGGCGGCCGTGCTGGTGGCTGTGGCTTGGCAGGTCGAAAGACAGGTGGTGGGGGTCGTGCTGGAGGCTGTGTCTTGGCGTGACGAAAGACTGGTGGTGGGGGTCGTGATGGTGGCTGTGGCTTGGCAGGTCGAAAGACAGGTGGTGGGGGTCGTGCTGGTGGCTGTGGCTTGGCAGGTCGAAAGACAGGTGGTGGTGGTCGTGCTGGAGGCTGTGGCTTGGCGTGACGATGCTGACCCACCCCACCTGAACAATTCCCAGCCCTAGCCCCCCCCTCAAGGAGCGGATCCCAGACGCGCTCCCCGCGGTCTGGAACCGTCTTTTGGGGTGGGCGGAGGGGGTTCAGGAGGAGGGCAGAATCCTCCCCTCTAAATTGTCCAAAAGGTCTTTCGTTCCCCCCCACCTGGGCTTTTGTGGGTGAAAAAAAAATTTCTGACTTGGGCGTGGCATGAGTCCTGGGGGGCGGGGCATGAAAATTGGGTGACTGTGATTGACAGGATCTGATTTCTAAAAACATGTCTTGGTAATATTTAATCATGGATTTAGAGTCTTTGGTTGGATGTGGCTGACAAGAAAAAGAGTTCAGGGGAAAAAAATCCATGACGTCACCCACTGGCAGCGGCGTGACGTCGTCCTGGGGAAGCCGGGCTGGCTGCAGCTCGTTTCCGCCCGGAGGGGGAGGAGCTTGCGGGAACGATGCGTCCTTTCCAATGCTTGTGGAAGCCCTCCCTGACGTCCTTCGTTGGGAGCGGCGCTTCCGGGACTGCGGTGACGCAGCGCCATCCTCGGACCAAATGGAGTCTCTGTACTCCACGGAGGAGTAGCGCAGCGTTTCCTTCTCCATGGCGTGGAGGACCTCCCACGCTGCCTCGTCCAAAACGCCCAATTTTCTTGCGGGAGAACTTTTATGCTGGCGACATACTGTCAAAACTTGGTCTATGGCGTGGTTTGTTCTCCCGTGGTGCAAAAGAAATGGAACGGACGTGGCGTGCAGGTAAAGACATATTTAATTATTACTATAAACTCAAACAAAAGGTACAAACAAAAGGCGCTCACAACGGAGGTAAAAAACTTGACTAGAAAAACAAAGGGCGCGCACAATGGCGGAGAACTATGAACATTAAACAAACAAAAACTTACGTGACAAGAGATGAAACAAGAACTAACGTGACAAGGAACTGTGGACATGGCATCAATGGGTGATGTCGCCAGGACGAACAACAGAAACAGAAAAGCCTATATAGTGACATGATAAGTGAAAACAGGTGCGTGACTAACTGTGAACAGGTGCGTGACATGACAATGTGAAAACGTGAGACAGGTGTGTGTGACTCCAAACGTTGAACAGGTGAAACTAATGGTTGCTATGGTGACAAACAAAACCAGGAAGTGAAACAAGGAACTAAGGAAGTGTCCAAAAAACAAAACAGCACATGGCCAAACAAAAACATGAACACAGACATGACATAATCAAAAAATAAATAAATACAATTTGTATTTACTTTTTAGCCAGGACTACTCGCGGGCTGGATTTTGGACGCTGGCGGGCTGTATTTGGCCCGCGGGCCGTATTTTGGGGACCCCTGTCTTAGCTGAAGAGCGCAGCTATGATTTTGGTTTACACAATATTACACAATTGGGACCCATCATTCGAACACCGTCCAATCATCATGGATTTTCTCCGTATGGATGGATGTTCTCATTTATCTAGGTCATTGTATTTTCTCAATATTTGTTTGAACCTGGATTCGCAGTCCATTGTATCCTTTGTAACTTGTAGCTTTGATGAAAGCTACAGGAAAAGCTGCTCCTTTAAAAAAGGAGCTAGGCTACCGCCAAGCTACTGGAAAATGTAGTTAAGCTACGTAGCTTAGCTACATGTAGATTGTAACTGCCCATCACTGACTATTATGATGAGTCACTGTATGATCCTGTAACTACTTTGCATCGGATCGATACCCAAATTTGTGGTATCATCTAGAGATGTCCGATAATATCGGACTGCTGATTTTATCGGCCGATAAATGCTTTAAAATGTAATATCGGAAATTATCGGTATCGGTTTCAAAAAGTAAAATGTATGACTTTTTAAAACGCAGCTGTGTACACGGACGTAGGGAGAAGTACAGAGCGTCAATGAACCTTAAAGGCACTGCCTTTGTGTGCCGGCCCAATCACATACTATTTACGGCTTTTGACACACATAAGGGAATGCAAGCATACTTGGTCAACAGCCATACAGGTCACACTGAGGGTGACCGTATAAACAACTTTAACACTGTTACAAATATGCGCCACACTGTGAACCCACACCAAACAAGAATGACAAACACATTTCGGGAGAACATCCGCACCGTAACACAACATAAACACAACAGAACAAATACCCAGAACCCCTTGCAGCACTAACTCTTCTGGGACGCTACAATATACACCCCCCACTACCCCAACCTCAACCCCGCCCACCTCAACCTCCCAATTCCAAGCTGCTGTTTTGAGGCGTGTTAAAAAAAATAATGCACTTTTTGACTTCAATAATAAATATGGCAGTGCCATGTTGGCATTTTTTTCCATAACTTGAGTTGATTTATTTTGGAAAACCTTGTTACATTGTTTAATGCATCCAGCGGGGCATCACAACAAAATTAGGCATAATAATGCGGTAATTCCGCGACTGTATATATCGTATCGGTTGATAAAGGAATCGGTAATTAAGAGTTGAACAATATCAGAATATCGGATATCGGCAAAAAAGCCATTATCAGACATCTCTAGTATCATCCAAAACTAATGTAAAGCATCCCAACAACAGAAGAATAAGTGATTATTACATTTTAACAGAAGTGTAGATAGGACATGTTAAAAAAAAAGTAAGCAGATATTAACAGTAAATGAACAAATAGATTAATCATTCATTTTCTACCACTTGTCCTTAATATCCATCCATCCATCCATTTTCTACCGCTTATCCCTTATGGGGTCGCGGGGGGTGCTGGAGCCTATCTCAGCTACAATCGGGCGGAAGGCGGGGTACACCCTGGACAAGTCGCCACCTCATCGCAGGGCCAACACAGATAGACAGACAACATTCACACTCACATTCACACACTAGGGCCAATTTAGTGTTGCCAATCAACCTATCCCCTTGTCCTTAATAATTTTGACAAAATAATAGAATGGAAAATGTTACTGCATATGTCAGCAGACTAAATTAGGAGCCTTTGTATGTTCACTATTTTATTTAAGGACAAAATTGCAATAAGAAACATGTTTATTGTATCGTAATATTTTTTGTTAAAATAAAGCCAATAATGCAATTTTTTGTGGTCCCCTTTATTTAGAAAAGTATTGAAGATTAAGATTAAATATCTCAAATAAGGGTGATATTTGCTTATTTTCTGTCTGATAAGATAATTCTTCTCACTAAGCAGATTTTATGTTAGAGTGTTTTACTTGTTTCAAGGGTTTTGGTCCTAAATTATCTCAGTAAGATATTACAGCTTGTTGCTGAGATTTTATGACCTATATTGAGTAAAACATGCTTGAAACTAGAATATCAACTGTTGCAAAGCTGTGTCATCAACACTCACAAGTATAAAACTACTTTTTTAAAGTAATAATTTATGCCCTTATGTGGGCTCTGTACCGAGGATGTCGTTGTGGCTTGTGCAGCCCTTTGAGACACTTGTGATTTAGGGCTATATAAATAAACATTGACTGATTGAATTTCTTATTTCATATTTGCTGTTTTATTTTCAAGGAAACAATAGAAAATACGTACTCATATAGTTGTACAGTTGTTATTAGTGAGAATATACTTATTTTAAGGTATTTTTTGGTTCATTGAGGTTCACTTAGGACTAACACTTGACAAAAAGTATTGGGACACTAGGGACTACCACTGGACAAAAGTATTGGGACACTTAGGACTAGCACTAGACAAAAGCATTGGGACACTAAGGACTACCACTGGACAAAAGTATTGGGACACTGAGGACTAACACTGGACATAAGTATTGGGACACTAAGGACTAACACTAGACAAAAGTATTGGGACACTTAGGACTACCACTGGACAAAAGTATTGGGACACTTAGGACTAACACTAGACAAAAGTATTGGGACACTTAGGAGTACCACTGGACAAAAGTATTGGGACACTTAAGACTAACACTAGACAAAAGTATTGGGACACTAAGGACTAACACTAGACAAAAGTATTGGGACACTTAGGACTAACACTGGACAAAAAGTATTGGGACACTAAGGACTAACACTGGACAAAAGTATTGGGACACTTAGGACTAGCACTAGACAAAAGCATTGGGACACTAAGGACTACCACTGGACAAAAGTATTGGGACACTGAGGACTAACACTGGACATAAGTATTGGGACACTAAGGACTAACACTAGACAAAAGTATTGGGACACTTAGGACTACCACTGGACAAAAGTATTGGGACACTTAGGACTAACACTAGACAAAAGTATTGGGACACTTAGGAGTACCACTGGACAAAAGTATTGGGACACTTAAGACTAACACTAGACAAAAGTATTGGGACACTAAGGACTAACACTAGACAAAAGTATTGGGACACTTAGGACTAACACTGGACAAAAAGTATTGGGACACTAAGGACTAACACTGGACAAAAGTATTGGGACACTAAGGACTAACACTAGACAAAAGTATTGGGACATTAAGGACTAACACTGGACAAAAGTATTGGGACACTACGGACTAACACTAGACAAAAGTATTGGGACACTAAGGACTACCACTGGACAAATGTATTGGGACACTTAGGACTAACTCTAGACAAAAGTATTGGGACACTAAGGACTACCTCAGTAAATAAATGATAAATGGGTTGTACTTGTATAGCGCTTTTCTACCTTCAAGGTACTCAAAGCGCTTTGAAAGTAGACAAAAGTTTTTGGACACTTAGGACTAGTTTTAGTTGTTTTGGAAAGTCTTGACAAGCCAAATTTTCTTGTTCTTTTGGCAGATAAATTTGCTTAGTTCAAATACAATACCCCTAATTTTTGTATTTTTTCTTTCTTGTTATTGAACACTGACTTTTTGCAGTGTAGTAGGTTAGGCCCTGAGTTGTGTTTTCCCTGTATTGCATGTGTTTTGGGGTTTGCATGTGTTTTTGGCCATACTATATTTCAGCTAAAGAAAAATGATTGGCTGTGACTCCCAACTAATGCAGTCAGATTCTCATCATTCCATTCCCTCCTGCCCTCATGTTAAGGGAAAAGGAACTGAGTCAGGATAATTTCACACTGCTGGCTCTCACAACGACATGCAACGTATCTGGATGGTGTTATCTGATCTCTCATCGTCCACAGCTGGAATACACATTGCCTGCCTTGGTATGGATCCTGTGGACGGGGAGGCACAAGACCTCCACATTCGGGTTAAAGGCAGAAAGGACAGGTGCCTGGCCATTTGGCTGCCATCAGACATACCGCGTGGGTGTCAAAGAGGAACGGCGAAGAGGATGAGGGGCGCCAAAGCGGTCCCCTCTCCCTTCTTCCAGGGCTTTGATCTTAGGTGTGAGCGGTGCAGCTTGGGGGCATGTGTCACCCATTAGCAGTGTGGTGAGAGTGTAGTGGCTCGCAGGTTTTTAGCAGAGTGGGAAGGATGTTGTGAAAATGTCTGCTGCACGGGGTGTTCCTGCTAATAAACTCGGAAGGTGGCGTCAAGGCTGGGGGATGGGTCGCAAAAAAAAAACAATGAGGGGAGGAAAGAGGTGTAGTTCTGAGTAATACCTGCTTTGTGGTGCACACACTTAGGCTAAACTGATCACACAGGAAGTGAGGTAGACGATTTCATTGAAAAGCCAGCAATCACCGTCTTGGGAAAGGGGGAAATGGAAACCAGATGTCTTAGATCCACCATGAATATGTCAAAGCTCCTGGACTATGTCAAATCCCCGATGTACCTTTAGGGGACTGAACCCATCAGTAAGGTCTGTAATACACTTCTCCCAATGGCAGAACTCTTTCTCTGTCCCACAAGATGAGTTGTCCTTCTTCCTATAGAAGCCATCAACGCATTCTTCAAATTTCCGCCTAAGTTTTCCAAATCCCAAGACTGAGTCGGGTGGCAAATCTCTCAGCGCTCCTTTGTGGATGGAGTGCTTTCTCATGCTTGAGAAAATAACAAGCTATAGAGTAATGACTTAACAAGCAGCAGGATAATGACTTCAACATGTGCTGCTCGCTGGGAGGACTCACGCTGGTGCCAACGCTTGCTTACTTGCCTGCGTGTACCAATTGTTTGTAGAGCCTTGTTTGGAAGCAGATTGCCCTGTTCCACGAATGAGGACTATATTTGGGGGGGGGGGGGGGGGGGTCAACGGCAGTGCTGTGTCACAATGACAAGGACGGCCGGTGGTGTGTCTGTGGGAGAGCCGGGTGTTTTCCATCATAACCAGCTGCAGCAATGGCCTCCCACATGGAGTAATGGTCCTCTGTGTACATGCTTGGGTGATAACCTATGCCTCTCTCCATGTGTTTGTGTGCGTGTGCGTGTGTGTGTGTTTTTGTGTGTGTGCGTGTGTGTGTGTGTGTGTGTGTGTGTGTGTGTGTCCCAGGATGAACAGTGGAGACCAGTTTGACAACATGTCCAGTAATCATTATAATGTAATTGACTCAGTTCTATAGCGTGCCACACACATCACACCACACACATACAGTTAAGTCAGTGTTCTTATTGTTATTAAAAGTCACAAGACATTTTGGGCCTGATCTATTATAGCAGGGGTGTCAAACTCAAATACAGAGTGGGCCAAAATTTTAAACTGAACAAAGCCGCGGGCCAAGGTTGAACAAATTAACCTTTTGATAGGGACCCAAACAAGTTTTGCATTGAATATTGAACAAGCAAGGCTTATATAACTTTATAGTGACATGCAAAATCGAGTTTCAAATAATAATAATAATAATTAAAAAATATCAATGGCATATCAAATACAATTTAAATAAAAATTGAATGCCTCTTTTCTATTTGCAGCCTTCTGAGGTAAATATCAACATTAACTTTTTCCACAGGCTAATAAATTTGAAAATAAAATAACAATGAATAAACCAACCATTCAGGACTTTAAACTGCTCAGTTTTCAACACACTGATCTAATCTGATGTGCCCAAGCCAGATACCTGCCATCTTTTCTTGGATGCTAGTTCATTAATGTCGGGGCTCAGGCTTTGAGCTGAGGCAACCTTCATTATCGAACGAAGGTGTTCATCAGTCATTATATCTCGTAGTCCACCTGGACCACAGTCTTGGGGGCGTGCCTTAAAGGCACTGCCTTTAACGTCCTCTTCGAGCTATCGTCACGTCCGCTTTTCATCCATTCTAACAACGTGCCGGCCCAGTCACAAGATATGTGCGGCTTCTGTACCCAGACACACGTGAATGCAACGCATACTTGATCTACAAAATACACCCCCTGCTACCACCAAACCCTCCCCCCCACACACACACACCTTGTAGCGTCCCGGAAGAGTTAGTGCTGCAAAGGGTTCTGGGTATTTGTTCTGTTGTGTTTATGTTGTGTTACGGTGCGGATGTTCTCCTGAAATGTGTTTGTCATTCTTGTTTGGTGTGGGTTCACAGTATGGCACATATTTGTAACAGTGTTAAAGTTGTTTATACAGCCACCCTCTGTGTAACCTGTATCGCTGTTGATCAAGTATGCGTTGCATTCACTTGTGTGTGCGTGCAGAAGCCGCACATATTATGTGACTGGGCCAGCACTCGTTGGACTGGATGAAAAGCAGACGTGACGATTTTCGGGAGGGGCACTGAAATTTGGGAGTCTCCCGGGAGGGTTGGCAAGTATGAGAATTAGCGGTGAATGCGGTGTTACCGCGTCACCGCCGCTGTATATAATCGGCGGGCCAGCTCTAGTGTTAATTTGATATCGCCTCAAGGGCCAAGTGAAATTACACGGCGGGCCAGAGTTCGACACCCATGTATTAAAGGTTTCCGTGTATTAAAACACATGCAAACATGATAGCACACGCAAAGCTGATGTACTAAGCTGGTGCGCAGATTATTGCGTTTTTCGAGAATACATTTAGCATGTTTGTCTTCATGAATATATGCTGATTATCAGAAGGCCCACAATACTGGGAGGACATGCAAATATAAGCATTTGGCACTCATAGTGTGATTTATAAAGACTACAACTGTTTTGCGTCTACTTTTAGCAGGTCTACAACTACATTTTGTTCAGGAGAGAACACACACAAGATAATACAAATAATAACAGAAGAAATGAACAAATGAAAAAGATGGTTTGACAAAAACAGACTATCTTTGAGTCTCAGTAAGACTAAAATAATGCTATTTGGTAACAGTAGAAGAGAAAGTCAAACACAAATGCAGATAGACGAAATAAATATTGAAAGGGTAAAAAAAACACACATTTTTGGGGGTAATAATAGATGATAAAATGAGCTGGAAATCTAATGTAAAAATATACAACATAAAGTAGCAAGAACCACATCAATAATGAATAAAGCAAAACATGTTCTAGACCAAAAATCACTTCATATTCTTTACTGCTCACTAGTGTTACCATATCTGATTTACTGTGTAGAAATATGGGGAAACAACTACAAATGTGCGCTTCATTAACTAACTGTGTTACAAAAAAGATCAATTAAAATAATACATAATGTTGGATATGGAGAACATACAAACTCTTTATTTATTAAATCACAATTATTGAAATTCAACGATTTGGTGCATTTGCAAACAGCTAAAATTATGTATAAAGCAAACTATAACCTGCTACCCAAGAATGTACAACAATTCTTCTCAACAAAACAGGAGAAATATAACCGTAGAGGAAAATCTAATTTAAATTATTTGTATGCTCGTACAACACTTAAAACATTTAGCTTATCTGTATGTGGAATTAAATTATGGAATGGATTAAGCACAGAAATCAAACAAAGGACAGATATGATTCAGTTTAAGAGACTGTTCAAACTACAAGTGTTCACAAAGTACACAGAACAAGAATTATGATGAACATATTTTTTTTTTCCTTTTTTTATTGCGACAAAGATTATTTATGTATTTAATATTTGTTTTCTTACTATGGTACATTGTTTATTTATTATTTATTTGTTCACTGTTCTGTTACAGAGAACAAGGACATTGGATAAAATTGCTATGGTATGAAAAGGGGTAGGATAAAAATAAGCTCTGCTTCTACCTACTCCTTTTCGGACGTGCTGTAATGAAACAACTGGACTTGTGTGATGCATTACATTGTATCATATGCATGTTTGAAATAAACTGACACTGAACTGAACTGAACTGAACTGAACTGAACTGAACTGAACTGAACTGAACTGAATTTGAACAATGTTTGTGAAAACTGGCAAAGTTATGAAATGGATGTGTGAAAGGAGGCTATTGCGCTGTAAAAACAAACGTTAGAGAGCAAAAGAGAACATCTGTCTGTCTGTGTGTCAACATATTTGGACTGTCAAAAATACAATTATTAGACACATCGTCTTATCAGCAATATAGTTTAAGAATTTCATTGGTGGGGCTGACTAAGACAAATTGAACTGATTTGTTTTGGTGTCTGTTGGTGTTTTTATTATTGTATATTAATAATAAGAGTTGTCAAATGATTTAAATATTTAATCGCGATTAATCACATTTTGTGCATAGTTAACTCAAAATGACTTTTTTTTTTTTTTGACATGCCTACAAGTTAGTTTGTTTTAGCTAATTTTGCAGGTATACACCTCAGTGTCTTTGGTAGATGACGCATTCTAACAGTTAGCATGCTAATGTTAGTTAAAGCCCTACTGAAACCCACTACTACCGACCACGCAGTCTGATAGTTTATATATCAATGATGAAATCTTAACATTGCAACACATGCCGATACGGCCGGGTTAACTTATAAAGTGCAATTTTAAATTTCCCGCTAAACTTCCGGTTGAAAACGTCTTTGTATGATGACGTATGCGAGTGACGTCACTAGTTAAACGGAAGTATTGGTACACCTTTGAATCCAATACAAAAAAGCTCTGTTTTCATCTCAAAATTCCACAGTATTCTAGACATCTGTGTTGGTGAATCTTTTGCAATTTGTTTAATGAACAATGAAGACTGCAAAGAAGAAAGTTGTAGGTGGGATCGGTGTATTAGCGGCTGGCTGTAGCAACACAACCAGGAGGACTTTGACTTGGATAGCAGACGCGCTAGCAGACGCGCTAGCCGACGCTAGCCGCCGACCGCACAGATGATCGGGTGAAGGCCTTCGTCCTTCCGTCGATCGCTGGAACGCAGGTGAGCACGGGTGTTGATGAGCAGATGAGGGCTGGCTGGCGTAGGTGGAGCGCTAATGTTTTCATCATAGCTCTGTGAGGTCCCGTTGCTAAGTTAGCTTCAATGGCGTTAGCAACAGCATTGTTAATCTTCGCCAAGCTGGAAAGCATTAACCGTGTATTTACATGTCCATGGTTTAATAGTATTGTTGATTTTCTGTCTATCCTTCCAGTCAGGGGTTTATTTATTTTGTTTATATCTGCATTTGAGCCTGATGCTATCAGGTTAGCTCCGTAGCTAAAGTGTTTCGCCGATGTATTGTCGTGGAGATAAAAGTCACTGTGAATGTCCATTTCGCGTTCTCGACTGTCATTTTCAAGAGGATATAGTATCCGAGGTGGTTTAAAATACAAATCCGTGATCCACAATAGAAAAAGGAGAAAGTGTGGAATCCAATGAACCCTTGTACCTAAGTTACGGTCAGAGCGAAAAAAGATACGTCCTGCACTGCACTCTAGTCCTTCACTCTCACTTTCCTCATCCACAAATCTTTCATCCTGGCTCAAATTAATGGGGTAATCGTGGCTTTCTCGGTCCAAATCTCTCTCGCTGCTGGTGTAAACAATAGGGAAATGTGAGCGGCACTCCAGCTTGTGACGTCACGCTACTTCCGGTAGGGGCAAGGCTTTTTTTTATCAGCGACCAAAAGTTGCGAACTTTATCGTCGTTGTTATCTACTAAATCCGATATGGCAATATCGCGAAATGATCAAGTATGACACATAGAATGGATCTGCTATCCCTGTTTGAATAAAAAAAATTCATTTCAGTAGGCCTTTAAAATATGGTTCCTTTCCTGTCCTCCAATGAGCTACCTGCATGAGCCAAATGGAATGCAAACATTCATGCCTTATCAGATTGACAACAGTGCATGGCAACAGCAACAGTGCAACAGTATGGCATAGACAAAAAGCAATGAGTTGTCCTGAAGCGTCAATGTTTTGTTTTTTTATTAGTCACTGGATTGCGTTTGATCTTTAAAGGAACAAATGTTGAAGCAGTCAACACTTCCGCCGTGTCAAACAAAACCCTGGAGGTGCCTTTTAAGCACTTTGAGCAGCTTTTGTGTGAAACGATGGACACTCAATTAACAGGCTTCTTCCTGTCAGGTGTGACTGTGTAACATGTTGCTGCTCTGGCAGGACCAGGCTTGCCATTAACTTCTCTCCAGTCCGATGACTTATAAGACACAAGCGACAGGAGACAATGTGTTTCTCAATGTGCCGCCTGATGATGTTTACATGCTGTTATGCGCGGACATGTCACGGCAGGTGCACAGAAATCTGCAGCACTTCTTTCATAATCCTCATGTTAAGGCCTGCGGGGGCACTTCAACGTCCTTTTGCACATTGTCTGGGATAATACACTCAGGTGAATTCCACTGTGACACAGATTATATTTCCTAATATGCCAAAATATGTAAACGTGCATCCAAGCTCAAGTAGACCTTCCTGAGAAGCAGCGTCCTCTGCAGTGGACATTTTGGTTTTGGTATATTTATTTTGTCTGGTTAACATTTTGGGGAAAAAATGCTCTGTTTTTGTAAGTGTTAAAAATTTTGGAAAAATTTTAACTATTCTGAAAAAAATAGAGATGTCCGATAATGGCTTTTTTGCCGATATCCGATATTCCGATATTGTCCAACTCTTAATTACCGATTCCGATATCAACCGATACCGATATATACAGTCGTGGAATTAACACATTATTATGACTAATGTTGTTGTGATGCCCCGCTGGATGCATTAAACAATGTAACAAGGTTTTCCAAAATAAGAGAACAACTTCAACTCAAGTTATGGAAAAAAAGTGCCAACATGGCACTGCCATATTTATTATTGAAGTCACAAAGTGCATTATTTTCTTTAACATGCCTCAAAACAGCAGCTTGGAATTTGGGACATGCTCTCCCTGAGATAATCCTCATACTCACTAAAACTATGGGGAATACTATACTTTGACTTTCACAAAGTGCATTATTTTTTATTTTTTTTAAACATGCCTCAAAACAACAGCTACAGAAACAATGAATTCACACAGCTTCAGTCCAGAGTATACTAGAGTAATAAAGTAAACAATAAAATAGTCCTCATTTAGTGCAAGACTGCCTGGCATACTGTATGACAGGAAATTATAAACTGGGCTCACATCCATCTTCCGCTTGTATTCATCGTGTATCTCCTTATGATTCTTGAAGAGGTGGGAGATCAAATTGCTCGTATTAAAGGAAGACGTCTTGGTTCCTCCTCGCATAACCAACTTTTTGCAGTCATTGCATATTGCCAGTTTTTTATCCGTCAGAGACACTTTAAAATAATCCCAAACCATAGACATGGTGTCGTTAGTCAGTCACCGAGCGAGCTCGCTTGTTAGCCACGGCTACAGCACCAGCAACAACACACACTTGTTGTTATGCTGCGCTCTCGGCGGTTTGATGAGGTCATCAAGCGTCGCCAGTAAACCTCTCATGCTGCAGTGGTCAACTCCTGTGTTGTGTGTGGGAGAGGGGAGAGGGGAGGGGCTGCTGACTGGGAGACGCAACTGCTCTGTACTGCTCCCTACGTCCGTGTTTTAACGGATATGTACCGCTCCGTACAGTGGCGTTTTAAAAAGTCATTAATTTTACTTTTTGAAACCGATACCGATAATTTCCGATATTACATTTTAAGCATTTATCGGCCGATAATATCGGCAAGCCGATATTATCGGACATCTCTAGAAAAACCCCAAAACTTTTTTGTGTCAAAATATAGGTATTTAAAGGTTTTTCTCCACCGAGATGTGCTTCCCTCATGTCACATAATTAAAGTGTCTTCTTTGAGGACATTCTGACACTTATTAAATGAGTAGGTTTTTATTTTATCATATACTTTTTAAAGTATTGAACTTTTTCAGCTTCTTTCTCTTTAAAGGGGAACTTGTTTTTTAAATGTTGCCGATCATTCACAATCATCAAGAGAGACAAGAACACATGTTTTTTTTTTTAAAAAAAACGATTTAAACCTCTAAAGGCCTTAGTGGCCACATGCGTGGACAACACCTTTTAGCTCTTATTTCCTAAATTGCGTACACTACTGAATTGGGGTCTTATGCCGACATATGGACACTTATACTGCTATCTGGTGGTGTCAGAAGAGTATAACATACAATGGAATTTGGAAAAAAAAGTGTAAAAATAAAAATTAGCATGTCACTACACATGAAGTACACGTTTGTTACTTATGGACTAAGTACATCCCATAAAAAGATGATTTTTAGTTTTTATTCTAATTAGGGTCCAATAAGCCCAAATAGCAAAGATAAATAAAAAAAATAATGTAAACAAACAGCTTGGGCCTTAAGAGGTTAAAGATTATAAAAACGCTTGAAAGATGCGTTGTAGCCTTCAAAGCCCTCTAAAACAACTTCTAAACCCTCCCGCAACAAGATCAACGGGGAACGTCCCCGGCCAGCTGGACCCGACGAACAACTGTTTAGTGAGTCATTTTAATATCGATCATAAATATCGTCATGCGTGTTATTACAACTACAGTACATACCCTGTCTGGCTAGCTGTGTACAAACAAAACATGAAATGAGGGCGAATACTTTCCCGATACTGTAATGTGATTGTTAGTGTTTTTCAGTCAGTACAAATTGGTGTCATATCGCAGTGTTGCTCATTACAAACTCAAAAGTGTTTCACGTTCTTGTAGAAGCTAGTTATCTCTTGCCGTAGTTAGTTTTTACGGCTACAACATAAGCACGCCGATGTGTTACTACCATAGAAAAATAGTTCCTCAGTGTTTGCTCTTACAATAACAATGTCGCTACTGCTTGGTTATTACCGTATTTCCTTGAATTAGCGCCGGGGCGGTAATTAATTTAAAACTTCTTCTCACTCCGGCGCTTACCAAAGGCATGCGGTAAATTTAGGCATGCGTAAATTTGAGTGTGATGTAAGGATACCATCATGACATCGCTTAATGCCGCAATAAAATTTAAAGCACAATGAATCATCCCGGGAGTTCTTTTTGTTTGGGTCTGAAAAGGCAATTAAAATAACATTATTACCGCCCGATAGCAGGTTTTCTTAGCTCATGATTTGTTTCTGAAATGTTACTCGTACAACTGCATCAAAATGACTCACATTTGACACACGCAGCTATATTAATAAAACATTTTTTCAAAATAAAGCGCTTTGAAAGACGCAACTCCAACAACAAAAAGTCAGCTCTCCACCACTACAAACTAACACAATATTAATAATAAGAATTGCAATGACCTTAAAACCTACTGAATAGCTCTTTATCTTCTTCCCTTTATGCGATTTTAAATTATTGAAATTAGCCTCCTCCATTTTGAAAATGATGCTTTGAAAGGTGAAGTGTCACTCGTGACGTGACGAGTTTGACCCGGCAGTAATTCTAGGCATATGCTAATTATTTTGCAAAACCAGTTTGACCCGGCGGTAATTCTAGGCATGCGCATATTATATACCCGGCGGCAATTCAAGGAAATACGGTATACAAGTTACGGAATGTAAATTAAGTATTGTTGACGGTTTTTAATGCATTTTTAAAGTGATTTAGTGGTAGAAATGAATGCTCCCATTAGCTGCATTGCTAGCCACCTAGAACGAGCCAATTTATATATGTTGGAATGTGGAAAAAAACTCCTTTTGTCTTCTTGTCTCATGAGAGAACTAACATTTGTACCCTCATTGACAATGTTATTGATGCTGCTTTTGTTGACACCCATTCTATTCCCTATATTGAACTTAGGGAACCTCGTTTGACGGGCGTCTCTTGGCAGGCATAACTCACCAAACTCAACCAGTATGTGGTAATCATCATGAGTCACTAAGATTTTCATATTACCTTCTCGCACTGCTCCTGTTGTACTTGGGTTAACCTGGCTGCTAAAACATAACCCTCACATTGATTGGTCGGGTTCTACGATTCTTAACTGGAGTGTTACCTGTCCAACACACTGTCTTCGCACCGCTGCTCATCCTCACTCTGTTAACCGCACGCCACCACCTGAAATCATTGATCTCTCTAGAGTACCATGATTTAAAGATGGTGTTTAGCAAAGATAAGGCGTTGTCACTCCCCCCTCATCGACCATATGATTGTGGCATTAACCTCTTGTCGGGTTCCCCATTACTTTCCTCGCATCTGTACAATGTGTCCAAGAATGAGCAGAAGGCGTTGGAGGAATATATTTCATCCTCATTAGCTGCTGGTATTATTCGCCCCTCTGTGGCACCTGTAGTTGCCGGTATTTTCTTTATTGAAAAGAAGGACAAATTACTACGGCTCTGTATGGACTATCGTGTCTTCAATCAAATTACAGTCAAAAATAAGTACCTTCACCGCCTTATGGACTACACATTTACGCCACTTTACTCCGCTAATTTCTTCACGAAACGCGTATCACCTTGTCCGGATCTGCGAAGGTGATGAATGGAAGACAGCACACAATTGGAACATTTTAAATATT
This sequence comes from Entelurus aequoreus, assembly GCF_033978785.1. Lineage (NCBI taxonomy): Eukaryota > Metazoa > Chordata > Actinopteri > Syngnathiformes > Syngnathidae > Entelurus > Entelurus aequoreus. The sequence continues at coordinate 25,824,637 of NC_084731.1, read as the reverse complement.
CGGTCATGCCTTTTGGACTGACAGATTCTCCCGCAGTATTTCAGAGTTTCATTCATGACCTTTTTTGGGACATTTTGATCGATTTCTGTTCGTGTATCTGGATGACATTTAGAATTTTTCTTCCACCTTAGAGGAACATATCCAGCAAGTTTGGTTGGTTCTCCAGCGACTGCTGAAAAATAAATGGTTTGTTAAAGCCGATAAATGCTCATTTCACGGCACATCAATTTCGTTCCTAGGGTTCATGGTAGAAAAGGGCCATCTTAGACCCGACCTTGCTAAGATTCAGTCTGTGGTTGGTTGGCCCGCCCCCACAACTAGGAAACACCTTCAGAAGTTTCTTGGGTTCGCAAATTTCAATTGGCAATTCATCTGAAATTTTAGCCATGTCCCGGAACCATTGACTAGGCTCACATCCCCCAAGGTATCTTTGGTCTGGAGTCCACTTGCAAGTGCGGCATTTTCTAGACTCAAGTTGTTATTTACCATTGCGAGAACCCGGGGACCTGGACTTCTTCTTTCACGATTAGTTTTATTTTGTATAATCCGTAGAACCAGCATCTTTTACAGTTTTACTACTACTAATAATGGATTAGATTTATATAGTGCTTTTCTAGACACTCAAAGGGCTTCATCATACATTCGCTCGCATTCACACTTGATGGTGGTTAGCTATATTTTTAGTGAACTGCCTGCGGCCCCTCCGACCACCATCAAACATTTATAGAACAGTGTGAGCAGCACTGGGAGGAAGGTGGGTGAAGGGTCTTGCCAAGGCTATGACGAGGATGGCAGAAGCTGTAATCGAACCTGGAACCCCCCAGTTAACAGTGTTTTTAATGATCATCTGCAATAAAGCTATAGTCAAAAATTATCTCCATTGCACGGTCAAAAATCATCAAAAAAGTCAAAAAAATTATCTTCTTAGCACAGCATAGTGTTTTGACGAATCTGTTGCAAAAATGGGAGTCTCTCATAAGTTCTCGCAGGCCACCAGTTGAATAGCTGAAAATTATTAAAAAGAGGGGACCTGAAATAGAACATTGAGGAACACTGAATATAATGAAAGATGTGCTAAGATAAATGTTATGTTGTGATGTTGTATTTAATTTTTTTTAATCATATTCTATATGATTTGTGTGCTTTTATTCTTCTTCTCTCTCTTTCTTTTTTTTTCTGTTAAATTGTAATTTTACTGGCTTTTTTACATCATGGCCAGGGGACTACAGATGAAAACTAGCCTTCTGGCTAATTCTGGCTTTTTTAACCCTTTTATGAAATTGCATTGTCCAATTTGAAATAAACTAATCTACACCCGCTGCCTTGTGGGTTAGTCTGGGAAGACAAAAGGCTAGGGGAGCACACCCTGAGAGAAAAGCAAGTGCTGGTAGGCGCACCATAGGCGGTCCTACTTCAGACCGGAGCTCCGGCAGCCTCCTGCAGCTGTGAGGAGGTGCCGGTCATCCTGGGTTTCCCTTGCCACCGGATACAACTCCCCACAGCGAAGAAGTGACGTTGGAGTCTGCGCGTCTCCCTCGTCGAAAAAGACCTCAACGGCGGAGTGGGCGGATGATGGTTGCATAGAAGCTCCACAACGGTCACAAAGGCGGAAGAAGGCTGCAGCAAAGATGGGCCCCCAATTGTCATGGTCTCCATGCCATTGGACCCCGGCCTTCTCTTTGCCAAGGACAGTGTGGTGGCTGTCTGTGCACCAGTCTCCCAACTTTAAAAGATTCCACGCACAGGCGTTCTCCTGAAGGCAATCCCACCAACAGGAGGACAATCATACCCGTTTCGAGTGATCGCCGACGACGAAACTAATCTAATGTAAAAAGTTGAACAGATAACTACTGAATGCATCTGAAGTCAAGAAGCTACAGCGACAACTTAATTACATAAATCACAAGATGAAAAAAATGTGTAACTGCCAAAAAGGAGACAATTTAAAGGCCTACTGAAACCCACTACTACCGACCACGCAGTCTGATAGTTTATATATCAATGATGAAATCTTAACATTGCAACACATGCCAATATTGCCGGGTTAACTTATAAAGTGCAATTTTAAATTTCCCGGGAAAATTCCGGTTGAAAATGTCTAGGTATGATGACGTTTGCGCGTGACGTCAATGGTTGAAGCGGAAGTATTGGGACACATTGTATCCCAATACAAACAGCTCTGTTTTCATCTCAAAATTCCACAGTATTCTGGACATCTGTGTTGGTGAATCTTTTGCAATTTGTTCAATTAACAATGGAGACTGCAAAGAAGAAAGCTGTAGGAGGGATCGGTGTATTAGCGGTCGGCTGCAGCAACACAACCAAGAGGACTTTGAGTTGGATAGCAGACGTGCTATCCGACAATAGCCGCCGACCGCATCGATGATCTGGTAAAGTCCTTCGTCGCGCCGTCGATCGCTGGAACGCAGGTGAGCACGGGTGTTGATGAGCAGATGAGGGCTGGCGTAGGTGGAGAGCTAATGTTTTTAGCATAGCTCTGTCGAGGTCCCGTAGCTAAGTTAGCTTCAATGGCGTCGTTAGCAACAGCATTGCTAGGCTTCGCCAGGCGGTACAGCATTAACCGTGTGGTTACAGGTCCAGTGTTTGGTAGTATTGTTGATCTTCTGTCTATCCTTCCAGTCAGGGGCTTATTTCTTTTGTTTCTATCTGCATTTAAGCACGATGCTATCACGTTAGCTCCGTAGCTAAAGTGCTTCGCCGATGTATTGTCGTGGAGATAAAAGTCACTGTGAAAGTCCATTTCGCGTTCTCGACTCTCATTTTCAAGAGGATATAGTATCAGAGGTGGTTTAAAATATAAATCCGTGATCCACAATAGAAAAAGGAGAGAGTGTGGAATCCAATGAGCCCTTGTACCTAAGTTACGGTCAGAGCGAAAAAAGATACGTCCTGCACTGCACTCTAGTCCTTCACTCTCACGTTCCTCATCCACAAATCTTTCATCCTCGCTCAAATTAATGGGGTAGTCGTCGCTTTCTCGGTCCGAATCGCTCTCGCTGCTGGTGTAAACAATGGGGAAATGTGAGGAGCCCTTCAACCTGTGACGTCACGCTACTTCCGATACAGGCAAGGCTTTTTTTATCAGCGACCAAAAGTTGCGAACTTTATCGTCGATGCTCTCTACTAAATCCTTTCAGCAAAAATATGGCAGTATCGCGAAATGATCAAGTATGACACATAGAATGGATCTGCTATCCCCGTTTAAATAAGAACATTTCATTTCAGTAGGCCTTTAAAGGGGTGCCTTGAAAAACACCTCAGTTATGCAAATCACAAGCGGAAATTATTGAAAATGTCAATCCAAGGATCTGCCGATGTAGTCCAAGTTCGTCTAGCCAACAGGAGCACTCTTTTGTGTTTTTAGGAATTTGGTCCAAAAAATATTTTTCTCCCAGGCATCATTCCCTGGCTGGATTTGGCCCCCGGTCCTCCAGTTGAATAGCCCTAGTGTAAACATTCTCCTGCTACTATGAATGATATAGTAAAGAACGGTGTGTTGGCGCACAAATATCTCCCTGCAAACCTTAAAGAACTGGTTTCAAATCGCAATAATCTTTGTATCATAATCGGATTTTTAAAAAGCCAAACACAATCAAATTAAGGTGTTTTCATGTGTTGTAGAAAGCTTAATTCCAGCCGAAATTATTAATCAGACTATTGCTGGTTTGCATATGATGTCACATCCATTTTTCTTCTTCGGGGCTTAATTCACATGATGGTCAAACAGCTAGAGCGTAGCATTAAAACAAGTGAGAGTAAATTAGAGTTAGAGCAGAAAATGCCATTTTGCTGTTCTGTTCTTGGGTGTTCCAGTCGTTCAAATAGAGAGATAGGAAAGAGCTTTCATAGAGTCCCCAAAGAAGTCGTTCATAACGGTATTAAAGTAAGGGAAAAAACGAAAGTGCGTTGAAGGAAATAAGCTCTTAGAAATATCACTTTCATCATCTTGTTGAATACAATCAGACCGCTTGTGTTTACAGTGATCACTTTGTAAAATGTTTTTTTTAACATTTATTTGAGAAACTTTCTGTGATGCAATCGAGTTTATTTTCTACTATTTTAGTAGTGTTTGCAGCAGAACTAAACGTAAATAAAGGGCAAGAGATCGCATTAGTTTGTAATCTTTTGTAGTTGCTATGCCTAAATATAACTACAGAGACCTGGTTGTGCAAATAACGTCATGTTAAGTTTTAGTAATAAACATTGTAATTGTTGGTCCAATGCACCATATTTTTCATTGTCGATTTTCATAACAAAAACTAAAAGCTTATGTTGTTGTTGTGCGGGAAAGACAAATGCTTTATTCGACACGGATGACCAAATTATAGCGTCTTTGGTGTTATTCCTAATCATCAAGAAAATATCCTGATATTATTAATAAACTAGATGAATATATCTCTCATAAGCTCAACAGCATGTACAGAATCTTGTTATTGCTCGCAAACATTGCGGAACAACAGGGGCATCTATAGCTAAATAATGAGACAAAATATGAGTTTCACACTATAAAAACAACAGCAGACATGATCTGTAGAGGACGTACTAATAATTGTAGCAGGAAATCAACTGCAAACAAACGTATCCTTTTTCTCATTAGCGTTGCGATCACAGCAGCACTGCACTCGTTAGGGCAAACAAATACGTTACTTACCGATGCACGAATTAGTCTTTCACCGATTAATGCTTAATTTGTGGACCCCTCCAGATGTAAAGACGTGACGTGCCTCCAAGCTTTTCTTCTCTTTATCCTTGTGAGTGTCAAATGAAGTGAGGTTGTGGCGAGCATTAACATATTGGTGATGATAAATGTTTCAAAAAATGTTTGTCTTAACAGTGTATAAATCCACTCCATCCCATGTTAAAACACTTTTCATGATTGCTTATATATTTGCCTCTAAACCTTTCAAAATATGCCCAAATCTGCACTGATGCAGGTAAATAAACAGTAGCCTAATGGGGCTGTAGACCATCGCCTGAAACTCGGAAGTGCCTTGAGGTCACGTGGTTGTAAATAGCAATTTACTAGTGTCTCCAGTAGAGTTCTTAAACCCACATTCTATCTCTCTTGAGAACTGATTGACTTGGGTCCAAAACCTGTTGAGCTATAGGCCGATAATTTTCAGACATACTGTATAAAGAAATCCCTTTTTTTCATTTTTTTTCAGTTGCTTGGATTACTCCTAAATTTGCTGACATAGCGCATAAGAATTGGGGAGTTCTGACAGTAGGGAATGATAGGTCAAGACACTCCGACACTTGTCTTGTTTCCTACCCCAGGAAAAGTTATTTTCTCTGTTTCTTCTCCTCAAATACCTCCTTCCCCATCAACTGCAATGTGAGGCAATGTCCCACAGGACGCAAGAAAAGCAGAGAACCCAGACGCCAGTTCCCCCCGCCCCCCTCTTTCCAGTGCTCTGCTTCTCGCTGGCAAAGACTATGCAGCAACACATGTCTCTGATCAAGTACAGCCTGCGTCATCAGTTAGTAAACTCCAGGCTCCAGGAAAACCAACAGAGAACACATTCATAGCTGACGACCCTGTGACTGAGTGTGTGATTCATTACTCTTTAATATGCACCCCCCCCCCCTCCCACCCCCCACCCCCCGATGCAACCCTGGGGCAAGTCCACAGCCTGATCAAGTCCGCCATTAAAGATACTTGTGGTGTGAGCGGTGTTTACTAGTTGCAGCGTTTGCAGATCAGAAGAGCAGAATCGTCTCCGACTTTTAAAACAGCGCTCGCAACTTGAGAATTTATTCATTAGTTCATTCTCAAAGAGACATCACAGTACGGCTTCTTAAAACAACATGGACAGTGCAGTTGCGATTGAGTCCTGAGAATGCAATGATCTGGATGGATGAAATTTTCACGTAGGAGCTTGTCCTGGAATGGGGAAAGAATAATTTGGTCAAATCATGACTGATGAAGTGTTTTCCAAGTAAGGTGTTAAGATTAAACGGAGATGATTATAGTAATACATGAGGTGTGAGGTGGGCGTGCAGCTCAGCATGTGGCGATAGCTTGGGTGCTAGGAAAAACTTCAAAACTATGTCCACACGGACAAAACTCTCCATTCACACAAGTGTTATCTTATATTTTTCATCATTCTAAGTGGATTATATGTGTGATGATGTGTACATTTTATTTACCCTGCACTGTAAGAGACACGTTTTTGACAGCTTTATCTCAAATGCAAAGCACTCCACAGGAATAAAGGCTGTTGTGCTGTGGAGAGGACGCCCTGGTCTCTACAGTTATATGTGATTTGTTGTTGGGTCCAATGAGATAGTCTTCCCAAAACAGATGCCAATTTCCTGTAGTTGTTGAGTTTTTAAAGGTCGAAAGGTTGAGGTGGTTTTGGTGAAAAACTGTAATTTTGAATTTTCCTTATGTTCTTTGTGGTAGACATGAAGATTTAGTACTACAGTGGTACCTCAGTTTATAAGTAATTTGCGAAAAGCGCTGTCTATCGGCTTTTAGTTGCGCTTCAAATTGAGAGCATAATTTGAGTTACGAGCCCAATATTGAAGTAGTATTTGGCACAGGGTTGTGCCGTTTGAGCAATAAAGAGTTAATGGCCTGCTGAAATTAAATGTTCTTATTTAAACGGGGATAGCAGGTCCATTCTATGTGTCATACTTGATCATTTCGCGATATTGCCATATTTTTGCTGAAAGGATTTAGTAGAGAACATCGACGATAAAGTTCGCAACTTTTGGTCGCTCATAAAAAAGCCTTGCCTGTACCGGAAGTAGCGTGACGTCACAGGTTGTGGAGCGCCTCACATCTGCACATTGTTTACAATCATGGCCACCAGCAGCAAGAGCGATTCGGACCGAGAAAGCGACGATTACCCCATTAATTTGAGTGAGCATGAAAGATTTGTGGATGAGGAAAGTGAGAGTGAAGGATTAGAGGGCAGTGGAAGCGATTCAGATAGGGAAGATGCTGTGAGAGGCGGGTGGGACCTGATATTCAGCTGGGAATGACTAAAACAGTAAATAAACACAAGACATATATATACTCTATTACCCACAACGCAACCAGGCTTATATTTAATATGCCACAAATTAATCCGCATAACAAACACCTCCCCCCTCTCGTCCATATAACCCACCAATACAACTCAAACACCCGCACAACACACTCAATCCCACAGCCCAAAGTAACGTTCACTTCCGTAAAGTTCATACAGCACATATATTTCCCCAAAGTTACGTACGTGACATGCACATAGCGGCACGCACGTACGGGCAAGCGATCAAATGTTTGGAAACCAAAGCTGCGTACTCACGGTAGCGCGTCTGCTATCCAACTCAAAGTCCTCCTGGTTGTGTTGCTGCAGCCAGCCGCTAATACACCGATGCCACCTACAACTTTCTTCTTTGCTGTCTTCATTGTTCATTAAACAAATTGCAAAAGATTCACCAACACAGATGTCCAGAATACTGTGGAATTTTGCGATGAAAACAGACGACTTAATAGCTGGCCACAATGGTGTCCCAATATGTCCGCACAATCCGTGACGTCACGCGCAAACGTCATCATACCGAGACGTTTTCAGCAGAATATTTTGCGGGAAATTTAAAATTGCACTTTTCTAATCTAACCCAGCCGTATTGGCATGTGTTGCAATGTTAAGATTTCATCATTGATATATAAACTATCAGACTGCGTGGTTGGTAGTAGTAGGTTTCAGTAGGCCTTTAATATTGTCACACTCTGAATAGGGTGTTTTCGTGCGTGACCTCAAAGGCGGCATGCAAAGTGTAGGTAAAATGTGATTGATAACAAAAATAGTGCAGCAGGGAAGTGCACAAAAAGGCAAACAGTCACAGGAAGCACAGAGAAAGCTAGCAAAAAAATCCAGCCCAGTCCAGAGCAGTCTGATTAGCAGCCAGGGATAGGTGTATCCTGAGTGCCAATCAGGGACAGGTGAGGGAGCTAGCGCTCAGACTAAAGTGGCGGCTAATAGAGGAAAACAGGATGTGGAAGCAAAAATAGGAGCGCTGCACAGGAAATAAAACTGCATACAAGAAACGTATAATTACAGTCGCGTGAAATATATTTTTACACGTTGCTGTTTGTGCTCCGTCTACACAAGAATCGAACATATTTTTTGATTAGAAAGTTTGAAGTGCGCATTTGAGTGCCGCTCAGAGATCGACACAATCCTATCCCTAACCAACGGAACTGAGAAAGTTAGTGCGAAGGAGAAGAAGCGGACGACCGAATCCGAGAAACAAACTTTTAAAATGATGTCCTACCTTTTAGTCGCCTACCTGGCGAGTCACAGCCTGGGTCAGTGGGCATCCCACAAGCTGCAGCCACAAATGACATACATTATCCATAAAAATATTGAGAAGCTAGAGTAGCTGGGTTTTACGTGTTTCATTTGTTCTGTCTAGTCTTGACTCAACAAACTGGACGGTCGAGCACTAGCTTTGGTACACACACATACATACCCTTTTGTTGTCAACTCTGACCTCTCGACTCCGTCACTCAAATATGTGTGTGTGCAACGTAAGAACAGTTTTCTAGTTACTATTGTTACTCGATAGTAAGCATAATATAGTGAACAAAAATATATACGCAACACTTTTGTTTTTGCTCCCATTTTTCATGAGTTGAACTCAAAGATCTAAAACTTTTACTGTATACACAAAATACCTATTCCTCTCAAATCTGTCTAAATCTGTTAGTGAGCCCTTCTTCTTTGCCAAGATAATCCATCCCACCTCACAGGTGTGGCATATCAAGATGCTGATTAAACAGCATGATTATTGCACAAGACTGCCCACAATAAAAGGCCACTCTGAAATGTGCAGTTTTGCTTTATTGAGTACCTGGGGGGGAGGGGGGGTCAGAAAAGCAGTCAGTATCTGGTGTGACCACCATTTGCCTCACACAGTGCAACACATCTCCTTGGCATAGAGTTGATCAGGCTGTTGATTGTGGTCTGTGGAATGTTGGTCCACTCCCCTGTGTGAAGTTGGCTGGATATTGGCAGGAACTGGAACACGCTTTCGTATACACCGATCCACAGCATCCCAAACATGCTGAATGGGTGACATGTCCGGTGAGTATGCTGGCCATGCAAGAACTGGGATGTTTTCAGCTTCCAGGAATTGTGTACAGATCCTTGCAACATGTATGCTGACCATGCAAGAACTGGGATGCGTTCAACTTCCAGGTATTGTGTACAGATCCTTGCAACATGGGGCCGTGCATTGTCATGCTGCAACATGAGGTGATGGTCTCGGGTGAATGGCACAACAATGGGCCTCAGGATCTCGTCACGGTATCTCTGTGCATTCAAAATACCATCAACAAAATGCACTTGTGTTCGTTTTCCATAACATACGCCTGTCCATATCATAACCCCGCCCCCACCATGGGCCACTCCATTCACAATAGTGACATCAGCAAACCACTTTCCCGCACGGCACCCCACACGCTGTCTGCTATTTGCCCTGAACAATAAAAAAACGTGATTCATCCATAAAGAGATCACCTCTCCTGCATGCCAGGCGCCATCGAATGTGAACATTTACCCACTCAAGTCAGTTACGACGACAAACTGCAGTCAGGTGGAGACCCGGATGAGGATGACGAGCATGCAGATGAGCTTCCCTGAGACGGTTTCTCACAGTTTGTGCAGGAATTTTTTGGTTATGCAAACCAATTATGGCAGCAGCTGTCGGGGTGGCTGGTCTCAGATGATCATGGAGGTGCACCTGCTTGTGATGGACTGCCAAATTCTCTGAATGTTGTGATCCGCTGCGCGGATCGTGTTCTGTTTGGGTTTTCGGGTCACTTGTGTTTTTCTGTTAGTCTTGATCTCCTTCTAGTTCCTGTTTATGCACCTCTGAGGTGGTTACCATAGCAACTGATTACTTTCACCTGCCGCTTGGGTTTCCCACACGCACCTGTTTGTCATCACTGTCATTATTTAAACCTGCCTTCCCATTCAGTCTGGCTTGCTTCGTACTGTGACGACCTGGGCGCATAGTGATGCGAAATGTTGTTCTCTCAGGAATGCAGATCGGGCTTCGGACACAGCTTGCAGGTAAGAAATTATTTATTTAAGAAATAAATAATACTGAACAAACAAAAACGTGCTCATAGCACTTAAGGAAGAAACAAAAGGAGCTAGCGTGGGAGCTAGAAGGTAAACACTAAACATACAGAGCCTTTAGCGTGGGAGCTAGAAGGTTACCAGAGCAGGAACAAAAGTCGTCATCCGTTGTAAGGAAACAAACTACGAAGCAAGACAGACTGAATGGGAAGGCAGGTTTAAATAATGACAGTGATGACAAACAGGTGCGTGTCGGAAACCCAAGCGGCAGGTGAAAGTAATCAGTTACTATGGTAACCAACTCAGAGGTGCATAAGCAGGAATTAGAAGGAGACCAAGACTAACAGAAAAACACAAGTGACCCGAAAACCCAAACAGAACACGATCCGCACAGCGGATCACAACACTGAAACCACTTTGGAGACGGCTTATGGTAGAGAAATTAATATTCAATTCACGGTCAACAGCTCTGGTGGACATTCCTGCAGTCAGCATGCCAACTACATGCTCCCTCAAAACTTGCGACACCCATTTTTAATTGGAAAAAAAAAAAAATAAACAGGTGGATTAGCATCAATTATGTTTAGTTTAGAAGTTATATGATCTAACAAAGCCAACAGTGAGGTCTTAAGAGGCACATAGCATACAAAAAATACGTTTTTGTAAATAAATATAAGAAACAAATATTCTTCTGTAGAATTTAACATAATAAATATATGTGGAAATTGCACAAGAGTTACATTACATTTAGTAACATTTTCATAACTTTTAAGAATCTTTTCATCTCCCTAGAAAATATACTAGTGAAACTACAAATAAAAATTTTATATTTTGCAAAGGTTTGTTTAGATTTACAAGGTGAAGCTAATATATAACATGGGCTCATAACATGCAGGCCAATATATTTCGAGCCTTTGATATAATTGCTTTGCATGTAATGAGCTAATATCCCATGTTAGTTTCACATTTGAAGTTGAATTGCTGACATAAATGAACATTTACACGATATTCAGATTTTTTTTAGCTCCACCTGTATAATGGAAATGACATACAACTTTTCTTTGACTACAATTGAACATTCACGTACCGAAAATGTAGGACAATCTACTGTGACAGATGGGAGCAAGCGTTAGACCAGTGTTTCTTAACCATAGAACCTATTGTTGGGTCGCGATCGCCCCATAGGGGGCTGCCAAAAAATATCTGTGGTCCGTACCCATTTGTAATACACTTTTCCACCACTTATGGCAGTAATGACAATATTAGACAAACAGAGGAAGTCTGGAACTAAAGTCATAGAGAAGTTTCTTAAGCGCAAAAATTATCACTAAAGTGGTAAAGCTGTATTTTCTTTTGCACTTTAATTTTTGTGGAGGTTTCCGTCTTGTTGTGGGTTCTCCTGGCCGACAGATCTTCGTTAGCCCGGTAGACAGTTTGAATACAGTCTTTTTATTTGACATAAACACCCGGGGATGGCTTGCTTTCCAGCAATGTGCGTTTGTATCTACGAGCGTGTCTCTCCCTGGCTCCAACTCCCAACTCCAACAACTTGTCTCATTCCGGCTGCTGCTAATAAAGGCGACAGGTGATTAGATAACAAGGCCCAGCTGGGCAATCTACTCACCTGCCGCTGTCTTCGAGGCCGGTCCTTGCACATCCCGCTCCGCGGCAGGCCCGCAGACCACGCCCCCTATGCAATTTTATTGACCGTTCAGTTAGAAAACATATTTCTTATTGTTTATTATTAATCTATTTTATTTATTTTTGCGCTAAATAATTGGATAACTATATTTCCCCCCGTCTTATGCAGTGTATTTGGTTAGTATTTATCTTTGTAATCAGCCTGACCTCAGACTTGTAATAATATTTGTGATTAACACATGGCTTCTTATCATTTAACCAGGTTTCTGCTGTTAAACTGTAAGTAGGTTAGATATAATTATTGAATATGATTAAAATCAAGAGTAGGATTACGATTTCAGTGTTAATATTTTAGTGGGCCCAGGGCGCCTCTGTAGTGGAAAAGTTTGTCTCCGAGGTCGAAAAGGTTAAAAAAAACCTTCCTGAAACCACAAACGTAGTCATTGCTCGGTGAAATTTGTCTATCCTGGCCTGAGTGTACTCTTCCCTGCCGTGGTGATTGATGAAACGAGAGAGGCGCTGTAGATACAGAACCCTGCTGGCCTGGAAAAAAATGTCCCAAAAAATGATTCATCCTCTATGTAATAACTGTTGTAAACAACAATAAATAGACTGCACTTTCTATCTTGTACACCTGTTTTTGTGCTTGAATGTGCTTTTAATTTTGTGATGTAGCCATGTCAAAGACACATTTCTGTTGTTGACTGTAGAAACAGACAATAAAGCAACATTATATTCTATTTTGTTCTAAACTGGAGCGAGTACCGCACAGAATCTGTCTCTTGTCATGCATGCTCATCTAAATGAAAAAGCATTCATTTCAATTTAACAGGCAATAACAGTTTTGACAAGTAGGCAAAAGGCGCCTACATTATAGGCGGTGTTAGTTAGCATGTGTTCTATTTACGGCAGATGACGATGACTGCTGCTCGGATGAAATTCGAACGGTTCAAAAAAATCAACATTCATTTTTAAGGATTGCATGCTGTGTGTTCAAATGTTTCAGCATATTGTGCGTGTGTCCTCCTCTTGATGAAATAGCAACACTGCAATTATTACAAATAGCGCTGTTGCAATTATTTATTGTAAAATGTAGCCAAACTTTGAAACTTCACTACACACGTTGCGTAATGACGCCATTCCCGCCCTCAGGAATCGTTAAGGGAATCCTTACAAAATTTGGCAAGTCATTCCAAGGATTTGAGACACTGGGAACCGGTCCTGAACAAGAACCGCGGTTTTCGATTCCCATCCCTATAGATCAGTGGTGTAACTTATCTCTATAATGTAACCAACTCTACTCTGGTCGTAGTTTTCCGTACGACAATAACCTAAGTTTGCAGTTTTCCATTTCCGTTTTTGTATTATTCACTCAATATTTTAAAAAATTAATCATACAACGAAAAAATGAATCATGAACAAAAATGAGCAGATAGAAGTATAAACCTATAATGTCCATCCCTTATTTGTGTTACGCTTAGGTCGCATTTTACTGCGCGGATCGTCCTCCCAAGATGCAGCAGGAACTCCGGAGGCAAGGTGCAGGTAAGACGATGATTTATTCTCATAAATCATTCAAAAATACAAAAATACAAACAAGCGTGCCGATACCACGGGGAGCTAAGGCGAAACTTAGCACAGGAATCTAAAGATAAACAGGCATAGACACCAGAAGCAAGATGTACACAAACGTAACTTGTTGCTTACAGCATTGTTTTTCAACCTTTTTTGAGCGAAGGCACATTTTTGCGTTGAAAAAAATCAGAGGCACACCACCAGCAGAAATCATTAAAAAACGAAACTCAGTTGACAGTAAAAAGTCGTTGTGGCAGTTGTTGGATATAATAAATGATAAATGGGTTATACTTGTATAGCGCTTTTCTACCTTCAAGGTACTCAAAGCGCTTTGACAGTATTTCCACATTCACCCATTCACACACACATTCACACACTGATGGCGGGAGCTGCCATGCAAGGCGCTAACCAGCAGCCATCAGGAGCAAGGGTGAAGTGTCTTGCCCAAGGACACAACGGACGTGACTAGGATGGTAGAAAGTGGGGATTGAACCCCAGTAACCAGCAACCTTCCGATTGCTGGCACGGCCACTCTACCAACTTCGCCACGCCGTCCCCATATGACTTTGATATGACTTTAAACCATAACCAACCATGCATCAATATAGCTCTTGTCTCAAAGTAGGTGTACTATCACGACCTGTCACATCACGCATTGACTTATTATGAGTGTTTTGCTGTTTTCCTGTGTGAAGTGTTTTAGTTCTTGTCTTGCGCTCCTATTTTGGTGTTTTTTTCTCTTTTTTTGGTATTTTCCTGTATCAGTTTCATGTCTTCCTTTGAGCGATATTTCCCGCATCTACTTTGTTTTAGCAATCAAGAATATTTCAGTTGTTTTTATCCTCCTTTGTGGGGACATTGTTGATCGTCATGTCATGTTCGGATGTACATTGTGGACGCCATCATTGCGCCACAGTAAGTCTTTGCTGTCGTCCAGCATTCTGTTTTTGTTTACTTTCAGTTCAGTTTTAGTTTCGTTCTGCATAGCCTTCCCTAAGCTTCAATGCCTTTTATTTTTTGTTTAAGCATTAGATACCATTTGACCTGCATGCTGCCTCCCGCTGTTTCCGACATCTACAAAGCAATTAGCTACCGGCTGCCACCTACTGATATGGAATAGTATTACACGGTTACTCTGCTGAGCTCTAGACAGCACCGACACTCAACAACAACACAACATTTGCAGACTATAATTACTGGTTTGTAGGGGTGTGGGAAAAAATAGATTCGAATTCGAATCGCAATTCTCACGTTGTGCAATTCAGAATCGATTCTCATTTTTAAAAAATCGATTTTTTTTTTTTATTTATTAAAAAAATATATATATATATATATATTTTTTATTTTTTTTATTTTTATTTTTATTTATTTTTTAATTAATCAATCCAAAAAAACAATACACAGCAATACCATAACAATGCAATCCAATTCCAAAACCAAACCCGACCCAGCAACACTCAGAACTGCAATAAACAGAGCAATTGAGAGGAGACACAAACACGACACAGAACAAACCAAAAGTAGTGAAACAAAAATGAATATTATCAACAACAGTATCAATATTAGTTACAATTTCAACATATCAGTGATTAAAAATCCCTCATTGACATTATCATTAGACATTTATAAAAATAAAAATAAAAGAACAATAGTGTCACAGTGGCTTACACTTGCATCGCATCTCATAAGCTTGACAACACACTGTGTCCAATATTTTCGCAAAGATAAAATAAGTCATATTTTTGGTTCATTTAAAAGTTAAAACACATTTACATTATTGCAACATTTGATAAAACATTGTCCTTTACAATTATAAAAGCTTTTTACAAAAATCTACTACTCTGCTTGTATGTCAGCAGACTGGGGTAGATCCTGCTGAAATCCTATGTATTGAATGAATAGAGCATCCTTTTGAATCAGGAAAAAAATCGTTTTTGAATCGAGAATCGTGTTGAATTGGAAAAAAGAATCGATTTTGAATCAAATCGTGACCCCAAGAATCAATATTGAATCAAATCGTGGGACACCCAAAGATTCACAGCCCTACTGGTTTGCAAAAAATATTTTAACCAAATAAGTGAAATTAGATAATCTCCTACAGCACACCAGCCTGTATCTCACGGCACACTGGCTTACAGCAAACAAGACAGCCAGACCGAGTGTGGCGAAAGGCAGGAATAAATAGCTCTCTGATTAGTGCCCGGGAGCAGGTGAGCGTCCCGAACACTAATCAGAGGCGGGTGAAAATAATCAGCACCCATGACAACCAAGAAACACAAACCCAGGGGTGCTGAAACAGAACTAAGGGAGTCTTCAACTAAAAAAAAACATGATCCGGGCTACGGATCATCACAATTTGCACAAATGCAACAATAGCTGTTCAACTCAAAAGACTATTAAGGCCAATCTATTTCATAACATACAGCACAAAAATAAACAAAAACATGTATTTTCATCTCTATGATTTTTTTTACTTACAGAAAGAGATTTACATCGTTTTGTTGCACCGTCGAGTTTGCTCCATAAACTAACGCCGTGCGAATATGTGAATTTGTGAGGACATGACCCAAGACATAAAGGTGTCTCTGTTTCCGACCGCACACACACAGTTGCTATTCACGACGTTTTTATTCTCGTGTCTCATTTTGCAACGACCGTGTCTAAGCAGCCTGCTTGGATTGATCATTGCAGACAGTCAGCCTACTGTTAAGTGACTGCAGCAGATCAATAAAAATTACCAGTGACTCTCAGGTGATGGTCACAAGTGTGCAGAGATGGTCCACGCAGATTGCTTGTCTGCTACATGACTGGAGGCTTTTTTTTTCTCGGGGAGTGTGTCATGAGTGCAAAGAAGAGTCCTGTTTATGGGAGGCTGACAGCGACTTCCTTTCCCTCAGAGTTCCAACTGCTGCTACACTGAAGAACACACTTAAGTTGGTCGCCACCAAAACTCCACCCCAAATCCGTGGCCATTTGAGCAGCCGTGGGTGGGACAGCTGATTGGGGGGGTTGGTGGTCGTTCTGCAGAAGAAACACAGCACTTGATCTCTGCAGCTTCTCAGCTCGGGCTGCTTTTTTTTTTTGGAGAAAGTAGGCCAATGTAAACTCCAACTTCCTGTCGGCCTTGTCTCAGAGGGAGAGAAATGATCCTTCTGCAAAGAGGGACACACACACACACACACACACCCACACACACACGCACACACACACACACACACACACACAGATAAATAGAATTACTGCAGAGAGTGACTGGGAGAGAGCAGCAGCGAGGAATACACAAACATGACGGGGCTCAGGAATGTTAAACACATGGTTTATGGCATAAATAGCAGCCACTTTTGGTAAATTACAGTGAGTGTTTTGGCACTGTAAAGCACGCAGCAGGAAAACGCTCTCGGGTTTCACATTCAGGGCCTCCACTCTCCTCGAGGAACAAGACGGGGAGCGTGTTGTGTTTTCATTTCGCTATAAAAAGGCAGAAAGATGGTCCAACAGCAAAGGTTTGAGAGTTTAGTTTGGCCAAGTAAAGCTCGACAGCCTTTGCGGCAACAGCGAAGACAAAGAGTCACGCCAGGATTTAAAAATGTGAATAATGACATCATCGAGGGTTCTTTTAACGGACACGTGCTTTGATTCACATCTTGCAAGATAAAACAAAAGATTGTTGAAAAATCTAATAGTTTTTCTCCAATTTTTATTAAAAACGGTAAGTTTGACACATGTCTGTAATTACTGTATTTTTCGGAGTATAAGTCGCACCGGCCGAAAATGCATAATAAAGAAGGAAAAAAACATATGTAAGTCGCACTGGAGTATAAGTCGCATTTTTGGGGGAAATTTAGTTGATAAAACCCAACACCAAGAATAGACATTTGAAAGGCAATTTAAAATAAATAAAGAATAGTGAACAACAGGCTGAATAAGTGTACGTTATATGATGCATAAATAACCAACTGAGAACGTGCCTGGTATGTTAACGTAACATATTATGGTAAGAGTCATTCAAATAACTATAACATATAGAACATGCTATACATTTACCAAACAATCTGTCACTCCTAATCGCTAAATCCGATGAAATCTTATACGTCTAGTCTCTTACGTGAATGAGCTAAATAATATTATTTGATACTTTACGGTAATGTGTTAATAATTTCACACATAAGTCGCTCCTGAGTATAAGTCGCACCCCCGGCCAAACTATGAAAAAAACTGCGACTTATAGTCCGAAAAATACGGTATTAAAATGGTCAGCATCCAAATTGCTCTTTTTTTTTAGCAGGGTCCTCACCACTGCTGTTTTTAAAAGCAGCAGGAAAGACCCCCGTCTGAAGCGAGCAATTTAAGATGTTTAAAATCTCTCTCAAAGAACCATAAAATATTCAAAAACATTTTGTTAGAATTGCACCTGGGGATAGGCTGATTGGCAACACTAAATGGGCCCTAGTGCATTTCTCTACTGAATGAGACACCCAGAATGTACATGAAAACAAAGAATGTGGGATTTACAATATTGACTATGAACGATAAAACACTGATTATTGACAACAAAAGAACGTCACACACCCTCTCCATCCACATATTTTACAATTAAGGGAAACGCAAAAAACACAGCGAAATATGAATGCTAAGGGTAAAAAAAAAACAACTCACCTACAATCTGATAAATCTGATGTATCACTAAGCTTTAGAACTTTGTTGTAAAAATCCCCTTCCATGTCTGTCCCTGATACCCACATTTCAGGCTCTGGAAACACTCTGTGGAAACACTCCCCACCCACACTGAACTGCAGTGACTTACATTACCATAGTAACTAATTAGATGACCATAGTAACTAATTAGATGACCATAGTAACTAGGGCTGCGAATCTTTGGGTGTCCCACGATTTGATTCAATATCGATTCTTGGGTCACGATTCGATTCAAAATCGATTTTTTCCGATTCAACGTGATTCTCGATTCAAAAACAATATTTTCCCGATTCAAAACAATTCATTCAATACATAGGATTTCAGCAGGATCTACCCCAGTCTGCTGACATGCAAGCAGAGTAGTAGATTTTTGTAAAAAGCTTTTATAATAGTAAAGGACAATGTTTTATCAACTGATTGCAATAATGTAAATTTGTTTTAACTATTAAATGAACCAAAAATATGACTTATTTTATCTTTGTGAAAATATTGGACACAGTGTGTTGTCAAGCTTATGAGATGCGATGCAAGTGTAAGCCACTGTGACACTATTGTTCCATTTTTTTAAATTTTTATAAATGTCTAATGATAATGTCAATGAGGGATTTTTAATCACTGTTATGTTGAAATTGTAACTAATATTGATACAGTTGTTGATAATATTCATTTTTGTTTCACTACTTTTGGATTGTTCTGTGTCGTGTTTGTGTCTCCTCTCAATTGCTCTGTTTATTGCAGTTCTGAGTGTTGCTGGGTCGGGTTTGGTTTTGTAATCGGATTGCATTGTTATGGTATTGTTGTGTATTGTTTTGTTGGATTGATCAATGAAAAAAAAAATTAAATGAAAAAAAAAATTAAAATGAAAAAAAAATAAAAATAAAATAAAAAATAAAAAATCGATTTTTTAAAAATGAGAATCGATTCTGAATCGCACAACGTGAGCATTGCGATTCGAATCGATTTTTTTCCCACACCCCTAATAGTAACTAGTATATCATGCAGATTCCAAGCATTGAAAGACTTAGTATAGTTGAAGACTTACGGTCATTAGAAAACATCACTGCACATCATAATGGCACCTACACTTTGCATCTTAAACATCTAAAACAATTATTTGGGAATGTCCGGCGGGGCAGATTGGAAAGCTTAACGGGCCGCATGTGGCCCCCGGGCCTGAATTTGCCCAGGTCTGCCCTAGTGTGTGAATGTGAGTGTGAATGTTGTCTGTCTATCTGTGTTGGCCCTGTGATGAGGTGGCGACTTGTCCAGGGTGTTCCACGCCTTCCGCCCGTGTGCAGCTGAGATAGGCTCCAGCACCCCACCGCGACCATGTAAGACAAGCGGTAGAAAATGGATGGATGAACAGAAAAGGCCATGCAACAAGAAAATATCCAGAACCCTCGGGATTTATTGCCAGCCATTTTGGAAAATAGTCCTGAACTAACTGGCAACAGCTGAGCCTATTAAACCCAATAGGCTCATTCAGGATGAGACACGAGACCAGCATTGCCAACAGGAACCCGCCATCATTGATTTTCAACCCACAGTGGACCTGTTGCAGATGTTTGACAATCATTCACGTCTTCCACATGTAAACGATGTTGAAGACGTGTGTGTGTGTGTGTGTGTGTGTGTGTGTGTGTGTGTGTGTGTGTGTGTGTGTGTGAGGCTATACAGCGATTGTCCTGCCTAGGGTCTACTCTGCACGCAAATATCCCTGAGTCAGGAGGAAATAAGAAACTGCCATTGGAACAGTTTACCTCACTCTGGGCTGGCTTCAGCCCACGCAGCCCGACTGCCTGACTATAGCGGTCTGACGAGCAAAGGGAGCCGCGGGAATGTGAGCCTCCAAGTCTGACTCACTGTCTAGGACGACAAGTTCTACTGATGAGAAAAGAGTATAAGCACACAACACTGACTTCATCCAGTGATTAAAAAGCACACGTCAGTACCTTTACGAAGATAACACTCGTTTTTTGATGGACAGTGTCAGGGAGTTGTTGAATAAACAATATAGTGTTTGTAATATGGCGGGTTAGGGTTTGGATTGCTTTAAAACCGCGTGATTGGATGACTTTGTTTGGCTACAAAATCAGGGCCACTCCAGGCTAAATTGGGGCCCTAAGAAGAACTTTATTTGGCGGCCCCGATGTTGCAAACACTTTTTCAATAGTTTTTTCTTTCAGACTTGAATTCAATTTCAGCTGAAAGCCTTGTTTGCAACGTGACCCCAGAATCCAGAGACAAGAGACAGGGTGCAGGTAATAAGATATTTTTAGTACAATTAGTACTAGGGATGTCCGATAATGGCTTTTTTGCCGATATCCGATATCCCGATATTGTCCAACTCTTAATTACCGATTCCGATATCAACTGATGTATACAGTCGTGGAATTAACACATTATTATGCCTGATTTTGTTGTGATGCCCCGCTGGATGCATTAAACAATGTAACAAGGTTTTCCAAAATGAATCAACTCAAGTTATGGAAAAAAAATGCTAACATGGCACTGCCATATTTATTATTGAAGTCACAAAGTGCATTTTTTTTTTTTAAACATGCCTCAAAACAGCAGCTTGGAATTTGGGACATGCTCTCCCTGAGAGATCATGAGGAATTTGAAGTGGGGGGGCGGGTAAGGGGTAGCGGGGGGTGTTTATTGTAGCGTCCCGGAAGAGTTAGTGCTGCAAGGGGTTCTGGTTATTTGTTCTGTTGTGTTTATGTTGTGTTACGGTGCGGATGTTCTCCCGAAATGTGTTTGTCATTCTTGTTTGGTGTGGGTTCACAGTTTGGCGCATATTTGTAACAGTGTTAAAGTTGTTTATACGGTAACCCTCAGTGTGACCTGTATGGCTTTTGACCAAGTATGCGTTTCATTCACTTGAGTGTGTGAAAAGCCGTAGATATTATGTGATGGGGCACACCCAAAAGCAGTGCCTTTAAGGTTTATTGGCGCTCTGTACTTCTCCCTACGTCCGTGTACACAGCTGCGTTTTAAGAAGTCATAAATTTTTCTTCTTCAAACCGATACCGATCATTTTGAAACCGATACCGATAATTTCCGATATTACATTTTAAAGCATTTAGATAATATCGGCAGTCCGATATTACCGGACATCTCTAATTAGTACAACTAGGGAGTGAAGGGAAAGCAAACACCTCCCTAAGTAGCATAGCCACTAAACAGTGAACAATGATCCAGCCCTGTCCAGAGGAATATGACAATATAAAGCATCCCGATTGCTAATCAGGGACAGGTGAAGGAGGCAGCGCTCAGGCCATAAAGGAAGTGGCAGAGACTGAAAACACACAGGAAGTGGAAATAAGAAAACAAAGGCGCCGGAACAGAAATAACACCGAGCTAAGGAAAATAATGGTCATGACAGAAATTGTTTTTGTGTGTAAAAAATAGGAATTTTAACATCATTAAAATAGACATTTGTAAACAATCCTACTTGGGTGTTGTGTTGGTTGTGACCCCAGGATGCAGAGACGACAGGCAAAGTGCAGGTAAAATGCATTTGTTAACAAAAATAAATAAATAAGTGTACAGGAAATATAGGGGAAGCATTTAGGTTTAGGGTTTACGGCAAAAACATTTAGGTTTTATGGCATAAAAAGCATCCTAATTGGCAACCCAGAACATATTTTTGGGGTGTATCTGACAAGTTTTTTTAACTGAACTTGCGAGCCATCCGTTAAATAGCACAAATAGTACATATATTTGTACATATACCATTCAATGATGCTGTTGTGTTGTTGTTGTTATTGTTGTTGTCTCTTTGTCTTATCCCCCTCTTGTTCTTTCTTCTTTTTTTCCTTCTTTCTATCCCCTCTTGCTACGGCCCGACTGCACCAAATAATAATATAAATGCATTTAATAAAGTCAAATACAAATAAGGCAACAAGAGAAGTATCCCACACTTCTATTTTGTAAAGTTAAATCTTTACAGCCGATATGGGCATCTACATCAACAATATAATTTGTAGCTAGACAGGACAAAATAAAACATTTTTAAAAAAGAATAGCACAAATGATGAAAAAGAAATGACTACTGACTGCATCTGAAGTAAACAAGCTACAACAACAACTTAGTTACATAAATCACATGATAAAACACATGTGTAACTGCCACATGAGGACAGAGGACTTTAAGGGGAACTGCACTTGACATGACGACGGATGTATTTTTTTTAATGCAGTCTAAATCGTAAATAAATGCGATCAAAAGTGCGCTTACAATGGAGCCTATGGGAGCCGCTCTACTCTGCATATAAAGTCCTTAAAACATATCCTCCATTAAGGTTTTTATAAACACTGTAAGAATATATGTAATGTAATAACAGGTATCCTTATTATTAACATGTAATATGTACGTATTATGCTCATTTTAAGCATATGCTGCACATTAATTTCAAAAACGCATCCTGATTGTTGCTTTTTTTCAACTCCATCACTGAGTACTATTCACTGCAGACTTTATGAGAGCCAAAAAACATAATAAAACATCACTTACTGTACAATGTCTGCTGTCCTTTTTATGTTTAAATACATTTTATGGCTCTCTGAAAGGAAACCTTGAAGAGCCATTTCATTCAAAGAACTGTTCAAAAGACTGGCTCTAATTGTTATGTTTCTATTTTAGATTTTTTTTCAGCAGTTTCTCGTTTTTATGAAGAAAATAATCACTGGCAGAAGTTAATTATTTCGATTTACACCAATTTATACCCTATTTGTGGGAAATATTGTAAAATATTATCATAATTTCATCTGGGTGGTGTTTTCATGCTAAACATTCAATAAGGTGGTACTCTCGCCCAACGCTTTGACAGTGACATCATTATTTAGAATTTTCTCTCATTAAGGAAATGTTGCATCCCAATTAAAACGGCACAAGCTCCTGATAACCTTAATGAGAAATCAACTTTGCATGAACATTTTTTACACGAGTATTTTAACAACCACAAATAATACATCTTGAATTACAAAATTATAATCTAGAATTACCCATACATCTAGAATTACTAAAAATAATTAAAATACAAATTTGCACAATATGGATTGATGGATATAAATGGAGTTACTCCCCTAGCTGTTGTGTGTATGTCTACACTAGGCTACCTAACAAAACAATCAAGCCAAAAATGCGTCCAAATGTTCCTACATTTCCTTTGACTTATGGCTCATTTTGTGAGTTTTTCAGTGTGACAGTCAAGGCTCGCACTTGCGGATCGGTCCTCATCATTGGCTTGAAAGAGCCATTCAAAAGACTTGACTCCTTCGTGAACGACGAATCAACCCCTTTACAAAAAATGCCTCATTGACACACATTTCCACATAAAATGATGTAGCGCCCTGTCATTGAGTTTAACACATGTGCTATAGACCAGGGATTCGCAATCTCTGGTACGGTACGCAAGCTCCATCTAATGCAGGGGTGTCAAAAGTATTGGCCCGCGAGACGTCATGAGTTTATTAATAAGGAATCTTATATTAATTTTAAAAGTCTGATATTTTAAATGCTGCTATTTTGACACAATCTAGTGGATAGCATGAGTTTTTCCTGGTCAAAGACTTTTTATGTTTGGAATGTGCAGCATCTATTTATATGACCAAATGCAAAAAACTTTCCCTAGTCATGGTGCAAAAAAATGTTTTTTTAAATCCAACCAACCCAAAATGTAAACAGATATGGATATTATAAAAAACGTCCAATCACCATTTAAAAAAATAAATAAATTACAAAGCGTGATGGGGAAATGCTTAATACTCTCCATACTTATTATCCATGTTTGGTGCATTTTAGCTGCTTGATAATTCTGATTAATTACACAGTAAACAAGGTAGAAGTCAAACTTAAGTATACTCTTAATATCCAATTATATTCATATAATGTGTGTGTGTATGCATACATATATGTATGCAGTCGGCTTTCGGCCCTCAACCACATTTTTTTTAGCCCAATGCGGCCCCCAAGTCAAAATGTTTGGACACCCCTGGTCTAATGGTATCCCAAATAATCACTTAATTAAAGTACAGTGTTTTATTTTCAAATATTCAGAGACAGTGTTTGTTAAAATAAACTGTGTGTAATGTTATAGTGGCCAAAAAGATTAAATATACTTGTAAAATAAAACCTCTTCCCGGTTTTTAATGAATACTTAGGCAGGCCTATTACGACTTTTAATGTTGGTCACTATGGTGGTACTTTTTCTGAGGTGGTACTTGGTGAACAGAGTTTGAGAACCGCTGCTATAAACTATGGCCGTGTTTGCACAGTGACAACAGGAAGTAGAAAGCAGGTGGAAACTGACAACAGGTGCATACGTTTGTTCCCGTCCATCATCATCATCATCATGCAGTGTGTTCACCTGCACGTCTGCCTTCAAGCAACGGTCAGTTCACTCCGCACGTCCAATTAAAAAATGCTGAAGTGCCTGTTAATGATTAGACAGGGCTTGTTTAACCGTAACGTGGCAGGTGCGACATACCTCGCCTGCGCCAAAAGAACAAGTATTAATAAACATAAATTACTTTATTGAATGAACATCAGAATCATAATTGACGTACACAAGCAGGGTACAAAAAATTGAAATAACACATTGCACTATAAAAACACTGCCATAAATGTTTAGAAAACTTTATAAACTCATCTTTGTAGTGTCCATGTATGGGGTTCTCATCACATTAGGCAACCATGTCTCCATGGTGTAAACTTTGCAAATGTTTGGTCCCAGCCTTGTTTGGTTATCATTCATTTTAATACTGCACACATGAATTAAAGGCACAAATAGTAATGAGGTAAAAGAAAAAGGAAAAAAACAAAAAGACAAAAATAAAAGCATAAATCACTTATGGCTTTGACTGGTATTATTAACACTGTGGTAACCTTGAGTGCACGAGCAGTTCCTATCGTCGAAACCCTTGTAGTCAAAATAGAGGCTTAAGAAGATCATCATCTCTTGGAAAGACAATATTCCTTTTGTGAGGCTCTTTTTTTAAAGCGAGGGGCAATGGATGTCACCTGCTATCCGCCAGCGAAGGTCACTGCTGAAGCACCTGTTAGCACCTCGTCTATCTACACCACAGCACCAGGGACAGCTGTGTGTGCCATGGCTTTTATGTGTGTGAGTGTGTGTGAGTGTGTGTGTGTGTGTGTGTGTGTGTGTGTGTGTGTGTGTGTGTGTGTGTGTGTGTGTGTGTGTGTGTGTGTGTGTGTGTGTGTGTGTGTGTGTGTGTGTGTGTGTGTGTGTGTGTGTGTTTGGAGGCACACTGAGAGGTTTATACCACCCACGCACCCCTACCTCTCAGCAGCTGTGTCTGGGCTGTGATCCTGAGCTGTCCGGCACCAGGACGGAGACAGGAAAGAACACCTCTTACCCCCAATGAGTTCAGTACATATTTGGTCTTTGGAATGCACACATTGGCAACAAAGGGGGCCGATATCAAGTAGAGCGTCAGCTTTTTGGTCCAACAGCTTCAAGATTGTACGATTCACATCCACAACGAGGACTAGTTCCTTCCGATTAAAGCTGTTGCGGATGATGAGTCCCTGTCGCCGTGTCCACTATCCTGAGCTTGGGGGGGG
Organism: Entelurus aequoreus; assembly: GCF_033978785.1. NCBI lineage: Eukaryota > Metazoa > Chordata > Actinopteri > Syngnathiformes > Syngnathidae > Entelurus > Entelurus aequoreus. Next base: position 25,799,035 of record NC_084731.1, on the reverse strand, counting down.
GGGGACTTTTGTCCCGCCATATCTGACCCCCCCCCCCCTCGCCCCCGACCGGGGGGCGCCCTCACACTGAGGCGGAGCAGCACCCTGAGGAGCTGTGTTTCTGCAGCAACGACATGCGGCTGAAGGTGCGAGAGCAGACGCCGCACTGGTACTTCTTCACTTCGGCGTGGGTCTGCAGGTGAGCTCGCAGATTGGAGCGGTCGGCGAAAGCTCGGTTGCAGTGAGGGCAGGAGAACGGACGCTCGCCTAAGTAGGAGGGGGGAACAAAAAGGAGACATGTTGGCATTTTGGACTTTTTAATGACATCTCACACACACACACACACCAAGACAGTGTCGATCAGAGGTATTCAACTGAATCTGGCCAGGGAAAGACACCATATACCTACCCCCAGGTTTTCAGTTCAAAACTTTTGCAGCAAATTCCTAAAAACATTAAAGTTGCAAGCAGCGATGGACGGGACCGACTTTGAGGGCTCATAAAATCCAAACCGGAGCAGTAATTAAAACTCTTTCATCAACTTTTAATCAGAAGGATTCAATCTCTCTCCTGTGCTAATTTGAAGCCGACACGACAAACGCGCTCAGAGGAGATAATGTTTGAAAAAAGGTGACTGTTTTTACACAACTTTTGTTTTGAAGGGGGAATTGCAAACTTCCTGTTGATTTTTGCTGGGGGTTGTCAGTGTATGAAATATAGGCCTAAGTGAGACCTACATAGAGGTGTTTGTTTCGTGTCTCTACGACATTCCTACTGGGAGTTACATGCAGTTTTGTCTGTGTTTTCTTCCTAGGGGGCGCTAGAGCGCAATTTTGAGTTTTGGGGTTTGGTTTTTTTATTAGATCACAATTTTCGCCAGTCCTGATGTGTGTGTCCAATTTTGAAGCATGTTAAGGGGGTCAAATTACAGCTCAAAGAGGCGGCGGTATAATAATAAAACGCTAGAAATACAATAGGGTCCTCTGTCCCAAAGGGACTCGGTCCCTAACTAGAATGCTTTTGTTGCACATTGGCAGATCCTTGCATTGACATTTTAACATAGAACACCGGGATCCAAACTTGTGATTTACATAACTGAGGCGTTCCTCAAGGCACTTTTTAAAGTCCTCTCCTTTCTGGCTGTAACATTTTGTTTTCCATAATGTGATTCGTGTAACTAAGGTGTTGCTGTAGTTTGTTTACCTAAACGTATTTAGTTATACTTGGAGTGTTTCTCAAGGTTCCAGTTCAGAAAACATTTTTGCAACAGATTCTATAAATAAAGTGCAGTCATAGAGATGATCTTTAACTAACTTTTTAGCAGCAGATTCTAAAAATAAAGTGCAGTCATAGAGATGATCTTTGACTAACTTTTTTGCAGCAGATTTAAAAAAAAAAAGTGCAGTCATAGAGATGATATTTGACTAACTTTTTTGCAGCAGATTCTATAAATAAAGTGCAATCATAGAGATGATCTTTGACTAACTTTTTTGCAGCAGATTTTAAAAATAAAGTGCAGTCATAGAGATGATCTTTGACTAACTTTTTTGCAGCAGATTCTATAAATAAAGTGCAATCATAGAGATGATCTTTGACTAACTTTTTAGCTGCAGATTCTAAAAATAAAGTGCAACCATAGAGATGATCTTTGACTAACTTTTTAGCAGCAGATTCTAAAAATAAAGTGCAGTCGTAGAGATGATCTTTGACTAACTTTTGTGCAGAAGATCCTTAAAAACGGCAGAGTGCTCCTGTAAATAGGACAAAATAAATACACCAAAATCAAATGCTGTTTCTCCGGAATAAACAAAATAGGACTAACAGTGAAGGGATTAGTCAGGCCCCACGGCCCTTAGCTTTCTGGAAATGTGGATCCTAAAACAATTTAGTTGACTATCCCTGGTGTAGATAATGAATAAATGCATGGGAGCCCGGTTGAATTAGCATGATTAAATCAGGGCCAAATGAAATTAGCATGGTGACAAGTTACTCACTGATAAGTCCTGAGGCATTCTTCAAACCCCTTTGTCTTGTATTCGCTCATCTTCCCCAGAAGTGACGATAAGATCATTAGCAAGGGAGCCATTGTTGACGCCACATTAAACACAATGAGTGATCAATGAGTCCACAGAAGGCTTTTCCCCCCGTGTGACTGTGTCTGCTGAGGACGTCACATTGATTGTCGTGCATACTCAAAATGTAGACTTCAACCTCCACTTGAGTCAATACAGTCGTTCTTCGCCACGTCAAGTTTTTTTGGATTGTATCTTATCCCTTTAAATGGGTCCTATTATGTAAAACTTTTTTTTTTTAACCTGTTGGTACCTGTTTTTTTGTATTTGGGATCCTCATAAATCTCGGAAATGTGAAATCAAACTGCGGAGGCATGGCAGAGATATTTATAAAACAATCTTGCCTTCTTGCTCCAAATGAGCCGTTTGGAATTTGGACTTTAGTGACGTATTTTGTCTTAGTTACGTCAGCGGGTATCTCCATTTTTGGTAGAGATTTTATTCAGTTGTAGTGCAGCGTTGTTGTCAATATGGTCCTTATTTTGTTATTTTATCTTCTCGTTGTGGGGCAGACTTGCTCGTGTATGTACATGCATGCTAAAATCCTCCACTGTTTCCATTTCTTATACAAAGTAGCGCATAGTTGTAACTTATATCTGTCAGTGGAGTCTATATGGAAGCGCTAAAAACTACAACATGGCTGACGGGGTGGAGACGCAGTCAAAGAGGGCCAGGCCTGGAGGAGGGCTCCGGCACTTAAAAAAATACCGCATTCTGAAGAGACAGTCAGAAATCGGCTTGAAGATGGTCTTTTACAACATAATCTATGCTCAATTTTGACCAAAGCACCACCTTTGCATGTTATGTAGACCACAAGGAAGTGTTTTATATGTAGAAAACCAATCATAATATCGCCCCTTTAAGGCGTATTTTAATCTTTTTGGTCCACAACTATGTATTTTCCAACATAAAAATAGATAAATGAACTAAAAATATCAATTGGCCACTACCGTCGACTAATCGGTATCGTGGCCACTGATTGGCTCAGCCTCAGGCAGCATTACTATATTGGATTAAAAGAGTAAAGATGACTAAAGGGTGACATGTCATGTCTCGAGGGCTCTCATAATGTTCAAAAACGTATTTAGAAGGTTGTTAGCTGTTTTAAAAAAAAATAATTTAGCTATTGGAATATTTGATTGGGAATTCATTTATCACGAAACAAATTAACAGCGATAAACAAGGGGCGACTGCAGCTAAATGTTGAAGGCTCACCTGTGTGCGTGCGGATGTGGCCGCGCAGCAGCCATGGCCTGGAGAACGCCTTTCCACATGTGGTGCACACACAAGGCAGGGTGTGTGAGCGGATGTGCATCTTTAGAGCCCCCAGGCTGGTGTACTCTTTAGGGCAGTGTTTGCAGAGAAAGGCAGGCCTGGTCGCCGTAACGGGGGCCTCCTCTTCCTCCGGAGGACTGACGTGGGCTATAACGCCGGTGCATTTCATCCGCTGGCGAGGGGCATAGACCGGTTCCGGGCTGGGGGGGTCTGAAGTGCGGCCTTCGTCTTCCTCGCCGCTACTGCTGGCATTGCTGCTGAGGCTGGACGGGGAGCTGAGGTCCAAAGGGCCCGGGGTGGCGGAGGGCTCTGTTTGGGAGGCGGGTAAGTAGAGGGCAGGAAGGACTCTGAGGTCCCACACCAGGCCGGCTGTCAAGCAGGTGTTGTTTCCTGACGAGAGCTCAGCAAGAGGATATCTGTCCAGTGACGTATCTGTGGAAAAAAAAATCATCCTATTTCAAGAAAAGATCAAAGACATCCATTTTCCTAGTTGACGACCATTTTTGGGGGTGGGTTGGGGGGCGTAAAGTTGCAGATTTTGGAAGTCTTCATGGGCCGTTTCCTCCCACGTCTTCACAAGGGCTTGTAACATGAATGGAGCTCTGTCTGCTGGCAGTAAAAGTTGGAAAGTGCATATAACGGGCCACAGCTCCGTAACTTACTGGATTTGTGTTTATTCACACTAACAAAGGGTCGAGACGAAGTATTAAGAGAAAACAATTCACAGTTTTTGACAGGAGGGAGGCGGGGGCTTTCCAAGCAACGTGCGCAATTACATAAGTGTTTTCTTAACTCCATACTTGTCAAAATAAGAGACGTGGACACTCACCGTTTTGATATTCCAGTTCACTGTAGTTTGGCTTTTGTTTGGCAAAGTACTTTTTAACCAGGAAAGACCGAGGCATTGTCCTTTTTTGCGTGTTAAATAACTGTATCCGAATAAACAGGGTAAATCAAATGATCCTCTGCCAAGTAGGGAACATTCAAAAAAAAGGGGAAAACATCTACAGATAGTCCAGAGGTCCAAAAGTTGGAGAGAAGTTGAGCGGAGCAGTGAGCATGCAGCTTTCATGCAGAATGACTAAATGCTGGCCTCTGTTCTAAAATACTGACACAGGCGGTAGGGGTGTGCTCACCCCCCCACCCCCCCCCCCCCACCCCCCAGGGCCCTTCCCACCACCTCCTCCTCCTCCCATAGTACTGCAACGGGAAAAAAAAAAAAAAAAAAAGCCTTCATGCTCGCTCACCGCTCTCCACAACCCAAACATGAAGCTCGCAAGATTCCAGCAGTGTTGACCTGCAGACAAGCAGAGGTGAAGGCACTCTGCAAACTATGCAAACACATCAACGTGAATTACTGCACACGCGGCAGCTATGTAAAGCACATGGAATATGCCGTGGATAAAAAAAATCAGACCACTTTATGCTCACTGGGCACTGGTAATAGCTGAGACGGGTCTGAAATGTTCATTAAACGAGCATTAAAAGTTGAATTTTCACGCAGGACAGACGCCTCATTGAGGAGCTTGATAGTTTGAAAATGGTGGGACTCATACGCTTGTAGGACACATGTCACCAGATCATTAGCGGAACAAGTATGGGAGCATTTGAGGATTAGGAGTTCGACTACAATGGCTATAAAAACAAAAAAACTTGCCACACAGTTTAGTAAAGTCAATTATATTTATATAACGCTTTTCTCTCTCGTGACTCAAAGCGCTTTACATAATAAAACTCAATATCTAAGTTACATTTGAACAATGGGTGGCACTGGGAGCAGGTGGGTCCAAGGACAGAACAACAGTGACTAAGATGGCAGAAGCGGGGATAGAACCTGGAACTCTCATGTTGCTGGCACGGTCGCTCTACCAACCGAGCCACGCCACCCAGTGAGCTCCAGTACAACAAATGTATACAACATATTGTGGTTGTAGTTTGCAGCAATATGCATGTTTACAATAATGCTGAAACCTATTTAGCAGTATCCATAGGTATGATGCATAAATTTTTGTATTTTTAATATACAGATCTGGCCCTTCTTATTGGCCCTCTGTATATTCTAAAGATAAAATTAATTCATTATTCTGGAGATACTTTTAGATGTTAGACTAATTTTCTTTGTCCCCAGTCACGCAAAAGCTAAGTCGTCTGCATGTCTTACTCAGACAATGTAACATATTGACATGTCCCTAAAGTCTGAACATATAAAGTTAATATGAATATTAAACCAAACCAAAGATTTTTACAAAAAATAAATAAATATACAATTATAATTCAAATTTTAAAATGAAAAAAAAAATCTGAACAGATATGCAATACTTTCTATATAATAATATAATATATTTTAAAATTAATCAATTGAAGAAGAACAATAACATATTTATATTGTTTATGTATTTTGAATAAATTAGATTAATTTTTTTTTTTTTTTTTTCAATAATTGTATGATATATGCATTCTAGTCGATAGTGCCCAGACTTTAGGGACACATTGTACATTGGATTAGTTTGATACTAAATTGGCCCTAGTGTGTGAATGTGAGTGTGAATGTTGTCTGTCTATCTGTGTTAGCCCTGCGATGAGGTGGCGACTTGTCCAGGGTGTACACCGCCTTCCCCCTGAATGCAGCTGAGATAGGCTCCAGAAAGGGACAAGCGGTAGTAAATGGATGGATGGATGAATGTATCAAACTGGCCTGCAAAATCCTTCAATTTTCCTATAAATGGCCCTCAGTGGAAAAAGTTTACAGCAAGGCACCCTTGCTGTATTGCACATGGGTGTCAAACTCAAGGTATGTCCTAATAATATAAAGGACTTCATTTTTCATACTAAATATATTCCTTCATTCAATTTTAAAATGAAAATTGCATGAACTGTGTGCAATTGCATGTCTTTTAACTTTGATAGTATCTGATCATGCTGTAAACTTTATATCAATTTATATTACAAATATTTGTTTTGTAAAAAAAACAAAACTTATAAATGATATAGGAATTAAAACAACACCCCTGCTCTATTGGATCTCTGACTCTTACATATTTTGGCTAGAATGAAGTTTATACTATGTTCATCTAGGTCACTACAACTGATACCAGTTGGAATTTTACAGAGAAAAAAAAAATCTCAACATCCAGTGAGAATTTGTTCAATTTTCTTTTAATCATACTTGCCATAAATGCATATTGCTTTTAGCTGACTCGCTGGAATTCTTGGCAGGTGTTTGCCATTACACTCCCATTTTGAACTATACACTGTCCCGAGTCCCGAGGTAGGAGAAGGATGGTTTACTTGATGTCATTAAACATGTCACACTGTATTAGCGTAAACAAAGGAACCACTTGACGTGAAGCACATGCTGTCACGATGGGGGGCGCCCATACACATAAAGTTGATCTAAGTAGAGCAAGCGCACCTTCTAGTGGACAAAATAAAGTAGTGAAATATCGCAGAATTAAAAAAAAAAAAGTTTTTGGTAAAAAGTGTGTGAAAATTCATTATTTAAAACAGTATAATAATGTAACAGAGAGTTTTTCATAGCATGTTAGTACCGAGATGTCGTTTGGTGGTGCAGCTAGAACTATGGCAGTTTTCGGATTCAAACTATCCACATCAAGTCCTCATTTCGTTAACGTGTTATTACATACAATTAAACAACATACATGTATTTTCTCCATTGTCACAAAACTATCTTTAGACTGGAGGCAAGTTTAACAAGTTAACCGTGTGGAGGTAACTATCTTGATAGCAAAGTTTACTCTTGGATGAATCAAATGCCGGGTGAGTATGAGCCCTCTCATTGGTGGTTCTTCGTGTGGGTGGAGCCATGGGCGTATCCGCTGCTGTCTCATTGGTCGAGTATTTGAATTCCCAAACAACAGTCCTCTGCATTTATAAGCGGTCATTGTCAAAACAAAACAAAAAGCAACTGAATGAAAACCGGTCAAATTAGGGAAGCATTACATCAGGTAGGACTCATATGTGCAACTATTTAATTTAATTACTATGGATTAATAAACAGTAATGATTCAATACCTACGCGATACATGTTAAGTTAGCCTATTGTTGACAATTGTGTTATATTATGGAAATATCTATCCATATGTGTATCGATTGTACTGATGTCATTGATTATCTATTTGATTGAAACTATTGTGTATAATTAATTCAACGACATTATTGTTGTTCCATATTATCTTTTTGCTGACCCCTCCCATTGTCTTGAGACAGATGGACTCGAACAATGAATTCCGGGGAGGGGAAATTATTCAAAAGACTGTACTGTTGTTTCATTGGACATTTTAGTCAGCTGACCAAACATTGCTTGTCTGTTGGAAAGATGATTATTTGATCAATTGTGACAGAGAGGATTATAGATGTTTTATGTGTGTTTATTAGGGCTGCGAATGTTTGGGCACCACACGATTCGATTCAGAATTGATTATTCTCAATTCAAACTAAGATATATTTTTAAATACGATTGGGTGCCATTTCTATGTTTAACTGCATTACTACATAAAATAGATGAACATCTCTAATACATTTCTATATTACTTAAAAGAAAAATGTTTTTCTCTATAAAAAAAAAATCTACCCTAACATTTAATTAAGTCAAATACAAATCTTTTTGTTTTGTTTTTTGTTTTATTGAGACAAAGATTATTTACATATTTAATATTTGTTTACTTACTATGGTATATGAATGAATGAATGAATGAATGAATGAAATAAGTTTATTTCGGTCATATAATCAACCATTAACCGTTTTGTGTGACCAGATTAACAGTACAGATTAGACATATTTAACAAACATACACATTTACACACAAAAAGAAAATAAAAGAAAAAGAATGACTGAAAAAGGAATAGGCTGAAGCCAAAGCTTATATTAGTATATTATTTGTTTATTATTTATTTTTTCACTGTTATGTTACAGAGAACAAGGAATTAGGATAAAATTGCTATGGTATGAAACTGGGTAGGATTAAATAAACTCAGCTTCTTCCTACTCTTTTTCGGATGTGCTGTAATGAAACAACTGGAAATATGTGATTAATTACATAGGGCTGCAACAACTAATCGATTAAAATCGATTGTAAAAATAGTTGGCGATTAATTTAGTCATTGATTCGTTGGATCTATGCCATGCGCAGAGGATACATTTTTTCCTTTTTTTTAAAATTAACCTTTATTTATAAACTGCAACATTTACAAACAGCTGAGAAACAATAATCAAAATAAGTATGGTGCCAGTATGCTGTTTTTTCCAATAAAATACTGGAAAGGATAGAAATGTAGTTGGTCTCTTTTATCCGACTATCAGTCGATTAATCGAAGTAATAATCGACAGATTAATCGATTATCAAATTAGTTGTCAGTTGCAGCCCTAGAATTACATTGTATTGTATGCATGTTCGAAATAAACTGAAACTGAACTGAAATAAGGCAACAAGAGAAGTATTCCACACGTCTCTTTTATAAAGTAAATCTGTAGAGCAGATATGAACATCTACATCAACAATATAATTTGCCTGAGTGGCTGGACAGGATGGAAATTAAAAAATAATAATAATAATGAAAAAAAAAGTTTTAATCAATTAAAAAAAAAAAAATCTATGAAGAATTGTTACAAATAAGAATCGCGATTAATTCGAAAATTGATTTTTGACAACCCTATAAGGTATACATGTCAATGACCAATGAGTATTTGTATTATCCTCATCAGATAAAGAGAACGAGAGGAAGCAGCAATGTTCAAAAAACTCGCTCATCTGCTTTTTGGAGGACAGCAGGAGAACCACGAGGATGTCAAGTCTGAACAGGTTGTTGAAGAAGAATGGCTTGTGGTCAGTCATCAAGGTTGGTTCTTCAGACACGTTCTTTCTTTCTTTAGTTTATTTCGAATATGAACACACTTACAGTATAATAAATCACACAATTTCATATCATTTCTCTTTATATCATGTCCAAAAAGGAGTAAGAAGAAGCAAAGCTTATTTAGTCCTACCCCTTTCCCACTTCAGAGCGTTTACAAATACATACGTTCATTTACTGACTTCTTTTTGTAGCACAATTACATCAGTGAATGATTAATACAGCAGCTATTGTAATAGATAATTAAGTCAGTCATGATAAACATACTGAGATGAAGAATATCCCATTTTCAATAAGGTTGAAGGTATTTCTCATAATTCTTCTTCTTTGTACTTTGTAAGCAGTGCACTACACATGAAACTAGATATATGGAATATAAAATAATAGAATATATTGACTCGTTGGAAATTTGAGAAATTGCACAAATCAAACTTCCATTGTTACCTTTCATTGGCGCTAACACCCGAATAAGTTTTTCATGTCAACACATTTTAATTTTGCATGCAGCTTGTTTGTAATTGGCCTATGGCATATTCTAAAAATACAATTAAACAAAAAACACCAGAAAAATTGTTGAAATGTCGATACTAATAATGTGTAACAGTGGTCTTGTTGGGCTGCCACCAGTGTCCACAAGTCTCCACCCATTGAGAGTTAATCGAGCAGTGATAGCCAATGAGCTAAACAGTGAACACACAGCTCTTAAAGGGCGCCTCTAATGCTAACAACATTGAAACTTATTTCATAGTTCTGGATATAAGAATTGTGTCTGCAGGTAACCCCCCCAAAAAAAATAAAATAGACACAGTAGTGATATTTAGTGGGCAAAAAAAGTAGTCAGCCTGCAGTTTTTCCACATGATGGGAAGACGAATATAGTATGGACCTCTCCAATCAAATTGACTCGTGCAAAATGGGACGGACCAAGCGAGAAGAGTGTAATGGGCAGGGATCATTTTAACAACTCTGACTTAGAAAGAAAAGAAGGGTTTTGATCTGAGTTTGGATGGTAAAAATGTAAAAGACTCAAGCCAAATGCGATCCTGAAAATCAGGAGCATGCTTGAGGGGAGAAAGACTGAAAGATTGAGTCAGAACCTGCGGAACAACGGAGGAAGATGAGCAGACCTGGCGCTTAAAAACAAGGGGAAAAGAAGCCAAGCTGCTCGCGTCTTCTTCTACTGATGTTTTTTTCCAATATGCTTGAAGTGATTTTTTTTTTTTTTTGCTCATAATGTTACCATTTCAGTTTTGAAGTAATCATGGATCAGGGCAACAAAAACATGCAATTAAGTGATCAAAATAATAGTTTTACACTCCACGCTGTCAATGCGGGGAAATAGGCTCCAGTTCTGTAGATGACGTCACACCAAGAGAGGGCGCCATATCGAGAGTGGCGATGGAAAGGGGGAGTTCCAAGTACAGTTGGTTATATACCAATTACAGGCCTAGAATTTTAACTTTTTAAGAGCTCATATTTCAGGGCACCAAGCAAGTTAGAAGGGCACAAAGGCAAACATTATTTTCTTTCGAGGCAGGGGCTGTAAGAGTTTGAGAAGAAATATGTTGTATAGGAATGAACTATACACAATAACATATTAACAAAATGCTGTGTCACATGAATGTTTTTTGAAGTAATACCTTTGTGACATGAAAAAACACAAGTAATGTATAAAAACCTTGTGTTTACTTTTTGATATTAAAATAAAACACAAAGCAGTTTGGCTAATGAAGATGAAGTCTAATAAACAAGCTTTGTTCTTCTCTTGGTTCAGTACAACAGTTTGGCCAACAAAAATAAAGAGTGACACCTCTCACATCGAATACACAATCTTCACAGCCTGCGTTCAGTTGGATGAGATGACAAAACATTTGAGCTAGTATTGATGTTATTTGAACACTGATACAGTTTGCAGTTAAATAAAGGACGAGTGAACATACCAGTCAACAAAGTAAAGACTTTATAAACAAGTTATGACAACGTTCACGACACATCACCTGCTGCAAAACATCATAAAGCTTTCTCCTTCGCTGTATACTTTTAGTGTGGGGACAAGTGCGTCTGTCTCCAAATATTGTTCACACCTGTCTCCATCTAAACACAGCAGTGCGCTCTTAAACACACGGCGGGAAGCAAGGGAAAATGACGTTAAACCAAGCGCTTGGCTCCGTTTACTCTGAGGGGAAATCTCCGCAGCAAAGTCTGTGTCCTTAGTCCGCCATGATTATCAAGCCAAACAACGCCTAAAATGCATTAATAAATGACGATTTTTCTGTAATTAAAAATTTAGACGGTATTACTAACCGTCTGGAATTTTATCGAATTATATTATTTTATAGCGAATTACCAATATACCGTTTATCTTTAAATCCCTAGTCCATTAACAAGTAAAAAGGCAAGGGCGGTCACGGCATGTTCTTGCTGCAAATGTTGGTCAATTTTTTAGGGCTTACGGCGAATGACGAGGGCGGTCGTGGCTTTTGCCGCAGTTGCCGTGGTTAAATTCCAGTCCTGCAATTACTCAAAACTAATTGATCTTCACTTGTTTCTTTCCAGAGGAAGCATCTGCAGGGCCCCAGACTTTAGAGACCCCCACTACACTCTCACACCCTGCTCCTGATGCAGCTACTATTACACAAGTCGATACGGACGCAAGGTAAATAAGACAAATAGTGCTGACATCTATCCTATTCCAGTACCTTTTATGTTCACGTTTCTTTGTTTTTCTGTCAGCACGTTGGATCCAGAGAGCGAGCGGTCCACGGATCAAAGCAAAGAAACTGACAGTAAAAGTCGTGTCATCGCAGCATTGCTGTCCCCGCCCAAAGCGTTGCAGGAGCTCACAAAGTTGAAAAAGTCCAGCATGTCCAGCAATCATCACATGTCCCGAAATGTCGTTCAGCGACACAATCGTGTTCGGCAAGGATTTCAAAACCACTCCTTCCCTCTCCAACAGCCGGGACATCGTACCCTTAGCCACTGAAACCCTGCAAGTGCAATTAGGCGTAACAACGTTTTTTTTTACTCTTGCTATAGTTCAGTATTGCATTTTTTTAACAGTTGGCAGCTATGTTACAACCATCTTTATTTCAAACAATAACCATTACATTTAAAGAGATGCACTGTTTTAGTATTATCAGAACAAATTGCATCAATGAAGTAGGCTCCAGCACCCCCCCCCCGCGACTCCGTAAGGGACAAGTGGTAGAAAATGGTTCAAGGTTCAAGGTTTATTCGTCACATGCAGAGTACACCAGAGTGAAATGCTTTTTTCCATGCTCTTCAGATATTGCGTACAGTGGGATCCAAACACTAGTTGCTGAACTAATACACTAAATACAAAAAATACAAAAATGGATGGATCGATGGAAGTGATATATTATTACATGTATGAATTTGTGTTGAAATTCAGATTTAACAAGTTAATGCATGGAATTACAACAAATGACATCAATAATTATGATTAATCACCCAATTTATTTTGATCCCACATACTCATGTCAATTCATACGCCAGTGCAAAGTTGAGTGGAGACTGGTGTGATGTGTGACAAATTCCGCTTCAAAATACACCTCGGTGGGACTTAAGGTAATAGTTATCAAGTTTTGAGCAAATTACTGGGATGTTACTGACGTCGCGCCCAATGAATACTGGTGGTGGTCAAGCTAGCTCTTTTGTCAATGGGTACTAGGCGCCATTTAGCCTTTCCCGAAGAAAAAATGCCCCGTTGTACGAATCATTCAAACCGCGAAAAGGCTTCTTCAGAGTTCCTCGAGGTAATTAAAAAGGGAGGAAGAGTGCAAGATTTGACCAACACTCAACACTACAGTCCAAGAGAACAAAGTCGAAGAAGGCATGAGTTTGCAGTGATCACTGCTAAAGGTTTGTTTGACATACTTTTAACGTTTATTTTTTCCCATTTAAATTATTATCTTGATATGTTTATTTCTTAAACACGTTTGCCATGAGTGTTGCGAAAAGCACCAACTCAACGTGTCTAAACAAAAGAAAGCAAATGTGAGCGATTGATTGATTAAAACTTTTAATAGATTGCACAGTACAGTACATATTCCGTACAACTGACCACTAAATGGTAACACCCGAATAAGTTTTTCAACTTAACGTTAATCAATTCATGGTAAATTTCGAAAGTAATTCAGGTTAAAGATTATGAACTGCACTAAACCCAAAAGAGTTAAGCTTTTAACAAAGGCAACAATCATAAATGAAGCTTTTAGCACAGGGGCGTCAAATTCATTTTAGCTCAGGGGCCGCATGGAGGAATGTCTATTCCCACGTGGGCCGGACGGGTAAAATCATGGCATGACAACTTAAAAATACAACTGCGACAACTTCAGATTGTTTTCTTTGTTTTACTTCGGCACAAAATAGAATCCTCTTGGCAAAACACTTCAAGTTAGTTGGAAATTCTGAGGAACAATAACACCATGAAGAACACAATGAACTTAGACTGCATCTCAGTGTATCTGCAAAGCAATTCAACTTTAAGTCACAGCCTATCTAGGATTGAAAACTAAAACCTAATTAAAAACGATTATATATATATTTGATACATACCTCGTTTGTCATTTCCACTTTCTTTAAATTTGCACAAAATACAATAATTACTATATCAATGTGCAGCGTTTCATGCAGCATTCTAAGTGGGGTTACCAATTGTTTATTTTACAACTGTTTGTTTGACGTTGGGTCGAGAGAAGGAGGAGTCGCAGCCCCACTTTACCGTGTAAATCTTGCTTTGTATAAACTATTTGCTTGCCTAACATAATTGCTATTGCGACACCCAGTGGACACATTTAGAACAGCAGTTTCTTTAATTTAATAATGCAGCCAATTTTACACTTTGCAAACTCCAGATTCAACATGTTCGCGGTCCTGATCCGGCCCACGGGCCGCATGTTTGACATCTCTGTTTTAGCACATACACAATGTTGACAGGGCAGCACGGTGAACCAGGGGTTTAGTTCATGTGTCTCACAATACGAAGGTCCTGAGTTCAATCCCGGGTTTGGGATCTTTCTGTGTGGAGTTTGCGTGATCTACCTGTGACTGCGTGGGTTCCTCCTACCTCCAAAAACATGCACCTGGGGATAGGTTGATTGGCAACACTAAATTGGCCCTAGTGTGTGAATGTTGTCTGTCTATCTGTGATGAGATAGAGACTTGTCCAGGGTGTACCCCGCCTTCCGCCCGCATGCATCCGAGAGGCTCCAGCACCCCCCGTGACCCCGAAAGGGACAAACGGTAGAAAATGGATGGATGGACAATGTTGACATCTGTTAGGGTTGTGAGGTGCAGAGGCGGAAGCCAGCAAACCGTTTTATTTACCTCTTTAGTAGGGCTGGGAATCTTTGGGTGTCCCACGATTCAATTCAAAATCGATTCTTGGGGTCACGATTCGATTCAGAATCGATTTTTTTTTTTCAATTCAACAGGATTCTCGATTCAAAAACTTTTTTTTTTTTCTTTTAAATTAAAACAATACACAACAATACCATAATAATGCAATACAATTTCAAAACAAAACCCGACCCAGCAACATTCAGAATAGCAATAAACAGAGCAATTGAGGACACACAAACATGACACGGAACAATCTAAAAGTAGTGAGACAAAAATGAATATTATCAACAACAGTATCAATATTAGTAACAATTTCAACATAGCAGTGATTAAAAATCGCTCATTGATATTATCATTACAAACATTAATAAAAATTAAAAAATACAAAAAATGAACAATAGTGTCACAGTGGCTTACACTTGCATCGCATCTCATAAACTAAATGTCTAATGATAATGTCAATGAGGGATTTTTAATCACTGCTATGTTGAAATTGTAACTAATATTGATACTGTTGATAATATTCATTTTTGTTTCACTACTTTTGGTTTGCTCTGTGTCGTGTTTGTGTCTCCTCTCAATTTGTTATGGTTACTAATGGGAGGTGACGGCAACAGACACTAGATGGCAGTATGAACAATGATTTATTATATATATTAACTATATATAATAATCAAACTATACAAATAAACAATAGAGTGGAGTGTGAACTAGATCCAAAAGTGTATGTGGTGTTAGGCTATGTGTAGTGATGGGTCCGGCAACACCGATGCATCGGCGCATGCGTCGAGCTCATAGAGCGATACCCTGTGTCGGTGCGCGTATCGCTTTTAGAAAGTCACGTGACCGAACACGAGCTGTTTTGGTCACGTGACCGCTCATGAGCTGTTTTGGTCACGTGACCGCTCATGAGCTGTTCTGGTCACGTGACCGCTCATGAACTGTATCGCACTGACGCCTGCGCGCCAAACTGTGTTTATTAGGAAGCGGCGCAATGCGTGTTGTTGACGAACACCATTAGGGCCGCTTGTTGTCACTGTCACTCAAAGTTGCATTTCAAAATTACACAGAATAAATGTGTTTATTTTGTTTAGAATTCAGATGGGTTTGATTTGGTGCGCGGCATATATTGGCTGTGCGGCGCACGGTGTGCGCGGAGGACGCTAGAGCAGTGCGCAATTGCGCAGGCGCGCACCTTAGAGGGAATGTTGCTCACAGGCACAGAGGAGGCGTCAGTGCGATACAGTTCGCGTATCGGTCACGTGACCAAAGCAGCTCATGATCGGTCACGTGACTTTCTAAAAGCGGTACGCGCACCGACACGGGGTTTCGCTCTATGCATCTGTGTGGACCCATCACTACTGTTACTAGAGAAGGTACAGGAATGACGGCGTGGCGAAGTTGGTAGCGTGGCCGTGCCAGCAATCGGTTACTGGGGTTCAATCCCCACCTTCTACCATCCTAGTCATGATACATGTTCACATTATTTGACTGTATCTAAAAAAGATAAAAATATATTTTTATTTAAATGAAGATATGAAATAATCCTAAATGAAATACAATGACTTGGTTTATATTATTGTATATACTAGGTCATAAAATCAGTGTCAGTTGAGTCGGTCCATAGGTTGCCTGTAGGGATTTTTAATGTCCAGCAGATGTCAGTATTTAGTGACACAGTATCGACACAGTATCAATACAGTTTTGCAATGTGTCGAAACGCTTCATGAGGCCTCATCAACCCATCACTAGCTATGTGTGTAGTTAGCTGAAGTGTGTGTTACCAAGTGTTGAACGAGAGATGAGGAAGTCCAGGGGAAGAGGGGAATCCGTGTCCAAGCGGGAGGTCGAGATCCAAGGGGGCAGTCCGAGAAGCAGGGGGACGACGAGGAATGACGAGACACACGGGAACGGAGGTCTGCGGTAGGATGACACGACAATGAAACACGGAAGGGAAACCACTGAGAGAGCAAGATACATAAAGCAGGAGACGATCGCTTACTGTACAGTAGACTATATTCCGGCGCCTGATGGCCGGTTCAGCAGGCTTATGAAGGCAGCGTCCTCATTACCGACAGGTGCGCCGATTGTTAGTGAATGATTGCAGCTGGTGGCTGCTGCAGAGCGGAGACGCGCACGGCGCGTCCCTGCAAGTGCGCCGCGGCCGTGGGCGTGTCCCAAGGTGAGACAAGCAGGGCGCAAGGATGAGAGAGCGCATGTGGGCGTGGCCCTCGGTGCGCTCGCCATGAGGCACAGATGAGGACGCATTGGAATGCGCCCTGGCCGTGACACAATTGCTCTGTTTATTGCAGTTCTGAGTGTTGCTGGGTCGGGTTTGGTTTTGGAATTGGATTGCATTGTTATGGTATTGCTGTGTATTGTTTTGTTGGATTGACTAATTAAAAAAATAAAAAATAAAAAAATTTTAATAAAAAAAATCCATAAAAAAAAAAAAATCGATTTTTTAAAAATGAGAATCGATTCTGAATCGCACAACGTGAGAATCGCGATTCGAATCGATTTTTCCCCACACCCCTACTCTTTAGTGTCAATGTAGCAACATATTTTGATAAAGATGAGGAAAAACACGTTACTCGTTAACGGCGTGTGCAACAGCAACGAACATCAGTAGACGCAAAGTTAAATCCTAAAATGCAACCTTGCCTGAGCAAAAACGATGCATATTTATCTGGAAGAGTCTTGATACCAATTTCTTTGACCCAGCCACACACAAAGAAGTTGTAGATCTCCATGCTTTTCCAAGTTTTCATCTGTTTTGTCATGTAGAATGGCTTCTGGGGCACAATAGTTCGATATGTCTGAGAACGCGACCGACATATGATCCTTTATCACTCGACAAAACTTTTTTTGATAAAGTATAGGGATCTATTCTGTTGCATAGATTGATTTTTTTTTTGCTCGTATCTGCTTTTTGCAGGAAGATTTAAGCCTCTTTTGTATTTAGATCGTTCGCGTACTGCTTGCTGTACAACAGCCATCTCAGCTTGGTTGACCACCACTGGTTTTCACTTAAGGGAAGAAGTCACGTGTCGGAATACCAGCCATATTGCGCTTTGAAGTTTGTGGCATCACTGGACTGTTGATTTTTAAAAAAAAAGTCTATTCCACTTATTCTTGGTCTAAATTAAAAAAAAGGCTAAATGTACTAAACATATAGGGACAAGCGGTAGGAAATGGATGGATGGATGGATGGTATTGGCCATTAGATGAGACCAAACCAATCAGAGTGCGCTGTTCAGTGTCATGGCCACTGATTGGCTCAGCCTTAAGCAGCAATAATATATTGGAATAAATTAAAGATTATGTACCCTGCCCTCTGGGATAGGCTCCAGCCACGCCCCCCCCCCCCCCAGCCCCGAGAAAATGGATGGATGGAGTATAAAGGTGACTAAAGACTGTTATTTTTTGTAATGTTAAAAAAAAACACTTTTAAAAAGTTGAAGTTTCCAAGACAAGTTTTTATGCTTTAGCTGTGGCAATATTCAGTTTATAATGATCAATTTGAAGAAGTTAGACAATGAACTACTGTATTTATTAAAACATTTTCAAATTCACATTCTGACAGTAAAATTGCATTTGTTTGTATTTGTATTCATGTATTTTAAAAAAAAAAAAGCTAATTTAAATTATGCTAGCAAGTATTTTACTGTGATTAATTATGATTATTCACAATTAAAAAATATGATTAATCTGATTTTAAATATTAACCGTTTGACAGCACTGGTTAAAATTAGGGGTGTCCCGATCCAATGTTGATGTCGGTCAGATATCAGCAAAAAGAAAAACAAAAATCGGATTGCATGTAAAATCTCTGATATAAGGGCTCCGATACAAGCAGTCCTGTAGCGTGTGGTAGGCTCTAGGCTATTAGGTTCTAGTAATTACACAACAGCTAAGAACACAAGCTAGACATACAGAATCAGAAATACTTTATTAATCCCCGAGGGGAAATTAAAATTTTCAGCACAATCCCATTCAAGATCAGACAAACATTACAGGGAGACAGAACAGGATCGCTGACGGGTCTGCCAACTTCCGGCGCCCCTTACAAAAAAGGTGAGATACAGGTAAACAATGGGGGGAGGTTTGGGGGGGTGAGAAAAAATACATAATATGTGTCCTTAATTGAACAATATTGCAGTCTCAAGCACGACATGTCAATGTAAACAAGTATCAAATAATAATAGTTGCATATTGCTTACAGATACATAGTCTCCAAGGCAAAAGCGTAGTAGAAAGTATCCAGTAACAAGCGTGTCCGCATCATTCAACTTAAAGGGGTAATAGTTATGATTTTTTTTCTTCTACATTTAAAACACTTCCTTGAAGTCTACATAACATGTAATGCTAGTTTTGCTGTAAAGACATATCGTCAAGCCACTTGTTATAGTTTTAGAGCAAAGCAAGATACTGAATTATTGTGGCCTCTAGGTGTTGCCAAAACAACACTTACTACTCCACTTAATGACAGTATAAGTCCATTTCAGATGGTTAATGGTAAATAGTTTAGTGTTTTTCATATCTACCATTGTGCTCTGTTTGATGACTATTACTTGATCAAGCCTTTTTTAACATTCCACACTGCAAATTAATAAAGTATGTTCTATGACACGGGTGTCAAACTCATTTTAGCTCAGGGGCCGCTTGGAGGAAAAGCTGTGCACACGCGGGCCGGACTATTAAAATCATGACATTAATACTAAAAAAAAAAAAAGACAACTTCAGATTGTTTTCTTTGTCTTACTTTGGCCAAAAATAGAACAAACACATTCTGAAAATATTACAATAAAAATATAGAAAAGTTTAGATCCATAAAGCAAAATGAATGAATGTTTATAACTAAATACATTTACATATGCATACAAATGTGTTTTCTTTTGTATTTTTTTTTTTTAATGAATTAAGTAACATTTATGACAACCTTTTTCCAAAACATAATATAGAATGTGAGATATAACAGGATAATGCATACATTTATAATTTGTAGAGATGTCCGATAATATCGGACTGCCGATATTATCGGCCGATGAATGCTTTAAAATGTAATATCGGAAATTATCGGTATCGGTTTCAAAATTATTAGTATCGGTTTCAAAAAGTAAAATGTATGACTTTTTAAAACGCCGCTTTGTACACGGACGTAGGCAGAAGTACAGAGCGCCAATAAACCTTAAAGGCACTGCCTTTGCGTGCCGGCCAAATCACATAATATCTACGGCTTTTCACACACACAAGTGAATGCAAAGCATACTTGGTCAACAGCCATACAGGTTACACTGAGAATGGCCGTATAAAGAACTTTAACACTCTTACAAATATGCGCCACACTGTGAGCCCACACCAAACAAGAATGACAAACACATTTCGGGAGAACATCCGCACCGTAACACAACATAAACACAACAGAACAAATACCCAGAATCCCTTGCAGCACTAACTCTTCCGGGACGCTACAATATACCCCCCCCCAACCCCCCCGCCCCCAACACCGCCCACCTCAACCTCCTCATGCTCTCTCAGGGAGAGCATGTCCCAAATTCCAAGCTGCTGTTTTGAGGCATGTTAAAAAAAAATAATGCACTTTGTGACTTCAATAATAAATATGGCAGTGCCATGTTGGCAAGGTTTTCCATAACTTGAGTTGATTTATTTTGGAAAACCTTGTTACATTGTTTAATGCATCCAGCGGGGCATCACAACAAAATTAGGCATAATAATGTGTTAATTCCACGACTGTATTTATCGGTATCGGTTGATATCGGAATCGGTAATTAAGAGTTGGACAATATCGGATATCGGCAAAAAAGCCATTATAGGACATCTCTAATAATTTGTTTTCAAAACGGTTACAAAAAAGTGGGACCCCAAAAATATACTGTGGGATCCCATTTTTATGACTTGATGGGGTCCCTGGGACCCCATTTTGAAAATTCCTAGCGCCAACACTGATGGAGTATTGGTGCGTGCAAAACAGCAGCAGGCGGCTGTGGCCTGTAGGCCGGTTCTAATACTAAACATATATCATCCCGGGGGCCATAGATAATTCATATGCGGGCCGGATCTGGCCCGCGGGCCTTGACTTTGACACATAGGCTCTATAATATGTGCTGATAGCGGATTGATATCAGTATCAGCCAATACTCAGGACTCCAATATCATTATCGTATTGAATGTGGAAAAAGTGGTATACTAGTTAAAATGTTTAAAACATGTTTTGAAAAGTTGTTTACCTTTTGTAGCATGGGGTTTATTTCATATAAATCCAGGCTGTGCAAACGTTTCCCCGCACATCGTGACATATGATTGGTTGTTGGGTAATTATACCAGCTGTGTTGTGGTGGGAGGGGTCTACTTTATGGGTAAGACACAACACCTGCACAACTTGACTCTTGATACCCTGCAGCGAACATGGATCTTTCACCTGAAGTTGGGCTCAACAAACAATCTATCAATTACAAAAGTTTTGAGTCGCCTCAGTTGGCGCATGGTTCCAAGCCAGGTAGGTACACGTAAGAGCATTAAAAGACCATATGCAACGCGTTAACCTAAGCATGACCATAACGACATCATAGGCTTGATTTATGACGATTGGCTGAGTCGAGGCAAGAAAAAAGCATTTAAATTCCCCATGATGCTTTGACAGATGTAAACAAAGTCCAAAAGGAGGTACCTTTGCACCAATTGGCTTCTGGTTGTTTTCTGGATGACGTCTCCGCTAACAAAACCAAGGAAAGTTCCAGCAATAATGCACCCAAGTATGTGTACATCGCCTGCATCATTTTTGCCGTGGTAGTGACCTTTGCAACGATGCTGCAGGTGTATCTTGGTGAAAATATGGTATGGTGCATATTCATTAGTTGCAGTCTTCTGCATGACCGTGTCATCATTCCAGTTGCTTCTCAGCTCTTTGTAGAAGGAATGTTGGTTTCGGACCATGAACGCTGTACGGCAGTCGGCCAGAGAGTCCTTCGTGATCGTGGCTCAAGTGTAGATGCGGCCATCGCTGCCGTACTGTGTCTGGGTGTGGTGCATCCACATGTAATAGGTATTGGTGGGTGAGGTTTCTTTGTGTGTGTCTGCACCCTTGTGTAAAAATAAATTGCATTATTTGTTTAATCCACAACTTGCTCCCTTAAACAGAGGAGGGGTGATGCTGGTTCACAACACGCGGAAAAATGAAACGAAGGTACTTAATTTTCAAGGAGTAGCACCAAAGGGGCTCAAGGAGGAGATGCTGCAAAGTGGATTTAGAAAGAAGGTAACACAAAAATGTATCCATTTCAAAATTCATAATTCTGAATTATGATACAACAGTAATACCTTTTACTTTTATTGACGTCCCACTTTTCCTGTGATCGTGTTCACCAAAATTTTGCACCGGTTTTTGTGTACTTTATTATCAGACGCCCAAACATTGCGCACAACATACCAAAGACTATAAAAATGGGACCCATTACCTCCCTGCTTGGCACTCAGGATCAAGGGTTGGAATTGGGGGTTAATTCACCAAAATTGATTCCCGGGCACGGCACCGCTGCTGCCCACTGCTCCCCTCATTTCCCAGGGGGTGAACAAGGGGATGGGTCGAATGCAGAGGACAAATTTCACCACTCCTAGTGTGTGTGTGACAATCATTGGAACTTTAACTTTAACTTAATTCAGCAAAATTGCGCGTCCAAACAAATAATCCGAAGTGTTGGTGATTTAGTCTCTGTGCTTTTTCTTTTTTTTTTTTTAAATTGACTGCTAACTCAGTGGGCCCCAACCCCCGGTCCGGGGACCGGTACCAGTCTGTGATGCATTTGCTACTTGGCTGCAGAGAAACATTGCATTTGTAAACGACTGCATTTTCTCCGATTTAACTTTCGCCTGTCCCACTAGAGACGCCAATAAACTTGTTTATAGATGTACAATGAAACTCCTCATAGGAAGTTGCCATTTGTTATATTTGCTATAACTTTGTGACATGATACAATGTACATTAATGAGCATATGAAATATAAATGTGACCGATCGTAAATACCATTAACCTGCTGGGGATCTCATTGCTAAGGAACAAGCCCAGGGCTCCCACTAATTCAGCGTATAGTGAGTTGTATTTTTCATGCACTTATTTTTGCTGTATTTATCTGGCAAAAATGGTGGTGGTGCAAAAAAGTAAAGATGTCCGATAATGGCTTTTTTGCCGATATCCGATATTGTCCAACTCTTAATTACAGATTCTGATATCAACCGATACCGATATATATAGTCGTAGAATTAACACATTGTTATGCCTAATTTTGTTGTGATGCCCCGCTGGATGCATTAAACAAGGTTTTCCAAAATAAATCAACTCAAGTTATGGAAAAAAAATGCCAACGTGGCACTGCCATGTTTATTATTGAAGTCAGAAAGTACATTATTTTTTGTAACATGCCTCAAAACAGCAGCTTGGAATTTGGGGCATGCTCTCCCTGAGAGAGCATGAGGAGGTTGAGGTGGGCGGGGTTGAGGTGGGGGAGGGGTAGGGAGTAGCGGGGGGGTGTATATTGTAGCGTCCCGGAAGAGTTAGTGCTGCAAGGGGTTCTGGGTATTTGTTCTGTTGTTTATGTTGTGTTACGGTGCGGATGTTCTCCCGAAATGTGTTTGTCATTCATGTGGGTTCACAGTGTGGCGCATATTTGTAACAGTGTTAAAGTTGTTTATACGGCTACCCTCAGTGTGACCTGTATGGCTGTTGACCAAGTATGGATGGCATTCACTTGTGTGTGAAAAGCCTTAGATATTATGTGATTGGGCCGGCATTCAAAGGCAGTGCCTTTAAGGTTTATTGACGCTCTGTACTTCTCCCTACGTCCGTGTACCACTCCGTACAGCGGCGTTTTAAAAAGTCATAAATTGTACTTTTTGAAACCGATACCGATAATTTCCGATATTACATTTTAAAGCATTTATCGGCCGATAATATCGGTTAATGTGTGTGTGGACCCGCCTCCACCCACGGAGACAAAGACAGTGGATGAGTGACCAGAGGCTTCACTCCGTTCCTTTCATTTCACTATAGATAGTGCAAAAAACAAAACAAAAAAGGACGTATTTTCATTTATCTTTCAGGAAATGTCAAAAACGGGATAAGGAAGAAGTGTTTTTATTTTGGAGCTGATCAGGATCACATTCTGGATTCAGGACTTTTTTTAATATTGGGAGATGAAGCCTGGTGGAGGTCTGCATTAGTTACATAACGCATTGCTTTCTGTATATAAAACTAATTACCGTATTTTTCGGAGTATAAGTCGCACCGGCCGAAAATGCATAATAAAGAAGGAAAAAAACATATATAAGTCGTACTGGAGTATAAGTCGCATTTTTGGGGGAAATTTATTTGATATAACCAAACACCAAGAATATCAATCAATCAATCAATCAATGTTTATTTATATAGCCCTAAATCACAAGTGTCTCAAAGGGCTGTACAAGCCACAACGACATCCTCGGTACAGAGCCCACATACGGGCAAGGAAAAACTCACCCCAGTGGGACGTCGGTGAATGACTATGAGAAACCTTGGAGAGGACCGCATATGTGGGTAACCCCCCCCCTCTAGGGGAGACCGAAAGCAACGGATGTCGAGTGGGTCTGACATAACATTGTAGACATTTGAAAGGCAATTTAAAATAAATAAAGAATAGTGAACAACAGGCTGAATAAGTGTACGTTATATGAGGCATAAATAACCAACTGAGAACGTGCCTGGTATGTTAACGTAACATATTATGGTAAGAGTCATTCAAATAACTATAACATATGGAACATGCTATACGTTTTCCAAACAATCTGTCACTCCTAATCGCTAAATCCCATGAAATCTTATACGTCTAGTCTCTTACGTGAATGAGCTAAATAATATTATTTGATATTTTACGGTAATGTGTTAATTTCACACACAAGTCGCACCCCCGGCCAAACTATGAAAAAAACTGCGACTTATAGTCCGAAAAATACGGTATTCTTTAAAATGTGTTGCGTTCATATTTTTGGATGTCTGAAACGGAACAAATTGCTTTGATTTTCATCCGAATTTGTCTGAACCTTTGGGAAGGATTACTAATAAAAACCGACGTACTGCTGTATTGTGAAGGCAGGTCTGTTGGTCGGAGTGCCTGGTATGCTCAGAGGGCTGCACCAAGCTCACAGATTGTATGGGAGGTAAAAATACAATTTTATCGTAAAATTTTCTTGGCTTTTTTTTTAACTCTTTAATTTTACTGCAGTTTATCTTGGCAAAATGTGGCCGCCAGAGCTGCTGTTGTGGCAAGAGAAGGTTTTAATGTATCTCAAAGTCTTGGTGAGTCAACCCTTCCTCGTCACTTTGTCTTCATCATGCATCACATGCTGATGATCGCTCATTTCTTCTAAACAGCTTCTGCAATATCAAATGTGAAAGGAGACTCCCTAATGGGCCGTTTCAGGGCTACCTTCTTCCCAGATGGCAGAGCTCTGCGTCCGGGTTCATTTCTCAGGATGCCCAGTGTGGCCCGACTCCTTCAAGTTGGCCTGTCCAACTTCTATAGCGGAAATCTATCTCAAGAGATGGAGGAGGAGGTGGAAGACATTCATACTTTAAGTGGCTTTGTTTTGTGGTATTTTTCAAATCTGGGTTCATTAAGTTTTTGATCTAGGTGCGGGCCCAAGGAGGTGTCCTTAGTCGGGAGGACATTAGTAACTACATTGTGGATGTAGGGCAGCCATTGGAGGGCCTTTATAAAAGTAAAAACACTACTTGTATACAAACTACACAAATTGATTAAATTTGGGTTGACAAATGTTTGTTATGGTTGTCTTAGAATTTAGAATTTTGGTTCCTGCTCACCCGTCTGCTGCTGCAGCTTTGTTACTTACTGCAAAACTTTTAGAGGGCTTCAACAAGACCGATCGGAATCAAACAGTGCTACGCTGGACCTCTAAGGTACTGCAAACTCTAATTGTCAGCTAATGTATATTTTGGTATTTCTATTCAAATCTGTCTTTTTTTTCTTTATGTAAAATGGCTCTGAAGGAAGCTGTCAGAATGGGAATCTCTGAATATAACTCGTCAATGACTGAGCTGCTGTCTGACATGCTGAGGTAAACCGTACTAAGACTTAACCACTATTTAGCCAATAGAACCAGAAGGAAATTCAGACACATATGAAGGAAATGACTCGAAAAATAATATAAAAATGGTTGAGGCACTAGTACGCTGTATTAATTATAAAATACATAAAGAAATCAAAACACAAGTTTAACTTCAAAGTAGCCTAAAATTATAAAAAATGTAATTCATTTTATTCTGAAAAAAAACCAACCAAAAATATTTCATCTGCACCATCCATTCATCTTCTTCCGCTTATCTGAGGTCGGGTCGCGGGGGTCGCAGCCTAAGCAAGGAAGCCCAGACTTCCCTCTCCCCAGCCACTTCATCCAGCTCCTCCCGGGGGATCTCGAGATGTTCCCAGGCCAGCCATTCAAACAAAATAGTATCTCCAATACAATGGTCAACTGAAAAAAAAAAAAATTTAAAAAAACATTGTTTGTCTGAAAAGGAGCAGGAAGAAGCAAACTCCTACTCAGATATAATAATCTGATTCTTTATCAACAATACAATATATAATGCCCTTTTTATTTACCAATATTTTGTATATAATTATAGGATACAGATAAAGGGATATGAATCTTGCAACTCACGATTTGATTCCGATTATTGGGGTGACTTTGATAAAGAATCGATTCTCAATTCTACACGATTCTCGCAATAGGGACAAGCGGTAGAAGATGGATGGATGGATATAATTTGGTATAATAAAATATAACATTTTCAAAACCAATTACAGGTTACCAATGCTCTTGGCTGCTGGTGACATATAAGCGAAATAAATAAGAATGGTGATTGCCTAAAAAAACGTATTTTGAAAAATAATTCTAAAAGGAATATAATATATTGCGATTATTCCTTCTAAATTATTCATTTTAAAACATTTATCTATTTAGAAGGAATAATCGCGATTTGGGGAAAACATTTTTTGAAAATTGTTAACTGAATTAAAATCTAAATGTTCGCAATACAAAAAAAATAAGAAAAATTTTCTAAAATGATGGTTTGATTTAGAATTGTAATAAATTGCCATTATGAAAAAATATTGGAAACATATTTTTGAATATATTATGAATTGCGATCACATCCATGACTAATAATAATAACAAACAGTCATTTCATCAAATGTAGTTTCAGCAAATTACATGGATTATGTGGACAAAATTGTTGGCATTGCCAAAAGTAATAATGTATAAAAAAAATACAAAAATCTAATATTTAAAAAATCACACCTTTGCACAGATTGCAATCAGATAGCTGTTTGCAGATTGCGAAAACCCCACCCTTCTCGCTGCATGGCAGCCACAAAACACACTTCCACTTGTACACTAGTAACACTCTCTTATATTTTATGACATGTGTACCTTTTGCAACCCCCTGTGGTGCGTGCAGTTTTTTGCAATCTTTGATGTCCCAACTTAAAATGATCAGTATCTGACTAAATGTGTTTGTTCTTAAAGAAAAGGCTCTGTTGACATGCTTCGCCCAGAAATTTGGCACTCACTTGGCTCTCCACCTGAAGACCAAAGCAGAGTCCACACCATCCAAAAGACAGCGCTGATGGCTGGACAAGTAGAAGTCATGGGACCGGATGGCCTCATGGTGTCGATGGCAGGGTGACAAAATACGTGTGGTATTTGCTTCTGTACACACTGACATTCCTTCACCTTATCTCTCATGAATTTACTCTTCTGCAGTTCTTTGAGCAGACCGTTTGGGAGCAGAATCTTAACTCGCTCAGGCATCATTCTTAACAGCCTCATCCTTGAGTTCTACCAGACAAACAAAGCTGGCAAGAACCAAGTGAGCAATCAAAGCACCAAAGAGAACATATAAAACCAAAACCAGTGAAGTTGGCACGTTGTGTAATTCGTAAATAAAAACAAAATACATCCATCCATTGTCTACCGCTTGTCCCTTTTGATGATTTGCAAATCCCTTTCAACTTCTATTCAATTGAATGGACTGCAAAGACAAGATATTTAAGTTTCGAACTGAGAAACTATTTTTTTTTTTTTGCAAATAATCATTAACTTAGAATTTAATGGCAGCAACACATTGCAAAAAAGTTGGCACAGGGGCATTTTTACCACTGTTACATGGCCTTTCCTTTTAACAACACTTAGTAAACATTTGGGAACTGAGGAGACAAATTTTTGAAGCTTTTCAGGTAGAATTATTTCCCATTCTTGCTGGATGTACAGTTTGTTGTTCAACAGTCCGAAGTCTCCGTTGTGGTATTTTAGGCTTCATAATGCGCCACAAATTTTCAATGGGAGACAGGTCTAGACTACAGGCAGGCCAGTCTAGTACCCGCACTCTTTTACTATGAAGCCATGCTGTTGTAACAGGTGGCTTGGCATTGTCTTGCTGAAATAAGCAGGGGCGTCCATGATAACGTTGCTTGGATGGCAATATATGTTGCTCCAAAACCTGTATGTACCTTTCAGCAATAATGGTGCCTTCACAGATGTGTAAGTTACCCATGCCTTGGGCACTAATACACCCCCATATCATCATAGATGCTGGCTTTTGAACTTTGCGCCTAATAGTCCGGATGGTTCTTTTCCTCTTTGTTCCGGAGGACACGACGTCCACAGTTTCCAAAAACAATTTTAAATGTGGACTCGTCAGACCACAGAACACTTTTCCACTTTGCATCAGTCCATCTTAGATGAGCTTGGGCCCAGCGAAGCTGGCAGCGTTTCTGGGTGTTGTTGATAAATGGCTTTCGCTTGGCATAGTAGAGTTTTAACTTGCACTTACAGATGTAGCGACGAACTGTAGTTACTGACAGTGGTTTTCTGACGTGTTCCTGAGCCCATGTAGTGATATCCTTAACACACTGATGTCGCTTTTTGATGCAGTACCGCCTGAGGGTCACAGTTCCGTAATATCATCGCTTACGTGCAGTGATTTCTCCAGATTCTCTGAACCTTTTGATGATATAACGACCCGTAGATGGTGAAATCCTTAAATTTCTTGCAATAGCTCGTTGAGAAATGTTGTTCTTAAACTGTTTGATAATTTGCTCACGCATTTGTACACAAAGTGGTGACCCTCGCCCCATCCTTGTTTGTGAATGACTGAGCATTTCATGGAGGCTGCTTTTATACCCAATCATGGCACCCACATGTTCCCAATTAGCCTGTTCACATGTGGGATGTTCCAAATAAGTGTTTGATGAGCATTCCTCAACTTTCTCAGTCTTTTTTGCCACGTGTGCCAGCTTTTTTGAAACATGTTGCAGGCATCAAATTCCAAATGAGCTAATATTTGCAAAAAATAACAGTTTTCCAGTTCGAACGTTAAGTATCATGTCTTTGCAGTCCATTCAATTGAATTTTTTTTTTTTTTTACGATTTAAACAACGTGCCAACTTCACTGGTTTTGTGTTTTGTATTACATCAGTGTTGAACTATTGTTTTTTTCTTAAACAGGGAATTAAAATCCAGCCTGACAAGAGGCCAGCTCTCTCAGCTCTGACACCCACAATTGTGGTACCAGCTTGGCGTGTCTGTGGGACCTACATGGCACTGAGCCTCTCACTGGCAGGGCTTGTGGAGCGACCAGATGGAACTATTGTCCAATGTAAGTGTACAAATTTAATGAGTTATTCCTATATCCTCATATCTTTTTTCTTCTTTTTTTTCCCACTGTCAGCACTGTTTCCAGAAGATAGGGTGCAGACTTTGAATGAAAGTGCCCAGAGAGTCGAAAGGTTGAGAACTGTTGTCCATGGGGTCCTGAGGAACCAAGATGTCATGCAGGAAATGTATGTTTTTTCATGACTGTAATAAAGTCTTTCATGACTTTATGTCTACATGTTATTTTGAAGTATAAGTGGGTGGTAACGTGCTACGTTCACATGAACAACTTTTTGGATAATTTATACTTGCCAGTAGAGATGTCCGATAATGG
Organism: Entelurus aequoreus; assembly: GCF_033978785.1. NCBI lineage: Eukaryota > Metazoa > Chordata > Actinopteri > Syngnathiformes > Syngnathidae > Entelurus > Entelurus aequoreus. The sequence goes on along the minus strand of NC_084731.1, from coordinate 25,769,420 downwards.
CTTTTTTGCCAATATCGGACATTCCGATATTGTCCAACTTTTAATTACCGATTCCGATATCAACCGATACCGATTAATACAGTCGTGGAATTAACACATTATTATGCCTAATTTGGTTGTGATGCCCCGCTGGATGCATTAAACAATGTAACAAGGTTTTCCAAAATAAATCAACTCCAGTTATGGAAAAAAATGCCAACGTGGCACTGCCATATTTATTATTGAAGTCACAAACTGCATTTTTTTTTTTAACATGCCTCAAAACAGCAGCTTGGAATTTGGGACACGCTCTCCCTGAGAGAGCATGAGGAGGTTGAGGTGGGTGGGGTGTAGGGGGGTAGCGGGGGGTGTATATTGTAGCTTCCCGGAAGAGTTAGTGCTGCAAGGGGTTCTGGGTATTTGTTCTGTTGTGTTTATGTTGTGTTACGGTGCGGATGTTCTCCCGAAATGTGTTGTAATTCTTGTTTGGTGTGGGTTCACAGTGTGGCGCATATTTGTAACCGTGTTAAAGTTGTTTATACGGCCACCCTCAGTGTGACATGTATGGCTGTTGACCAAGTATGCATTGCATTCACTTGTGTTAAAAGCCGTAGATATTATGTGATTGGGCCGACACGCAAAGGCAGTGCCTTTTAAGGTTAATTGGCGCTCTGTACTTCTCCCTACGTCCGTGTACACAGCGGCGTTTTAAAAAGTCATGCATTTTACTTTTTGAAACAGATACCAATAATTTCCGATATCACATTTTAAAGCATTTATCGGCCGATAATATCGGCAGTCTGATATCGGACATCTCTACTTGCCAGAGTAGTTTTTATGCAGCAAACTTTTCTTTTTAATTTTCAGTGTTTTTGTTGAGAAGAAACCCTTTTACTTTACTACATTATTTATATCTAATTGCTACATTTTTACTTATGTATAATGTATTGATTACTGACACTCGCCGACAGGGGTAAATGTGCCGCAAACCGCCAAAACACATGAAATTCGGGGAAAACACAAAAGAACGATGAAACCGGAAGTAAGCAATGGAGGGCCACATGGAGAATAAATAATTTAATTGTCGGTCAAAGTTGGAGTTAAACACTTTTCACTAATTTAAAATTACATTCAATTTGATTAATTCTATATTTCATGATTTAATTGACTTTTTTTCATGATTTGATCATTTATCCATCCATCCATCTTCTTCCGCTTATCCGAGATCGGGTCGTGGGGGCAGCAGCCTAAGCAGGGAAGCCCAGACTTCCCTCTCCCCAGCCACTTCGTCCAGCTCCTCCCGGGGGATCCCGAGGCGTTCCCAGGCCAGTCGGGAGAGATAGTCTTCCCAACGTGTCCTGGGTCTTCCTTGGGCTATGGAAAAGAAACACTGGACAGTTACAGAGTGGTCCAGAGTCCTGTTTTCAGATGAAAGCAAGTTTTGTATTTCATTTGGAAGTCAAGGCGCGAGAGTCTGGAGGAAGGCTGGAGAGGAGCAAAATCCAAGGTGCTTGAAATCCAGTGTGAAGTTCCAACAGTCGGCAATGGTTTGGGGAGCCATGTCAGCTGCTGGTGTTGGTCCACTGTGTTTCATCAAGTCCAGAGTCAATGCAGCTGTGTACCAAGAGATTTTAGAGCACTACATGCTTCCATCTGTTGAATAGCTCTATGGAGATGATGATTTCATTTTCCAGCATGATCTGGCACCTGCCCACAGTGCCAAACCATCAGTAACTGGTGTACTGACCATGGCATTACTGTCCTCGATTGGCCTGCCAACTCCCCTGACCTGAACCCCATAGAGAATTTGTGGGGTATTGTGAAGAAGAAGCTGAAAGACACCAGACCCAATAATGCAAATGAGCTAAAGGCCACTATTGAAGCATCCTGGGCATCCATAACACTTTAGCAATGCCACAGGCTGATTGCCTCCATGCCACGCCGCATTGATGCAGTAATCCGTGCAAAAGGATTCCAACCAAGTACCGAGTGCATTAATTGACATTTTCAAATGTTTGCTTTTGTTTTGCTGTTCTAAATCTTTTTTTTTTACTTGGTCTGAGGAAATATTTAAATTTTTTGAGATGGGATTTTTGAGTTTTTTTAAACTGTATGCCATAATCAGGAATATTAAAATAATAAAAGGCTTGCAATATTTCAGTTGTGTAATGAATCCAGAATGTATAACATTTTTGTTTTTTTAATTGCATTACAGAAAATAAAGAACTTTATCACAATATTCTAATTTTCTGAGACAGTCCTGTATGCGTGTGCCAAGGCGGGCAGCCCGCCAAGGCCGGGACTAGGTGAAAATTTGCCAATGATACACAAACTTGCTTTATAAATAATATATTTATTTAAATAAAGCATTTTTTTCCTCTGTTGACAGCAGTGTTGGCGCTAGGAATTTTCAAAATGGGGTCCCACAGTGAATTTTTGGGGTCCCACTTTTTTGTAAGCGTTTTGAAAAAAAAAGATAAACGTATGCATTATCCTGTTATATCTCACATTCTATATTGTGTTTTGGAAAAAGGTTGTCATAAACGTTACTTAATTCATTAAAAAAAAAAAAAACATTTGTATACATATGTAAATGTATCAGTTCTAAACATTCATTCACTTTCTTCTTTCCTTCATGGAGCTAAACTTTACCGCTGCTGGTAGTTTTTTCTATGTTTTTATTGAATAAGTTGTAGGTGTATTTATTTCAGTATAAAAGTGGAAAAAGTGTTTTGCTTCGGTCATGAAATGATGATAATGGTGTGTGCCAGGGCATACATACATTTTATATTTAACGCTTAAATCTCTGGAGTCTACATCAACTTCAGATCTATCCCTCATTTCAAAATGTTTTAGTTTTTTTTATGTTGTTTTTTTGTTTGTTTGTTTTCTGCTCTGTTTTGTCAAACAAAACTATGTTTTTAATGGCAAACAAACAAAATATGCAAAATCTTCCACCGAAAATATTTTTCAAAGTGGAATATTTGATGTGAAGTAATCGGAGCCTTGGATAGGTCAATAATTCATAATAACATTGATTTTGATTCAATATTATGCTTTGAGCAATGACAGTTTGAAAGAAGAAAAAAACAGCTTTGTTTTATTAGTCAACATTGCAACTTTTTCTAAATTACATTTCACCTTTAAGCTTTTTTATTTCACTTTTGTTATGTTTTTCTTTATTTTAATAGTATTTTTAGAACGTGCCGTGGGCCTTTAAAAAAATAGCCGTGGGCCGCAAATGGCCTCCGGGTTACACTTTTGACACCCCTGCTATAGATGATAAAAAAATAAATCTGATAAATCTACCGATAAAAAGCAGAGCCTGGCGACGCATGCACGTTTATCATAACTCTCTCGCTCTCTCTGTCTCTGCCCCTCCCTCACGAATGCTGCTGCGTGCTCACACCTTCACAATTTGTTTTGTTTTTAACCCCTTCTTAACCCTGAACGTACATTGAAAATACACGCAACTCTAACTCAAAATGCCGGATATTTGAGGCATTTAAGAAACTCCGCCCGGACAGCCCCGCAAAAGAGGACATGTCCGGGGAAAAGAGGACGTATGGTCAGTCTATGCAGTAGGGCCACTCTGTTTCTTACATGAATTTTTTTTTTTTTAAAGATACAAAGACAAGAGGCATCTAGTTACTTTTAAATAATATTTCTATCCAAATACTCCACCAAATGATTTTTTTTTAGGACTTGTGGCTTGCGTGCATGCACTCTTTGAGGAGCGGCACAGCTGTTACATAAAGCTGATGTACATCAAGATATTGTCAGACTGCATGCCACCTGTGTCACATGGTAGGACATATCACAAGAACAGTGTAAGGACAAACATGTCACTCAAAGCACTCTCTCGTCTAGAATAGTTACTGCAAATGCGTCTGCTCAATGTCAGTCTTTGCAGTGACTAATGAGTTGTATTCTAGTGATGAGGTATGTACGCCTCAGCTTGTCATTAGCTCGGTGGTATGGATGGATAAATAGGCTTCACGTACTGTACATAGTGTCCTTCCACCTTTAAGCACTGTACTTTGTTACCTCATAACAAACAAGTGAAAAAGAATAGATCGGCTTTGATATTTGACCCCTTTGTGGCCTTTTTTATATAACAGTCCCATTTTTTAATTATGTATAAAGTACAGCATATAAGCCTGAATACTGTCAAATACAGGCTGGTTGCTAAGAAATACAGGTAGGAATCTTTGGGCGCCTCACAATTTGATTCAGAAACGACTCTAAATTAATCACAATTCTCGTAATATATTATTTGGTATACAAATTACTATAAAAGCTTTTCAAAACAGGTTGCAGGTTACAAAAGCTCTTAGGTGCTTACGCACAACTTCTACGTGCATTGTTGGCTTAAAGATGGACTTGTTATTTACAAAAATCACAAAATGTTAATTAATTTGATAAAAGAAAATAGAGCAACTCCATCATTTTTTGATCAGATCTTTTTGTTATATATTTTACCTTTGTTTTAAACAGTTTTTTGTCTTACTTGTTTTTCAATTGTGGCTGTTTTTATAGGGCTTTATAAATAAAGTTGGTATATTTTATTTAAATTAAATTGTATTACTATATCTTTTTTTTTACATGGATTTTTTTTAAAAAATATTAGTCGATTTATAGAGATTAATTGTTGTTTTTTTTTGTTTGTTTTTTTGTTTTTGTTTTATAATGTCCTGCCCAGCTTCTCGGGCAAATCATATAGCAGATGTAGATGCCCATATCGGCTGTTCAGATTTACTTTACAAAAGAGAAGTGTAGGATACTTCTCTTGTTGCCTTACTTGTATTTTGACTTTATTAAATGTATTTATATTATCATTTGGTGCAGCCGGGCCGGAGCAGGAGGGGATAGAAAGAGAGAAAAAGGAAGACAGAGGGGGGAATTGTGGGGACAAGAGGGGGATTAGACAGAGAGACAAAAACAACAACAGCAAACACAACAACAACAACAACAACAGAGCAACATCAGCAAATACGACATGTACAAATATGATGGTAAAAGTAATAGCAAATAAGCAGTTAGCGAAAATTTAAAAAAAAAAATACAGAAATGACAATGAGCATTATTACACTAAAAATGGAGCAATGTGAATACCAATAGAAATAGTGCTATTGATAATAAACAATACCAGTACTTTACCTTTATTATCAACAATACAATTGTTCAAATGCAACAATACATATACGTAATGATAACTTGAGATACGAAAGAATGCAGAAAAATGGAGGGGAAGAAAGAGAAGCAACCTTAACCTTGTAGATTGTTATAGCAACAATAGGTTAAGCTTTGTCAGTGTGCCATGTGTTATACCCAGTTTACCCTAGGGCAACAACGTTAATATATGTTTGATAAAACGTGATTATGTGCATGAGTGTATGTGTGCATATGTACTTGTATATGTACAGTACGTGTATGTGTGCTTGTACAGTGAATGTATATGTACAGTATGTGTATATGTGTGTACAGCGAATGTATATGTACAGTATGTGTATACAGTATATGTGTTTGAACAGTGAATATATATGTACAGTATGTGTAAATGTGTGTTTGTACAGTGAATGTATATGTACAGTATATGTATGTGTGTGTTTGTACAGTGAATGTATGTGTAGTATGTGTATGTGTGTGTTTGTACGGTGAATGTATATGTACAGTATGTGTATATGTATGTTTTTACAGTGAATGTATATGTACAGTATGTGTATACAGTATGTTTGTATAATGAATGTGCGTGTGGATGTACGAACTTTGAGTGTGTAAATATGTACTGTATTTATTTGTATATGTATGTGGGAGCGTAGGTACCTATGTATGTCTGTATGTATGTGTGTGAGTATATGTGAATTTGCATGTACAATACATTTGACTCCCAGTGTGTGCGGTAGCCAGAGTACGGCCCCAGCCTCCCCGAGAACCCATCCCACAAACAGTAGGTGTGGTGCCCAGGGAACCAGGGGCCACCGCCCCCACGCAGCCAAGCCGGACAGCGACAGGAACCCCAGAGCCTGGCCCACAGTGCCGCCCACAAGGGCCAGCAGCAGGCCGCAGACAGACGCACCCGGCAGAGGACAAGGCACGGGAAAAACAGGGGGCAGCCAGACCCCAAGCCAGCGAGACACCACACCCCACACGGACAGAAAGGCGGGACGCCCCGCCCGAGGGGCCCGGAGACCCCCCGCAACCGGACGGGAAGACCGCCCCCGCCCCACCGGCAACAGGGCCCCCACGAGCCCCCCCCCCACCCCCGGAGAGCGCGGCGAGGCCAGCCCACGGCCACCCCACCCAAGCCGGCCGCCACAGGACCACCCAGCACGGGGCCACAGGAACCACCCACCCCACCCGCAGGGACCCCAACGATGGAGATGGAACAACCAGCAACCGCCCCGCCGAGTCTCCCCCCCTGAGGTAGGGGAATAAATAAATAAAATAAATAAATACATAATAATAATAATATTAATAAAATATATTTAAAAAAAAAAAAAAAAAAAAAGGAAAAAAAAAAAAAGGAAAAAAAATAAATAAATAAATAATTAAATCTATTTATATAAAAAAAAAAAAAATAAATAAATAAATAAATAAAGAATTAAAAGAAGATCACAGACATGCTGACACACAAGGTCGCTACCCCAACAACTGGCCGACTCGCAGCACCTCGGAATACCCTGCAGCACCAAGCCGCCACAGTAGACGCAGGGACCAGACCCAGCAGGCCCCAACCAAGACGGGCACCCGGAAGGGATGGACGGCGGGACCCAGGAGCTCCAGACACGCAGTCCGGATGCAGTAGCCTGAGGCACCGACCCCCACCCGACAGGCAGGCCCAGAACGTACCCCCAGAAATATACATACATATATATATACATACACATAAACATACACATGTACACATACACACACATACACATGCATACACTTACACATATATATACATACATACATACATACATACATACATACATACATACATACATACATACATACATACATACATACATACATACATACATACATACATACATACATACATACATACATACATACATACATACACACACACACACACACACATACACAGTTTGTCAGCCCCGACAACCACCACGCGCGCGCGCTGCCACCAGTCACAACATCAGCCACCCCCCTGCACCAGACCCAGCAGCCACGGGCGCCCACACCACAAACAAACGGCAGCAGAAACAGCAGCCACAACACCCCCAGACAGCCAGCACCACCCAATCAAATCAAAGCGATCAAAAAAAAAAAACGCGACCGGCAACCACACGCCAACAGGATCACAGACACCAGCCAGCGCCAGCCCGCCAGCAAGCCCAAACGCCAACACGCAAACAAGAGACACCAACACCCCCCACCCCCGCCAAAAGACCCCACCACCCCAACCCAAACCCGCACAAACACACCACCGCCCAAACAACCGAGACACAGTATCCAGACCAGACACGGGCGCCGCGCCGCCACCACATCAAGTCGCCAACAGAGACCCCACAGCGCAAGGTCGGGCCACACGGGCACGGACCCCACCCAACAGGAAGCGAGACCCGCGCGACGCCACACACAAATAAATAATAAGATTAAACAAAAATAACAATAATTTTAAAAAAAATAATAATAATAATAACATGAAATACAAATTAGATTAAAAATAACAAATACAAATAATTAAATAAAATAAAGTAAGTAAATAATAAAAATTATTTTTAAAATAAAATAATTATAAAATAAAAAATAAATAAATAAATATATCAATATACATATATACATACACATACATATACATACACATACACACACATACACATACACATACACACACATATATATATATATATATATATATATATATATATATATATATATATATATATATATATATATATATATATATATATATATATATATATATATATATATATATATATACACATACATATATATACATATTAAAAAAAATAAAAAAATAAAAATAATAATAATAATAATAATAATAATAAATTAATAAAAGCCTGGCAGGCCACCAGAACGCAGTCCCCGGAATCCGCGCCGGCCGACGAGGCAATGAGGGGTGCGCCAAACCCCAACCCCCCCACATGCATGTGTACAAGGCCCCCAGAGTGTCTACTGTGTAGTTAAAATTAGGAGGTCAGCCATTACAGCCGACCTCCAGTCCCTATTGATGTGTGTACTGTAGCGTGAGTGAGATATGTATGCTTGTGGGAACTAATAATGCGATTAAAATTGGGGGACATCAAGGTCTTGGTGGGTCCCAACCAAGCCGAGCCCTCCAAATCCTAAGTGTCTAATATGCAGCTAAGATTGAGGGATGGACGAGCAGGGGACAAGACAGGAGGACCGGAGCCCCATAGGAGGCATCCTCAACCCCCCGCCATGCCTCCCCGCAGGACAATCCCCCAAAGTCCTATATTTGTGTGACTGTGTGTGCTATAAGTAGGAGGAGTAGAGGGCCCGGACATCCCCCCCAGTCCATGCGGCCGACAACCAGGAACTACGGCCAGGAAGCCGCCCCCCCCCCACGGCCCGTGACCCACACCAGACCACTTTAGCGTGACGTCACGCGAGCCCACCCCCCGCCAAACAAAGCCATCCCCCGCCCGCCCCAACCCAACCCCGCAGAGCCCATACCAGCAACCAAACGCAGAAAAACTGCACAGCCCCATGCCCAATGCAAACACCGCATCCCGGCCATCCACACAGCAACGCACCCATACGAGTTCCGGCCGGGGGATGGTGCCCCCCAACCGGGGAAGAAGTCAATGCACCCCGTCCGCACGCCAGCCCCCAAACCAGCCGTCAAGCCAACGCCAGCCAGCCCCCACAACCCCACAAGCGCACAGATACCAGCCACAGTCCCCCAACCACTCCAACCCAACACAGCGACGCCAACCGCCGGCAGTACCACATCAACCATTAATTGTTTTTAACACCCCTAATGTAATGCATTACATTTATTTAAGTAGTGTTTTGGATAAATTGTACAACATACTTTCTGCTGGTATTTGAATATATTTTTAGGAAGAAGAAACACTACTTTTACTTTGTTACATTAAATTTCATTCCGTTCGCTTCCTTTATTTCAAATTATTGGATACTGCTTGCAACGTTCTTGTTTTGGTTTGTCAGAGAGAGACTTCTTCCAGCGGGCGCTTTCACATGACTCTGTTTTTTGCCAATTCAACATAAACACTAGTCACTTTTGACTCCCATTTCACCAATGAATTGGAGCTTGGCAGTCACATGACTGCACTCACTCTATCGGCGACCCCACTCTGTAAAAAATGACATTATTAAACTAGGACATGCTACAAGAGCATATTTATTGTTTTAATTTTTAAATCTTTAAAATCGTTTTTAATCATATTTATTTTTATATTGTTTTTATATTACTTGTTTTGGTTTTTATTCAGTCATTGGTGGAGCTAACAATAATATTTGAATTGTTTTTAATATTGTTGTGCAGCACTTTGGAAACATTTTTGTTGTTTAAATGTGCTATACAAATAAAGTGGATTGAATGGTTTGTCATGATCACAATATGCAGACGACAGCAGTAAAAAGGTGTCTGATGCTTAAACCAAAAATAAACAAAAGGCGAGTGCCGCTAAGAAAAGGCATTGAAGCTTAGGCATGGCTATGCAGAATGAAACTAAAACTGAACTGGCTGCAAAGTAAACAAAACACAAAATGCTTGACGACAGCAAAGACTTACAGCGTATGGAGCAGAGACGGCGTCCACAAACTACACCCGTACATGACATGACAATCAACAATGTTCCCACAAAGAAGGATAGCGTCCGCACTACTTAGATCAGGGGTGTCAAAGTCAAATGGACGGAGGGCCAAATAAAAAATTTAGCTACAAGCCGAGGGCCGGACTGTTCGAATGTTCATTGAAAATTTTTTAAATGACGCATATAGTCTAGTGAACCTAATTGAACCTACTGAAAACCTAACAAATATATTCCAATATGATCAGATAAATAAAGCAATATTTTCTTATGGCTCTGTCAGTAATCTTTAATTTTCAACAGACACAAAAGACAAATTTCCTTTATATAAAAATCCCCATAACATGAACATTAAATGAAAGAAACCGGTATTCAAGGCACCATCAGTAGCCTATATTTTCTATTTTAGCAAAAGTGGGCTAAATTTACTTCAAAGAAAAAAACAATAATAGCAATTTTCTATCATCCACTCAACTGAAATATTTTTAAAATATAATTAAATTGAAATACAATAAAATAAAGTGCAAAAATCTATAAATCAAAAACAACACTTTGTTTAAGGAGAAGTAACATGCAGTGAAAACAAATATTAAACTTTAACTTTTAAACTTGAATTGAGTAAAAACTCTAAATATGTGATTGCACAGTAATGTTCACATTAAACCCCCCTCCTCCCTCCGTGGGAGGGAGGCGAGTTGGGTGCCCGAAACCCCCCGCTGGTTTCGGCCCGCCCCTTGGCGCGCGTGGCACGGCGGGCTCCGCGACCCGACGGCTGGCCCTCGTGGCTTGACGGCGGGCGCGTCCCGACGGGCCGCGCGTAGGGCCTCGTGGTGAGGGGGTGGCCTGCGGGTTTCGGCCCGCTTGACCCCCCCGCTCCGCTTGGCGCGCGCGGCACATGACGGGTTCCGCCACCGACGCTCGGGCTGCAGCCCGACGGTGGTGCGGGCCCGGCGGTGACGCGCGGTTTGGGGAAACAAAGCAGAAGTCTCAGGGCCTCGGGGCCGGGTTTCGGCCCGCCCCCTTGGCGCGCGTGGCACGGCGGGCTCCGCGACTGACGGCCGGGCTGCAGCCCTTCGGCCGGCAGGCGCGTCCCGGCGGGCCGCTCGCCCCCTTTCGGAACCTTGGACCGGCATCCGCTTGGTGCGTGTAAAAGATCTGCGGTCTAAAAAAAAAAAAAAAAAAAAAAAAAAAAAAAAAAAAAAAAAAAAGATCTGCGGTCTGCGGGCCGGTTCTAATAATAAATCAAGATCATCCCAAGGGCCGTAAAAAACCTTCTCGCGGGCCGGATATGGCCCGCGGGCCTTGACTCTGACATATGTGACTTAGATAGTCTCGATTGCGAAAACAAAGCAGGTGCGGAGAATAGCGCTCAGGGAAGAAATGAAACTGCAACAGGAAAATACCAACAAAACAGGAAAAAACACCAAAATAGGAGCGCAAGACAAGGACTAAAACACTACACACAGGAAAACAACAAAAACAAATAAGTCACAGCGTGATGTGACAGGTCATGACAGTACACCGACTTTGAGACAAGAGCTATGGTGATGCATGCTTGGTCATGGTTTGAATTCATATCCAACAATTGCAAGAACGACTTTTTACTGTCAATATCGGCTACTGAGTTTGGTTTTTTTATGATTTCTGCTTGTGGTGTGCCTCAGGATTTCTTTCAATGAAAAAAAACGCGCCTGGGCTCAAAAAAGGTTGAAAAACACTGTTCTAGAGAATGTACATATTTCCATTAAACTACATAATTTACGGCCAAAATGTAGAATATGCATAAAAAACTCAAACAAATCTGCAAAGCCGCAATATTTGAAGTATGATGTGGCGAGGGACAACTGGATTTGTATTAGTCATCTTCACAAATGTATAAGAAAAAAGTCTTAGGAGTACGTCCTTAAACATGCTGGTCTGTATGGCAGCCAGTTTGGGAAAACACATCTATTTGACTGGAAAGCTGCAGGATGTCATTTTTAACAGCATATAACTGATAATCTTTCATCTGGTGTTTTTTTTAATTTGTAATATATGGCTTTGAAACGCTTGTCCCTTCCAGTGGAAAAACAAGTATATTAATCTGCTGATTTCACAAAAGTTTGTCTAAAACAGTGATTTTCAACCTTTTTTGAGCCAAGGCACATTTTTTGTGTTGACAAAATCCGGAGGCACACCACCAGCAGAAATCATTAAACAACGTAACTCAGTTGACAGAAAAAAGTCGTTGTCGCAATTGTTGGATATGAATTTAAACCATAACCAAGCATGCATCAATATAGCTCTTGTCTCAAAGTGTACTGTCACCACCTGTCACATCACGCCGTGACTTATTTGGAGTTTTTTGCTGTTTTCCTGTGTGTAGTGTTTTAGTTCTTGTTTTGCACTCCAATTTTGGTGGCTTTTTCTCTTTTTTTGGTATTTTCCTTTGGCAGTTTCATGTCTTCCTTTGAGCGATATTTCCCACATGTACTTAGTTTTTATTCTTTTTTGTGGGGACATTGTCGATTGTCATGTCATGTTCGGATGTACATTGTGGACGCCGTCTTTGCTCCACAGTAAGTCTTTGCTGTCGTCCAGCATTCTGTTTTTGTTTACTCTGTAGCCAGTTCAGTTTTAGTCTCGGTCTGCATAACCTTCCCTAAGCTTCAATGCCTTTTCTTAGGGGCACTCACCTTTTGTTTATTTTTGGTTTAAGCATTAGACACCCTTTTGCCTGCATGCTGCCTCCCGCTGTTTCCGACATCTACAAAGCAATTAGCTACCTGCTGCCACCTACTGATATGGAAGAGTATTACATGGTTACTCTACCGAGCTCTAGACAGCACCGACACTCAACAACAACAACAACACATAATTTGCAGACTATAATCACTGGTTTGCAAAAAATATTTTTTTACCCCAAATAGGTGAAATTAGATCATTTCCCACGGCACACCAGACTGTACCTCACGGCACACTAGTGGTCATATAAATTATTTATTTCATTATTACGGTACAACAACAGGAGCAAATAAAAAGGATATTCAATTTTGTAAAAAAAATAAAATAAAATAAACATTGTTGCATTTCTGACAATATCTGCATTCGCAAAGGCACAAAAACGTTATCGTTATTATCTTTAAAAAAAAAAATTTTTTTAAACCTTTGTTTAGAAATTTCAACATTTACAAACAGTTGAGAAATAATAATCAAGGTAAGTACAAAAACAGTACAAAACAGCGCCAGGGGGTTGTAAATTCAAAGTAACTAAAATAGAATGCAATATATATATATATATATATATATATATATATATATATATATATATATATATATATATATATATATATATATATATATATATATATATATATATATATATATATATATATGTATATATATATATATATATATATATATATATATATGTATATATATATATATATATATATATATATATATATATATATATATATACATATATATATATATATATATATATATATATACATATATATATATATATATATATATATATATATATATATATATATATATATATATATACATATAAACAAAGTGCAAAGCCATAGGCTCAGTCAATTTCAGTAAATAACTTAAATTTGGAACACAGCATCATCGTTTTTACAGCTTTTTGGTTGTTAGAGGTAGAGAGTAGGGCTGCGAATCTTTGGGTGTTCCACGATTCGATTCAACATCGATTCTTGGGGTCACGATTCAATTATAAATCGATTTTTTTGATTCAACGCGATTCTCGATTCAAAAACGATATTTTTCCGATTCAAAACATTTCTCTATTCATTCAATACATAGAATTTCAGCAGGATCTACCCCAGTCTGCTGACATGCAAGCAGAGTAGTAGATTTTTGTAAAAAGCTTTTATAATTGTAAAGGACAATGTTTTATCAACTGATTGCAATAATGTAAATTTGTTTTAACTATTAAATGAACCAAAAATATGACTTATTTTATCTTTGTCAGTGTGTTGTCAAGCTTATGAGATGGGGTGCAAGTGTAAGCCACTGTGACACTATTGTTCTTTTTTTAAAATTCCATCCATCCATCCATTTTCTACCGCTTATTCCCTTTTTTTTTATTTTAAATGTCTAATGATAATGTCAATGAGGGATTTTTAATCACTGCTATGTTGAAATTGTTACTAATATTGATACTGTTGTTGATAATATTCATTTTTGTTTCACTACTTTTGGATTGTTCTGTGTCGTGTTTGTGTCTCCTCTCAATTGCTCTGTTTATTGCAGTGCTGAGTGTTGCTGGGTCGGGTTTGGTTTTGGAATTGGATTGCATTGTTATGGTATTGCTGTGTATTGTTTTGTTGGATTGATTAATAAAAAAATTAATCGATTTTTGAAAAATGAGAATCGATACTGTACGTGAGAATCGCGATTTGAATTCGAATCGATTTTTTTCCCCTAGTAGAGTGTTTTAATGTAGAGTTCTAAATCTTTTTTAAAGGCATAAAAAACAGGTCGGGTATTGAGAAATGTAACATTTATTAATTTATAAAACTTAGCCAATAGTATAATGAGGTTACAAAGGTAAAATTCCTTTTTTCAAATGTTTTATCGTTATCGTTATTATCACAGCTGCGGTCACGCAATGCCATGACGTGTGTGTGCACTGTTTTAGGGCGGAGAGCTGAGGGAAAGTGGGCGTGGCCGGCGGTCACTGTCGGGTCACACTTATTTGGACAAGCGAAGAAGAAAAACTCAGTCACCTCGAGAGGAGACAAGAGGGAGGATCATCCGCCTGTAGTTCAACAACAATATATGGCGACAACTTGACGACTAATTGGTTCAAACTTGACATTGCGCTGTCGACAAGGAAGCAACCCGACAATTAGGTAATGTTGTGTTATTTAACGACCTATACAACGTGTATTTATAGAGATTTACGCTCAATTTGCAGTTCCTTTTAACACCTGTTGCCATGGAGCCCAATCCCGTTTTAAAGGAGTTTTTCATCGTTTTACGTGGGAGGTCGAGGAAAGGCTTCTGTCGCGGGTGCATTGGCCGACTGGAGGCAGAGACGCAGAACGGGGAGATGACGGGGCTCCTCTACTGCGGGGGCCCCAACGCCGGGAGCCCCAAGAACGGAGGCGTAGTACGGAGGGAGGACACTTACCCCCTGACTCGCCACCAGGCCCAGCTACTGCTCTACGTCTCCTCCGTAAGCAAACGCCTGGAGCTGCTGTGCAACCCTCAGCTGTTCTCGGCCATCTGCGAGCTGAATGTGGATGACCTGGTGGTGGTGAAGAACAAGAAGGGCCACAAAGTGGGACTGGTGAGGAACCTGATGCAGATTGGGAGGAAGGAGGGCAAAGGCGACCTGCAAATGTTGGCCTTTGAGGTGGAATTTCTGGTGAGTTTGTATTCATTTCTTTATAATGTCTGAACATCCTTCTCAATGAAGAACGTTCAGAAGTAGATTAGAAACTGCAACATTACAGGTGGAACTTAATACAAATTGTATTGGGCAAAAGTCCATTAATGTCAGCAATTCAACTTTTAAATGTGAAACTAATATGTTAAAACTAGTATGTGGTTAGAGCAGTGGTTCTTAACCTGTTAAGGTTAAGAACCACTGAGTCGGGCTCAGGGGTTCGGCGGAGGTCAAAACACACCCGACTCATCGTGTAAATAAAAACTTCTCCCTATCGGCGTATTACGGATACAGCAACAGCAGAAGTCAGACTGATTTGCAGGTGTGTAATTTGTTGTGAGTTTATGCACTGTGTTGGTTTTGTTGTTTGAACAAGGTGATGTTCAAGCACGGTTCATTTTGTGAACCAGTAATAAAACATGGTAACACTTTAGTATGGGGAACATATTCACCATTAATTAGTTGCTTATTAACATGCAAATTAGTAACATATTGGCTCTTAACTAGTCATTATTAAGTACTTATTAATGCCTTATTATAACCCTAACCCTCTAACCCTGGCCCTAACCCGCTAACCATAACCCTAACCAAATAACTCTAAATTAAGTCTTTGTTACTTAGAATATGTTCCCCTAGTGTCCAAAAAACTCAATTAAGTCTTTGTTACTTAGAATATGTTCCCCATACTAAAGTGTTACCAAAAACATATAACTTTATCTTGAATTTGAAAAAAAAAAAAAACATTTTATTTTTCACTAAAGAATGGTTCGGTGAATGTGCATATGAAACTGGTGGGGTTCGGTACCTCCAACAAGGTTAAGAACCACTGCGTTAAGAGTTTCCGCCCTGAGATCGGTAGGTCTTGAGTTCAAACACCGCCCGAGTCATACCAGAGACTATAAAAATGGGACCCATTACCTCCCTGCTTGGCACTCAGCATCATGGGTTGGAATTGGGGGTTAAATCACCAAAAAATGATTCCCGGGCACGGCTTCTGCTCACTGCTCCCCTCACCTCCTAGGGGGTGAACAAGAGGATGGGTCAAATGCAGAGGTTAATTTCACCACACCCAGTGTGTGTGTGACAATCTTTGGTACTTTAACTTGTAACTTTAATAAACTCATTACATGCAAATTGAGATTTGCAAGGCCTTTATTTGTCATAATGTTTATGATTGTGGCTTACACTTTTTGAAAACCCAACATTTTCAATTTGCGTTTTTTGTAAACTGTAAGCCGTAATTATCAGTTATATTAAAAAAAAAAATTAATTTTTTTTTTCTTAAAAAGGCTTGAAATATCTTTGTTTGCATGTCATATATTAGTTTCACTTTGTAACTAATTACTGGAATAAAAAAGCAATATTCAATTTTTTTTAGTTTCACCTGTACATCTGAAAATGTACTTGCACGTATTGTTATATAACTATTGTATCCACCTATAATCGTTATATCACCCTGGATTAGTTGTGCATACTTTGAGCGCCCAAGTGTTTGTTTTTCTTATCCAGGACAGTGATCAGACTTCTAAAAAACCTGCTCCTCCATCCCTGTTCAGCGCAGTAGACATCATCCAAGTGGTCCCGGCTTACTCTGTCCCCCTTGGACTGAACTGGGGAGATGGCCAATATGGCGGTATGTATAGGTGGCCAGTGTGGCGTTATCAGAAAATGTCAAATCAGATTACCCCTTTGGGGTCTAGTGGAAAAACTGGTCAAGTGGCTCAGGAATGCAGAAGAGCTGAGTCATCGCATCACATGACATGGCGTGTGTTCAGTTGTCTTGAGTTACATACTTCGAACATATTGTCAACTCAGGCCGTGTTAGCTGGAGGTCAATTTTTTAGCAGCAGCCGCAGCATATCTCAAGTTTAAAGATATGTCATATAGTTATGTAATCCGGAATCTCCCTACATTCTCCACAGGAACAAACAAAAAGGCAGTGACACGCATCAACTCCATGCCTAATATTAGATCTCATGGGCGGGTGCAAGAAAACCACACGCAGCAGAGCATCATTCAGAGTCCAAATCACAGTGCACCTTTGGAAGTGGGGTCCTTGACGCAGGTGGTGTCCAACACAGGGGTGACAGTGTATGGAGTTGTGAGATGGCTCGGTGTCCCTGCAGGAAAAACTGCTGAGTGGGCTGGGATTGAACTCGTGAGTCACAACAAATTCATATTCAATTTTTACCTTGTTTTTGATCATTTGCTTGCATTAAATGTCTTTTTTTCTCTCAATGTTTTAAGGAATATGATGTGAAGGGATGCTCCGATGGGACATACGGAGGCCAGCGTCTGTTCACCTGCAAAAAAAGCCGGGCTTTGTTTCTTCCTGTGACCAAATGCAGCCCTGATAGCAGGTTTGACTGCTTTTCAACAGGAAGCGGCACCCCCAACCACACGGAAATACCTACAGGTTAGTTGCTTGATGCAATTAAACAATTTGAATTCACTGATCATCGCGTTGTTCTTTGTAATGCCATTTGAAACATGGTAATAGAAGGGCAGTGAGCTTGTTCTAAAGAAGTTAGTATTTAACTGAAAACCGTTTTTTGTTAACTAGTACTTATCAGAAGTGTTCGTATGATGCTGTAAGGCAGGGGTGTCAAACTCAAATACAGAGTGGGCCAAAATTTAAAACTGAACAAAGCCGCGGGCCAAGGTTGAACAAATTAACCTTTTTGATAGGGACCCAAACAAGTTTTTCATTAAATATTGAACAAGCAAGGCTTATATAACTTTATAGTGACATGCAAAATCGAGTTTCAAATAATAATAATCATTAAAAAATATCAATTGCATATCAAATACAATTTAAATAAAAATGGAATGCCTCTTTTCTATTTGCAGCCTTCTGAGGTAAATATCAACATTAACTTTTTCCACAGGCAAATAAATTTGAAAATAAAATAATGAATAAACCAACCATTAAGGACTTTAAACTGCTCAGTTTGCAACACACTGATCTAATCTGATGTGCCCAAGCCAGATACCTGCCATCTTTTCTTGGATGCTAGTTCATTAATGTCAGGACTCAGGCTTTGAGCAGAGGCATCCCTCATTATCGATCGAAGGTGTTCATCAGTCATTATATCTCATATTCCACAGTCCTGGGGGCGTGCCTTACAGGCACTGCTGTCACGTCCGCTTTTCATCCCTTCTAACAACGTGCCCGCCCAGTCACAAGATATGAGCGGCTCCTCTACGCACACACACACGTAAATGCAAAGCATACTTCATCAACAGCGATACAGTTTACACTGAGAGTGGCGGTATAAGCAACTTTAACATTGTTAGAAATATACGCCACACTGTGAATCCACACCAAACAAGAATGACAAACACATTTTGGGAGAACATCCGCACAGTAACACAACATAAACACAACAGAACAAATACCCAGAACCCTTTGCAGCACTAACTCTTCCGGGACGCTACAATATACACCCCCGCTACCTCCAAACACCCCCCCGCCCCCCACCACACACATACACCCACCTTGTAGCGTCCCGGACAACAGGTGTTGTGCCGGATAATGCACCCCCGGCGTAGAATGCACCCCCTGACGGGAGTGTTATATCAACTAAAGCCCACACTTAAAGTTTCCATGTGCAAATATGAAATCCGTGCTGCAGTCGCTGCTGGGCCACAACATTAGGTACACCTGCAGACTGCAGCACGGATTTCATATTTCATTCATTCACAACTCCTCCAACACGAACATTATTGTTTTTGCACTTTCGGCTTCTTATTAAATAACTTGGGGATAGGCTGATTGGCAACACTAAATTGGCCCTAGTGTGTGAATGTGAGTGTGAATGTTGTCTGTCTATCTGTGTTGGGCCTGCGATGAGGTGGCGACTTGTCCAGGGTGTACCCCGCCTTCCGCCCGATTGTAGCTGAGATAGGCTCCAGGGCCCCCCGTGACCCCGAAGGGAAAAAGCGGTAGAAAATGGATGGATGGATGGATTAAATAACTTTTTCAAATAGATTCAATCTTGCACGTGGAAACTTTAAGTGTGGGCTTTAGTTGATTTAAAAACTCCCGTCAGGGGTTGCATTCTATGCCGGGGGTGCATTATCCAGCACAACACCGGAAGAGTTAGTGCTGCAAAGGGTTCTGGGTATTTTTTATTTTGTGTTTATGTTGTGTTACTGTGCGGATGTTCTCCCGAAATGTGTTTGTCATTCTTGTTTGGTGTGGGTTCACAGTGTGGCGTATATTTCTAACAATGTTAAAGGTTTTTATACTGGCACCCTCAGTGTAACCTGTATCGCTGAAGATCAAGTATGCGTTGCATTCACTTCTGTGTGCGTGCCAAAGCCGCACATATTATGTAACTGAGCCAGCACTCGTTAGACTGGATTAAAAGGGGATGTTACAATTTTCGGGAGGGGAACTGAAATTTGGGAGTCTCCCAGGAGGTTTGGCAAGTATGAGAATTAGCGGTGAACCGCGGCACCGCCGCTGTATATAATCGGCGGGCCAGCTCTAGTGTTAATTTGATATCACCTCACGGGCCAAGTGAATTTACACGGGCCATAGTTTGACACACATGCTGTAAGGGAACACCCACATAAAAGTACATGCATAGAAAGGAAGTGACACTCTAATTATTCACCATTAAATAGGCTTGTTAAACTGTTATTTCACATTTATTAATTTATTTTCAAGATGCTTGGATTATGATTTATTTTATAACAATTTCAAACTCTAAGGTTCTTAATTTTTATTTATTTATATTTTTACATATAATTTCGATTTGATTGTATTATATTTTTTTTAGATTACATTAATTTCCAGTTATTTTCCAGTGTGGATGCCTTAAAGGTGGCGCTTTTCCTCAATGCCATGTCATCTTTTATATTCAATAGTGCTGTGTGCGTGCTTGTATGTGTTTCTTCTTTTTTCTTTTTTTTTACTGATGTAAAGCACATTGTGTTGCAACTGTTTCAAAGTGCCTAATATGTTAATGTGTGTGTTAATTTTTGATTATTCACAAACTTTTTTTTTATTTTCATTTTTTATTGCTTGTTTTAGTACCTCCATATGTGGACTCTGACGAGTATGTGGCACCCATCCCAGAATCAGAAGCCATGTCTTTGTTAGTGGGAAGAATGAAAGGGATTCAGGGTCACATCAACTCCTGTTATCTGGATGCCACGCTCTTCAGGTAAAACCAGTTCAACACCCTTAAAGGGGAACTGCACGTTTTTGGTAATTGTGCCTATTATTTACAATCCATATGTAAGACAAGCACACAGGTGTTTTTCTTTTTCATGCATTCTGTGATCAAAAGTCTGCTTACATTGGAGCCCATAAAATTTGCTTTATTCTGCCTATAAAGCGCTTAAAAAAACATTTAAACACTTCCATCAAGATTTTATATACACAATGTAAGCATTTATGTAATGTAGTAACAGGCACATTCATACTAACATAATATTTACGTACTTTGATCCTTTTTAAACATAGGGTGGCGCATTAATTTAAACAACGCATCACAAGGTTTGCTTTTTCATTGGACAACATCACTGATTACTACTCACTGAAGACTTCATAAGAGCCAACAAACATAATAAAAACATCACTTACTGTACGATGTCTGCTGTCATTGGGATGCTGACTGATGAGTTGTTGATGTACTCCCGTTTAGATGAAGAATGACTCATAATCTTCACAAAAAAGGGGGCGGAACCAAGTGTCATTTGGTGTCTTTCTCGCCATGTCCGGGTCTAAATTGGCTGTCAAAGTGTACCAACACGTCTGATTATGTCCTCATTCTTCTACTATCAAGGAGAGAAGCCTTTTTTTATGATCTAGAATATACTTTACCAAGCACAGAGGCGAGGAAGCAGCTTACCAGCCGATGATGATCACGGCGCCGCTATAGTTTGTCTGCGCTTATAGTAACTATCACTAATGTAAAATGTAAATTGAGTTTTGTTGGCGGTTTTTGTATGGTTATTTATTGGGTTTTATACGCAGAATAGAGGACCTCTTATTGACTCTTTTATAAGCAGACATTCATTTTATACTATGTACGAGTTTGAATGCATTTAAAAAGTACATCTGTCTTCTTGTCTTACATAATTGTGAACAATAGGCAAATTCCAAAAAATGTGCAGTTCCCCTTTTAAGTGCACACGATTTTTAAACAGCGCAGCATTCTTACCTCACCTTAGATCTTTAACATTACCAGGAAAAGTGACAAATTAGTTATGCCAAACGAGCACATTGAGCTGCTGCATCCAGATAAATACTAAGTTGTTTCCTTTCCACAGTTTGTTCAGCTCCTCTATGACCATGGACAATATATGCCAGATTCCTGATGACACAGTGCGGCCCATTACTTCCACGCTGAGAAAAATAATCAACCGTTTACGCAGGTATGAATAACATCAGGGAATCCTTCAATGTTATGAATGTTAAAAGGTCCGAGGATCCGAAAGGGTCTCTTTAATTAAAGTCTTAAAAGTAAGTTATATATTATTATTTTTTTACTTTCAATGCTTAAATCTCTAGATCAACTTAAGATCTATCCATTGATATAAAGTTCCAATATGTCCACTGTCCCATACCCCTTCAGATACAGTATTTCACCGAAAGAAATGTACCTTGTACTCTTACACACCTAAAAAAAAAAAAAAAGCACACAGTACAACATCTTACACTGAATGGTTTCTCACCTGTTTTGTATGTTTATTGTACATATACGGTCCATCTCAGTTTTTCTGGACTTAATCATTGCTAAAAAAAAAATCCTGTGGCTTATTTCTCAAACAAGCATGCTTGATTTTCTAAATATCTGTGCGACAACGGATGTGTCATTCAGTTGTGCTGTAACACACCGTGGCTGAGTAAATCCGCTAGTGCAAAAACGTATTTGTTTTCAGCAGTCAGCTGCACGATGAAATAAGTGACAAGTAAACGGCAACATGGTTAACTTAAGTGACCGCACATAAAACAGTCAAATTGCAGGCTCATAACTCAAAAAAATGCAGTAATTAGTCACAGCACCACATAAGAGGATGTTCAACTCACAATATGAATGGAAATTTCAAGATCAAACACACAACTAGGGAGGTACCTATTATTATTATTATTATTATGATGATGAACAAAATGATCAGGGTTATTTAAATGTGCTCAAAAAGTACTTATACACATGATGAAATCTCTTTACTAGGTTTTATTTAACAAATGCAAATAAATACATAGATGCACAATGTACTTTCTTGGCAGAACAAAAATTAAATAACACAATTTATATTTGAGTGTTTGAATATGTTTATCTTGTATCTTCTTTAGTTTTAATTCATTAAGGTTTTCGAGTGTTTTTTTAAATGATAAAGGCAAGACGAGAGTTGCACGTCTGGTTTATACGACGTCACGCAGGTTCACTTCCTGTTGTAAAAACCTCTTTGTCATGTTCACTAATGTGGGGAAAGAAGTTAATGACTATATTATATATGTTAGTGTTCAGAGCTAGCTGGCCATTAGAGAACTAGCTTGTTTCTCTAATAAACTCACCACCGGAGATTCAGTTAATTTATCGTTACATACTTATTCACGACATAATCATCACTGATGCATACAAAACAAAGAACAGCTTTGTGTCGGTCTCCTTTCTTCATGCTGTGATGAGGCATTGAAGCTTAACTCAGGCTTTCAGGCACTAATGTAGTCATGCTGTTTTTAATTTTTATTCACATACTATTATGACAATTGGTGTACCCCGCTTTGGGAACTGAGGCACCAGATGGTTTGTTTATTACAACCCTTTAGCTTGAAAAAAGAACAATCATGATGAGGGGGTGTGTTTCTATGCTTTGTTGTGTACTGCTTTTAAATGGAAACTCACTGACAGCAAATGCATTTTTTGCAGACAAGGTTTTGTGCCTGCTGCGAGTGTGATGAATTTCCGCAATCAGCTTGGCTGTGACACCTTTCGAACAGAAGAAAAAGGTCCATATTTTTTATGGTCTTGTGGTAGAGGGTCTGTTCGACGTTCTAAATCATAACACTCCTGTTTTTGTATTTCCTTGCAGACCCAGAGGAGTTCATCACAGTTCTCTTCCAGAAGGTTCTTGGCATTGAGCCGCTGCTTAAACTCCGGTATGACCTTGTACAGTCCAGTTTTAATCATCAGGTCCTTGTATGGTAGATTTTAGGTTACTGAATACAGGTTTATTCTAGGTCAAGAGGCGAAAGTTATCAGGGGGCCTACACTTTCCAGATCATTCTGGAAAAAGAGCAGATGGCACACACACCCACGGTTCAACAATTGATGGACACTTCCTGTCTGTCGTGCGACGTCAAGTTTGAAGAGGTGCAGAAAAGAAGAGCATGACATTTTTAACCATATGATCATGTGACTCTAATGTCTGTTTTGTGTTTTTACTTTAGATGCCATCCTGTCTGATAGTTCAGATGCCAAGGTTTGGAAACAAATATAAAATGTTTTCTCACATCATTCCCTCCATGGAGCTGGACATTACAGATCTCCTATACAACTGTAAGGAACAGGCATTAGAACATCAAATAGCTGTTCAAGCATATTTTACCTCATGGGTGTGTGTTCTTACAGCTCCTAGGCAGTGTTTCATCTGTGGCCAGTTGGCAGAGTACGATTGTCTCCAGTGTCTGCCAGATCACAAAATGCATCAAGGGAGAATCAAATCATACTGCACCACCTGCAACACACAGGTAAGGCCAATAATATGGCTAGTAAATAATATTATACAACAGTGCCTCTACTTACAAGCTCAGTTGATTCTGTGACGGAGCTCTTAACTCAAAACACTTGTATCTCAAATCAGCGTCTCCCATTTGAAATGAATTAAAATCAATTTAATTGGTGCTTGGCTGGCATTTTTAACATCTAATATGCCTTTTAAAAAGAAAAACGAACTTTTAGTTTAGATATATTGTACAAAACCAATACAATAGAACAGTGACTCTCAAACTGTCACGGGCACCATCTCGTGCCACGCCAAATAATCACTTGACTAAATATTTAAACAGTGCTCCTGTTCAAACTGTGTATTGTTAGTGGCCAAAAATATTAAATATACCTCTTTAGATAAAACTTCTGTTTTGTTTTTATGAATATTTAGGCCTACTACGCTACTGTGTTTTATTGTTGGTCATTATAGTGGTACTTGGAGAGCTAAGTGTTTTATGAGGTGGTGCTTGGTAAAATATGTTTGAGAACCACTGCAATAGAATGTTTTACTAACAACTATAGTAGTTTTATGAAGTAATCTAATGATGATGTACAGCAATTACCTTGGAGAGTGGACTTCTACGGTATCTCCTTCCAGCTGCTTCTTTGTCAAACTTACAAACTTTTCCATATTTTTCATGTTTTTCACCATTTTAATTAAATTTTAGCATTCTTGGCTGGCGTTCTGCTTCAGTATGATACACACTAGCAGTGCTATGCTCGAATTGCTTTGCCGAGTTGGCGACACGCCTGGTCATGTTTTTGATGATATCTTTATTCAATTCACTAAATAGTATCCACTTCTTCTTTTCATCACTGTCCTTCACACTTACTTTTTTCCTTACGATGGTTGGAAAACAGAATTATGTCTTATCTCCCGACCACATGTTGTGGGTGGATCTTCTGGGGTTTACTGTGAGATTTGCTACGCCAACTAATGGCGGTGATGCTTGTAAATCACATTTTTGCTTGTGACTTAAAACATATAAATGAGTCAACAGCTCTTATATCAAAACACTCTTAAGTTAAGGCACTCTTAAGTTGCTGTACCACTGTAGTTATTAATTGTATTACTTCTTTATTTTAAAGGTGCACAATCATCCCTCAAGACAGGCGCATTCCCCAAAGCCTTTGTCAGTTTCAGCTGAGGTATCCACGTCTTCCCCTGCTGCCAGGCACACGATGCAGCTGTTTGCTGTGCTTTGCATTCACACCAGCCACTACGTGTCCTTCGTCAAATTCGGCTCAGACCCACACTCATGGGTCTTCTTTGACAGCATGGCTGACCGATATGGTGAGGACAATCATTTGGCTTGAAGAAGAAATCTGTTCCTGATACGTTCGTGCAAACATTGACATGTTTTGGTTTGAAAATGAAATGGTTACCCGTGACCCGCGTATTTCTCATCTGATAAAGACAGATAGGAGCGCACTGTGACGTCGTTGATTGTTGTATCTCTTCTCAATCTATTTCCTTATCTCAGCGCCACTCTTCTTTGCAGGTGACGATCAAAGGGGCTTCAACATCCCAGAGATCCAAGCGTGTCCAGAGCTGGGTAACTTTCTGTCCCAGTCTGAGGAGGAGCAGGCCAAGGTTAACCCTTTGCATGCTCCTGAACTTGTGCGCAGGCTGCTGTGTGACTCCTACATGTTTCTATACCAAAACCCAGCAATGCCTCTCTCCAATTCAAACCATCAGCATCCTTAAAAGTAGAGGACAAGGACACAACGTTCTTGCAGCAGTGCCTTAATAATAACTTTGCACTTTATCAACCAGGTTTTGGTCTTTGCATCCAAACAGCAGTGAGGGAAATCTGTGTTTTGACATACTGTAAAATGTAATAATGTGCAGGAAGAAAAACTAGAATGTTGTGGGAAGTGAAACATATTTTTCCTGTCTGTCCTTTATTGTTGCTTTTGTCATGAATTGTGGCCATTTAAGCCAAGATTATAAATGTAGCGTGTAAATGATTTAGCTTTTCCCCCTTTGATGTAATTTAATAAATAACATTGTGTATTATTACTAAAACTAGATTGCCAGTGGTGACCTAAAAGTATTTTAAGCCTCATTGAGCATAATTCATCATGATGGTTATTTACTGTAAAAAAAAAAATAGTGTTGTGTAGACTGCCATTAAATGTATGAAAACATTGTGCTGAGACTTCACTGATGATTTGTTTGTTTTTTTATTTTAATAAGCCTCTTGATGTTAAAACGTATAACAGAATTAAGAACATTTAAAATTGCATATTTTATCTCATTTTAAAGTAGCAAGCCTTAATGACTTGGGTTTAAGTGCAGGGAAGAGCTTCACACACCACGCTGAATCATGTATATTTGACACCATTCGAAGCAAGTTTAATGACCCCTTTATAACAAAGTATATTCAACCTTGTGGGAGGGACTAACGTTTAACGCCCTCTAGTGGATGGAAGAGGGTTTGCGTAGTCAGCATGACTTCAGCAAACACTGAGGAGTGAAGTGAGACGACATTTCATGTCATGTTTGATTTGTTTGCACACAGATCAGTCCAAAACATGCATCAGGTACATAAAAGTGGGTACAATCTACTTTAATAAAAAATGCTCATGTTACTACAGGGTAAGAATGAGAGCCGCTTGCTACTGTTGAGTGCTATTGAACATGTATGTCAGTTATACATATGCAACATTCATTGATTTGCACATGAACTGTAGTCTGAAAGTCTTGAGTTGTCATATGATAGGGCTGTGTGCTTTCAAGGTTATGTAGGGCAGGTTGGCCTATACTGTGTGTTCTCTGCCACATGCTGGGCACCTCCGTGTTGAAGGCATTATGACAATAGTCGCATATCCTTCAATGCTTAGTATGCACACTGCAAAAACTGAAATCTAAGTAAGATTAAATATCTCAAATAAGGATGATTTTGCTTATTTTCTGTCTGATAAGATAATTCTTCTCACTAAGCAGATTTTATGTTGGTGTTTTACTTGTTTTAAGGGTTTTGGTCCTAAATTATTTCAGTAAGATATTACAGCTTGTTGCTGAGAGTTTATGACCTATATTGAGTAAAACATGCTTGAAACTAGAATATCAACTGTTGCAAGGCTCTGTCATCAACACAAGTATAAAATATGAAATATAAAGTATTAATTTCTTATTTCAAGCATGAAAAAAAAAATCATGACTTTGACTTAATTGTGTCTCATAATTAAAACGGATGACAGCCAAATGGACTTTGCTGTTTTATTTTCAATGAAACAATAGAAAATACGTACTCATATAGTAGTACAGTTGTTATTAGTGAGAAAATACTTATTTGAAGGTATTTTTGGGTTCATTGAGGTTAGCTAATTTTTCTTGTTTTGGAAAGTCTTCCATCCATCCATCCATCTTCAACCGCTTATCCGGAATCGGGTCGCGGGGACAACAGCTCCAGCAAAGACCCCCAGACTTCCCTCTCCAGAGCAACATTAGCGACTTTCTCCTGGGGAATCCCGAAGCGTTCCCAGGCCAGAGAGGAGATGTAATCCCCCCATCTGGTCCTTGGCCTACCGCGGGGTCTCCTCCCAGTGGGACGTGCAACGAGGACCTCCCTAGGGAGACGCTCGTGAGGCATCCGCACGAGATGCCCGAACCACCTAAGCTGGCTCCTTTCCAAGCGAAGGAGCAGCGGCTCTACTCCGAGTCTCTCTCGGGTGACTGAACTTCTCACCCTATCTCTAAGGGAGATGCCAGCCACCCTTTTGGAAAGTCTTGACAAGCCAAATGTTCTTGTTCTATTGGCAGATAATTTTGCTTAGTTCAAATAAAATACCCCTAATTTTTTTTTTTTAAATTGTTTTTGAACACTTGACTTTTTGCAGTGCATTATGTATTTTTTTTTTTTTACGTATTGATGAGCGTTTCTATGAACAACCCATGCGACTGTAAAAGTTATTTATTATAAAATGTTACTAGGTTAGCTGCAGTGTACAGCTCCACTAATGGACATTGGAGTGTTACTTTCAAAGGCAAAATTAAAGTATTGCTAGAAACATAATTTTATATGGGACTTTATTGTATTATATGTATAGTACATGTTCCAAAAAGAAAAAAGCATAAAACCCCACCAGAATTAGAGATATTACAAGTCAAAGTGATGAAGCTTAGTGTTACGCTCATGACTTGGTATAACTAAACATTACCCTATAAGATGAAGGTAATTGCATTTTATTGATATTTGAAATGTATTCAATGTTTATAAATGAATATTTAAATATACTAAATATAAAAAAGGGAATACATATTCAAAATAAGATTATTAAATGAAATCTAGTTTGGTTACGCCATCATGAGCGCAACACAAGGTTGTAAAAGTTTCAACTACAATTCTAAATAAGATGTCAAAAGCAAACTGAAATAAAATACACACAGCTTGAAGATTGATCAATACCTATTTAAATTTAGTAATACATAAATACGATGATTTTTTAAAATATAAAAGAAATATACCTGAACAGAACGCTCATGATGGTTACACCAAAAAGTAACGCTATGAATCGCGTTTTTCCAAGTTTTTGGGGCATTTTTATGCTATTTCCAAGCATCTCCTTTTTATTATCGTTGATTTTAAATGGTCAAACTAATGCATATTATATATGCATGCCCTAGTAAACAAAAATAAATAAATATTTATTTTGATTGTTACATTTTGAAGTACATTTGTGCAGGTGGGCGCGAATGTTCGCATTACCAGAGCTGTACACTGAATCAAAAAAAGCAGTGCGCCTCGCAGGACTTGTTCTAGTGCAGTGGTTCTTAACCTGGGTTCGATCGAACCCTAGGGGTTCGGTGAGTCGGCCTCAGGGGTTCGGCGGAGGTGAAAACACACCCGACTCATCGTGTAAATACAAACTTCTCCCTATCGGCGTATTACGGATACGGCAACAGCTGACTAGTTTGCAGGTGTGTAATTTGTTGTGAGTTTATGCACTGTGTTGGTTTTGTTCTTTGAACGAGGTGATGTTCATGCACGGTTCATTTTATGCACCAGTAAAAAAACATGGTAACACTTTAGTATGGGGAACATATTCACCATTAATTAGTTGCTTATTAACATGCAAATTAGTAACATATTGGCTCTTAACTAGTCATTATTGAGTACCTATTAATGCCTTATTCGGCATGGCCTTATAATAAAATATCATCGGGCTCATCTCGGATGGCGATGAGACCGCCAACAGGAGAGAGGTGGACCGGCTGGCGTCCTGGTGCAGCCTCAACAACCTGGAGCTGAACGGCCAGAAAACAGTGGAGATGATCATGGACTTCAGGAAAGTCACAGCCCCACAATCCCCCCCTCACCCTGATTGACTCTCCCACCCCCGTCTCCATTGTGGACTCCTTCCGTTTCTTGGGCACCACCATCACCCAAGACCTCAAGTGGGAGCCGACCATCAGCTCCCTCATCAAGAAGGCCCAGCAGAGGATGCACTTCCTGCGGCAGCTGAGGAAACTTAAGGTGCCGACCAAGATGCTGGTGCAGTTTTACTCAGCCATCATCGAGTCCATCCTGACCTCCTCCATCACCGTGTGGTTCCCCGGCGTCACAGTCCAGGATAAGCATCGACTGCAGCGCATCGTACATGCTGCTGAGAAGGTGATTGGCTGCAAGCTCTCATCCCTCCAGGACTTGTTCTCCTCCTGGACCAGGAGGCGTGTGGGTCGGATCATAGCTGACTCTTCTCACCCTGGACACAAACTATTCTCCCCTCTCCCTTCAGGCAGGAGACTATGGTCCATCCAGACCCACACCTCCTGCAACAGTTTTTTCCCCTCGGCCATCAGGCACATGAACAATAACTCCTAACAGTAGCTCCTTGAATTCCTTCTAAGTCTATAACAAGATCTGATAGCTCAGTCACAGCTCTTGTTATTACCAAGTCTGTGTTATGTGTGTTTTATGTTGCACGATTGCACCAAGAAAAATTCCTAGTTTGTGAACCCGTTCTCAAACAATGGCAATAAAACTATTCGGATTCTGATTGTGATTCATGCACGGTTCATTTTGTGCACCAGTAATAAAACATGGTAACACTTTAGTATGGGGAACATATTCACCATTAATTAGTTGCTTATTAACATGCAAATTAGTAACATATTGGCTCTTAACTAGTCATTATTAAGTACTTATTAATGCCTTATTCGGCATGGCCTTATTATAACTTTCGCTGATATGTTGGATCCACTATGGACTGGACTTTCACAATATTATGTCAGACCCACTCGACATCCATTGCTTTCGGTCTCCCCCAGAGGGGGGTGGGGGGTTTACCCACATATGCGGTCCTCTCCAAGGTTTCTCATAGTCATTCACATCGACGTCCCACTGGGGTGAGTTTTTCCTTGCCCTTATGTGTGCTCTGTACCGAGGATGTCGTTGTGGCTTTTGCAGCCCTTTGAGACACTTGTGATTTAGGGCTATATAAATAAACATTGATTGATTGATTGATTGATAACCCTAACCCTCTAACACTGGGCCTAACCCTAACCCTAACCCTAACCCTAACCAAATAACTCTAAATTAAGTCTTTGTTACTTAGAATATTTTCCCTTAGTGTCCAAATAACTCTAAATTAAGTCTTTGTTACTTAGAATATGTTCCCCTAGTGCCCAAAAAACTCTAAATTAAGTCTTTTTTACTTAGAATATGTTCCCCGGTGAATGCGCATATGAAACCGGTGGGGTTCGGTACCTCCAACAAGGTTAAGAACCACTGAACTAGTGCTTAAAAAGCAACACGTTTCGTCAAAGGAGGAGCTACTCTACTGCTACCATTTAAATTGAGGCGCATGCGCAGTTGGGCGCAAACGAGACTTAGATCTTACACAACCCCGGTTTCTTTCTTCATTCTGCCTGCATTTTGCTCGCCGGTAGTGTGGCAGCCCCTCTCACGTTTGGCGTTTTTTATTTTTTTCCACTTCCCCCCTTAGTGAATCGCCGCTTTTTTGGAAATGAGTGGGGACCATTCCCACGAGGACCAGGTAACGTCGTGCCGTGTTTTTTTTTTCCAGAAGTCAACGCGTACATACTTGCTAACATATAAATTGTTTGGCTTGACATGGTAACTTAGCTAAGTGTGGACGCTGGTCTGCTAATTCGCCTTTGGCCAAGTGTTTTCAGTAGGCTTTAACTGTATTGACAATATCTATTACTAATGTGTTATTGTTGACGACCGTGTGACATTATTCCCGTTTTACACGGTCAGGCGTGAACACGAATAAAAGAGCGTGGCGTGACCGTGTGGCTCCCATTTATTGTGGCGCTAGCATTTAGCATTAGCTTTAGCAGTCTATGTATTAACCGCTAAGTCACATTAGCAGGCGAGCTAACCTAGCCGGGAAGCTAACACGCCATCCAGCAAGTTCAAAGTTAGTTAGCCGGCTGGCTAGCCCGTACGAAATGTAACCATTATCTATTTTATGTGATTTTTTTTCCCCCCCCTCTCTCTCTCGTCAGATTGACTGTGGCTCTCGTGTCAACGGTAAGCGTCTTGTTTTATCGTACACATTATTGTCCTCATTTCTTACATATCTTCTGCGAGAAATGACAGCATGAGATTAGTTGAGAGTAGAGAGGACAGAAATGGCGTCCAGAGACTAAGTCCTGTCTTTCACTCACAAGCGTCTATTGTTCAAAAGGGAGGTCTTGCCACAGCTGTTTGAAACATATTATTTTTAACTAGAGTCGCTATTTGGATACAACTAGAGGTGTTTTATCGATTTATTGTGTTAAATGGGCCAGTTGGTGAGCGCAAACGGGTACATTTTTCACCTGAAAGTGAGGGTTTGGGGGTTGAGGACTTAGTCTCTGCGCCATTTTCTTTTTCGGCGCAGCGGCCTGACTGCTGCAAGCTGAACCTTAGCTGAGAGGTGTGCATCGCAGAGAGGGACTGTGCATGCTCCAGATAGATTATTTGAGGCTAAGATCAACAACATTATGTGTTATAGCGATATCAGCATCCTTATTTATAACATTACCGGCGTTTCGGTCACAGCGGGGTTGCAATCCTCCTTCCTCGGAGACCAACTTTTGACAGCACTAGAGAAGAGGCTTTGGACTTTTTTTTTGTTTTAAACTGAGCATTGCCTCTATTACTTGACTAATATGCAATAATGAAAAACAATGATTTTAAATTATTACATATTAAGGGAATTAATATCTTATAGAATAGAAAGTACTTTATTGATCCCTGGGGGAAATTCAGCACCACAGTTCGCTCACAATAGACAATAATAATAATAAACAATATAATGTATATAATATATAAATAATATAAATATATTCTACATATACTCTACATTTAAGTGCAGTCAAGAAGGAATTAGGGCTGCAACAACTAATCGATTAAAATCGATTATTAAAATAGTTGCCGATTAATTTAGTCATCGAGTCGTTGGAGCTATGCACATGCGCAGAAATTTTTTTTTTTTGTTTTTTAAATTTAAAAATTTTAGATTAAATTTTTTAATTTAAAATTTTATTTTTTTTAATAAACCTTCATAAACTGCAACATTTACAAACAGCTGAGAAACAATCAAAATAAGTGTGGTGCCATTATGCTGTTTTTTTCCCAATAAAATACTGGATAGGATAGAAATGTAGTTTGTCTTTTTTATCCGATTATTAATCGATTAATCAAAGTAATAATCGACAGATTAATTGATTATCAAATTAATCATTAGTTGCAGCCCTAGAAGGAACATATGCATTATACAGTCTGATGGCTGTCGGTATGAAGGACCTCCTGTGTTGTTCCGTGTTGCATTTTGGGAGTCTGAGCCTTCCACTGAACGTGCTCATTCTCCCCGCAAGGTCCGAGTGTAGTGGGTGGGAGGTGTTGTCCATAATGGCTAGGAGTTTTGCTAGACTTCACCTCTCTGTCACCACCGCCAGAGAGTCTAGCTCCAATCCCACAACGTTACTGGCCTTCTCTACCAACTTGTCCAGTCTGTTTGCGTCCCTTGCTCTCAGCCCGCTGCCCCAGCAGGCCACTGCGTACAAGAAGGCGTCCGCCACCACCGACTCGTAGAACATCTTCAACATCTTTGTACAGACGTTGAAGGATCCTAGCCTCCTGAGGAAGTAGAGGCGGCTCTGTCCCTTCTTGTAGAGTGCCTCAGCGTGTTTTGACCCATTCAGCTTGTTGTCGATGTGTACTCCCAGGTATTTATAATCCTCAACCATGTCCACATCGACCCCCCTGATGGAAACAGGGGTCGCCGGAGTACTCCTCCTCTTTCCCAGGTCCTATGTTAGGGCTCTCAGAGCTACACCATATGTGTTTAACACTTTAGTATGGGGAACATATTCTAAGTAACAAAGACTTAATTTAGAGTTTTTTGGACACTGGAGGAACATATTCTAAGTAACAAAGACTTAATTCAGAGTTATTTGGTTAGGGTTAGGGCCAGGGTTGGAGGGTTAGGGTTATAATAAGGCTTAACCTTGTTGGAGGTACCGAACCCCACCAGTTTCATATGCGCATTCACCGAACCCTTCTTTAGTGAAAAATAAAATGTTTTTTTTTTTCAAATTCAAGACAAAGTTATATGTTTTTGGTAACACTTTAGTATGGGGAACATATTCTAAGTTACAAAGACTTAATTTAGAGTTTTTTGGACACTAGAGGAACATATTCTAAGTAACAAAGACATAATTCAGAGTTATTTGTTTAGGGTTATAATAAGGCTTAACCTTGTTGGAGGTACCGAACCCCACCAGTTTCATATGCGCATTCATGGAACCCTTCTTTAGTGAATAATAAAAAGTTTGGTTTTTTTTTCAAATTCAAGACAAAGTTATGTTTTTGGTAACACTTAAGTATGGGGAACATATTCTAAGTAACAAAGACTTAATTTAGAGTTTTTTGGACAGTAGGGGAACATATTCTAAGTAACAAAGACTTAATTCAGAGTTATTTGGTTAGGGTTAGAGGGTTAGGGTTATAATAAGGCTTAACCTTGTTGGAGGTACCGAAACCCACCAGTTTCATATGCGCATTCACCGAACCCTTCTTTAGTGAAAAATAAGATGTTTTTTTTTTCAAATTCAAATTTCGATTAAGGCATTAATAAGTACTTAATAATGACTAGTTAAGAGCCAATATGTTACTAATTTGCATGTTAATAAGCAACTAATTAATGGTGAATATGTTTCCCATACTAAAGTGTTACCATGTTTTATTACTGGTGCACAAAATGAACCGTGCATGAACATCACCTTGTTCAAAGAACAAAACCAACACAGTGCATAAACTCACAACAAATTTCACACCTGCAAATCAGTGTGACTTTTACTGTTGCCATATCTGTAATACGCCGATAGGGAGAAGTTTTTTTTTACACGATGAGTCGGGTGTGTCTTGACCTCCGCCGGACCCCTGAGCTCGACTCACCGTACCCCTAGGGTTCGATCGAACCCAGGTTAAGAACCACTGTTTTAGAACATACTGTACTAACAGTGTGGAAGGTCTCAAAAGTACAGTAAATAGATGTAAGGTTACTAACAATTGTTGCAAACTTCTACATTTACATTATTCTTAAATGAAGGAAATAAATGTTTGAATCAAAGGGCTGTGGCACTACTTACAATTAACGGCTTCTATGTATCTTTCCATGTTGTCCTTTTTAAGAGTGCCGATATTAATGCATTATGTTGGCTGATTGGTGATGGGTGCATGTTCTCAATTTTTTTAAATTCATAAACCTGAGCTCTATAGTTTACAGCACAGGTGTCAAACTCAAGGCCCCTGATGCCAGATCTGGCCCATCATATCATTTTGTGTGGCCCGGCAGAGCCTGGATATAATGTGCGTCAAATTACTCTAACTTTCTTTCTGATCAAGTGTATCAGTTTTTCCCAAATATATGAACTTCATGAGAATGTGTATCTTAAGTTTTGATATATTCCAATCTTGCAACAAATACATCTGTATATATACTGTATTACCCATTTTTTTGTAAGAATAAATAAATATCTGCTTCTCATCTTGCCTAATAATTTAAAAGCAAGTTACGTGTATGTGAAAACATTAATAAAATGCATAAGCAATTTTATAGTTTTATCTGAGCGTGAGTGTTGTCTATCTGTGTTGGCCCTGTGATGAGGTGGCGACTTGTCCAGGGTGTACCCCGCCTTCTGCCCGAATGCAGCTGAGATAGGCTCCAGCAAACCCCGCGACCCCAAAAGGGACAAGCGGTAGAAAATGGATGGATGGATCTTCATATTTATTCACTGTTATAAACAGCCATAACTGGGATGGGGCCCTCAATGAAAATGAGTTTGACACCTCCGGATTACATGATAAAATTATTTGTTTTTTAAATGAAGTTTTTGCCTTGGTTGTATCCATCAATTTTCTACCGCTTATTCCCTTCGGGGTTGCGGGGGGCGCTGGGGTATTGCATAAACACTTCTAAATAAGTTATTGGTTGATGTGATATTCAGATTAGCAGTATTCTTTTTAGAGCAGGGATTCCAGACAGGTAGCTTGTGAGCTACCATAAGCTCTCCACCTTATTTTGAATAGCTCATTACAGGGTCAAATATATGCCCAAATGCTTAGTGTTTTTATAACTGTTCAATTTAGACATTTCACTGTTCAATAACACCACACGGTTTTAATTGGAGATCTGCTCATAAATTAAGTAGAATATATATTTTCCATTAACAAACACAAATGGCTCACTTCCTGTTTCTTTTTGTCAAGCTAACATCAGTAAATTATGGAACTTAGACTCCACTGGACTCAAATAATTTATTGTTTCCCTACACATGTACACACTTTAAACTTTTACTGGCAATTTAGCTTAATTTTATGCTACACAAGCACATTTGTACAGTATTTTAACCCCCTTGAAATGCAAAGATGTCTATCTCCTATAATAAAAACTCAGTGTGTGTGTATGTCTTGGTCTGTCTACTTTGACTGTGAGCAGAGAAAGAAAATGTTTTGTTCACTTGCATGTTTTGACCTGTCGCCAGTTCACATTATTTCCAACAATGAAAAAATGAGAACGTGTTGCCAGAAGTGAATACCCAGGAGCGGGTATTCATTGAAAGTCACTTCCTTAGAGAAAATCACTGTTTTTTTTCGTTTGCCATGCATTAGTCATGATGTGTAGTAATACCGGAAACCTGATTTGTAGAGCTCCCGCCATCAGTGTGTGAATGTGTGTGTGAATGGGTAAATGTGGAAATACTGTCAAAGAGCTTTGAGTACCTTGAAGGTAGAAAAGCGCTATACAAGTATAACCCATTTATCATTTATTTATAATTACAATCTTGTAAGAACCTTGTTTTTTTCTTGTAGACCCCCACAAGCATAAAGATAAATATAAAGAACACAAAAAGGACCACAAGAAGGATAAGGAACGAGAAAAAATAAAGCATGGCAATGGGTAATGCCTTTTTATCTCCAACTTTAAAATACATACCTTTTTAGGACTGGGCGATTATGGCAAAAATCAACATACAAAACTACCTCGATTTTTGTTAATGTACGATTATCCCACTCTCGATTACTACTATACTCTACCTTTTGGTCGAAGTAATCTCTATTGTGATTAAACTGACTTTAAATGTTTTTTTTTTTAGATACAAGCTGCTCTCGTTAGTGTTTTGAGTTTTCCTCCATGACGCTTTTGTGTAGTGGACTGGATTGGACAGTGTCACACGGCTTCTGGTTTTCTGGCAGCTTTCACACCAAACTACACAACCAGTAGTTTATTTTAGCAGGTTAGCGTATTCGTAGAGCAAGAATTACGGGGGGGGGCAAAATACCCGACAACGGTTTTACAAGGGTTAGAAGCGAATAGTCTGTATCGATTATTTTGGATTAATCGCCCAACCCTACATACATACCTTCCTGTCTTAGATGGTGCTTAAGTGCTGTTCCACTAAATGTTTCTGTTTTATTTGACACATAAGTGACCACTCATCCGACAAAAAACACAGAGACAAAGATAAGGAAAGGAGCAAGCACAAAGATGGCAGCACAGACAAATACAAGGACAAGCACAAGGAAAAGAAGGTGGGGCATATTTAGTCTTAAGGGTCCTACTGTTTTGTCCCACCACAATTAAATGTCATCACTTACTGCTGTGAACTAATACATTTGTTCAGCAGATAAAGGTCCTTGATGTGAAAGTCAAAAAGGAGAAAGAAAATGGTTTTGCCAGGTATGTATGCTCTGTTTTTATATTAGTTTACAGGAGAATTGCACTTTTTGAGGGAAATTTGCCCCTCATTCACAATCCCTATAAGAGTATTTTAATGGGTATTCGATTTATTACGCTAATAAAGCTCTCTAAAAAAATTGAAAAACCGGCAACAATACTCAATTTATACTTCGTGACCTGAATATTAACAAAATACTAGCGACATTGTTCTTGTAAGAGTTCCTTGATCGCTTGTAACTAAATTCTGCAGCTGTTGACATACTGAGCCGGTGAGCTGCTGCATCGCGTCTGAGTTGGTAAAAGTTCATTCTAGATAATAACTCGTATCTCTCACTTTTATAGTAGAAGGTTGTGGCAATAAACCGAGACGTTGGTCAGCTTTGACATTTAATTTATACCCGGAAGACATCGCAAAGAAGACTAGACAATATACCGTATTTTTCGGACTATAAGTCGCAGTTTTTTTCATAGTTTGGCCGGCCGGGGGTGCGACTTGTACTCAGGAGCGACTTATGTGTGAAATTATTAACACATAACCGTAAAATATCAAATAATATTATTTAGCTCATTCACGTAAGAGACTAGACATATAAGATTTCATCGGCTTTAGCGATTAGGAGTGACAGATTGTTTGGTAAACGTATAGCATGTTCTATATGTTATAGTTATTTGAATGACTCTTACCATAATATGTTACGTTAACATACCAGGCACGTTCTCAGTTGGTTATTTATGCGTCATATAACGTACACTTATTCAGCCTGTTCACTATTCTTTATTTATTTTAAATTGCCTTTCAAATGTTTATTCTTGGTGTTGGGTTTTATCAAATACATTTCCCCAAAAATGCAACTTATACTCCAGTGCGACTTATGTTTTTTTTCCTTCTTTATTATGCATTTTCGGCCAGTGCGACTTATACTCGAGCAACTTATACTCCGAAAAATACGGTATTTGTTTGCTCCCAGCATTTTCTGCCTGTGTACTATGATGATCAACTAATCGTAACACAAGTCTTGTGCTGAATGATATAAACATCCCACCAGTCGGCATCCCACTGAGAGCAGACATTTTACAGTAAGTGATTGTATTATGTTCGTAGTTTGTATTTCTTGCTTAGCACTTAGCAATACCGCTACATGATGCTTAGTGTTTAAATCTGCTTATCACTCAGCTTCTAAAACTTGTTGCTCATGTTCAATTTATTTAGGCTCAAAAATGTAAGGTTCTGGGTCATCATTTGTCTCAAGGTAGTCATTGTTGTCTCTCATGATGCCATGATTAGTAGTTGTAGTTGAAGGACATAGCAAGTGTAATGCGCTCTGTGAAATTAATGCTCCACCTTAATGCGCAAAATGACCAAAATACGTAAATATTACGTTATGAATGTGCCCGCTACTAGATTACATATGTACCTACAACATGTATATAAAACAATGATGGGGGCTTTTGGATGTTTTTCAGAGCACATTATAGGCTGAGTGGATTACATCCCAATTACCTGCATTGTTAGCTACCTTTTTCTAGCTTTTATTTGATTTATAATGCATAAAAAGGGACATTTATGTTCTTGTCTCACATAGGGATTGTGAATGTTAGGCA
Source organism: Entelurus aequoreus (assembly GCF_033978785.1). NCBI lineage: Eukaryota > Metazoa > Chordata > Actinopteri > Syngnathiformes > Syngnathidae > Entelurus > Entelurus aequoreus. The sequence goes on along the minus strand of NC_084731.1, from coordinate 25,730,721 downwards.
AAAACAAGTGATCTTCCTGATGTAAAAATTTAACTTTGATTGTAATACTGCTTTTACTAGCCCACCACATGTTAAATGTGAGCCTGAGAATGACTTTTACCACTCCCCTAAACACGAGAAGTCTCTAAAGAGAGAGCGGGATGACGACAACGAGTGAGTAACCCATCATAATCATTGTCGTTGCTAAGTTCGCCAGAATGATTGACTGACTTAACATGTTTGTTTCAGTTATGACTTTAAGGCCAAAAAAGTAAAGACAGAAAATGACAAGAAGGACAAGAAAAGGAAACCAACTGAGGTAAGTGCATACTTTGCACTTAAAGGGACTTCATAACCATACCTGAAATTATTGGTGCATTAAAATTACATTGATAATTTTCCACAAAACGTATTAAATTCTAATGCAAATACATATATTTGTCTATATTAGAGCAGCATAACCTTCAGTTGAGTTGAACACAAATTACAGTCACTAAAATGACAAATGCCTCTGATAGATAAGAGAAAATGGGAAAATTATAATCTGTGAAAGGATTTGCTAAAGTGCTGCTGTATAATTAATGAGAGTGTAACGGTTCATTAAAAAAAAAAGATTTTAAGCATAATATAATGTTGCCGATACGATTAATGGATATTGCATTTTTAGAACAATACGATCTGAAACGATTCAGTGAGATAAAACAGATTTGTTAACTTGGCAAAAAATCAACTGATGTGACTGAAATAAAAACTGAACACTGGACACTGCAAGTAAAGTTTACTATATTCCTGTTATTTCTTGCAATGGAATTGGGTATTGATTTATGGATAAAAACAAGCAAGTCAACGACAATGGCCAATGCATTCACATCTTACTTGAATAAAGTGCAACCACTGCTTTTGGTTGAATTATCAACAGGAAACATCTTCTGTTATCCATTTCAACATTTAAGAAATTCTCAAAACTACAGTAACCAATGTTTTAGCAGTAGATTTCCCTGCTACTTTTGCTGTTTTTTAACATATAATATGATATTGGTGTTAAAAAATTAAATGTGACCATCTTTTCAGGTTGAATTCACAGAAGGTTGACCTCAGAAATTAAGTGCAACCAATTTTTTTTTTTAGGTTAAATGAGCAGGTGTTTAACGTGCTATACCACTTACATTTAAAAAAACGCTACGGTGAAAAGTCACAACAAATACAAACGCCACAACCCAACAACATAAAGCCATAACACAACAATTATAAGCCAAAACTAGACAATATAAAGATGCATCGTAACTTACTGCGGACAGGTTTCGGTGACGGACCACAATGGCTAAGGCGGAAAGTTGGAAATGGTGTAATGAACAAAGTTGGAAAAGTACGTAAAGTGTGACCACTTTCTCAGTCATGAACAGTGTTGGGACTAACGCGTTACTAAGTAACGCCGTTAGTTTTGGCGGTAACTAATAATCTAACGTGTTATTTTTTATATGCCGTAACTCAGTTACCGTTACTGCATGATGCGTTACTGCGTTATTTTACGTTATTTTTATGTAGTATCGGCTAGAAACAGAAGATCTGAGTGTGTTTTATTGGAGCGCTCCGGTGGAAAATAAGAGGCGTGCTTTCTGTGGGTGGGGGAAAGCACGCCTCCCCGCAGGGGAGACGTTACTCCAGAGCCGTACTTCGGGGCTAACAACCTTCACTTTACCCGGAAGAGGGTCTTTACAGCTGAGGGTGAATGACGAGACCGGCGGTTTGTTGCAACTTTGTGACTTTATTGGACGCAGCCATCCACCAAGCTAGAACACCTGCACACACTCACTGTCGCCGCTCCCTCACCTCTGTCGCCCACTCACTCACTGACGTCACTCACCTCACATGTTGTCATATCTTAAAGGGCCACACACACACCCATACGCTACTCTCATAACAACTAACAAGACATCATGGTGAAGCCAGAAGTCAAGTTTTTTAACATGGAGACATTCTCAATACTTTTCTTTTGTCGAGCACAAAGAAAATAACATTTTAGTTAAATTTAAGTTGTGTCTTGGATCAAAGATCCTATCTACTTAGAGTTCAAGTTAAAGTGCCATTATGTTGCAGCTATTTAAAATAGTTTTGTCATTTTTTTCTGGCCTGAAATAAATTGGCCCTTTGAAACATATCTTTGTCTTTGTGTGTTGTATGTAGACCACATTGTTTGTGTGTTGTATGTAGACCACATTGTTTGTGTGTTGTATGTAGACCACATTGCTTTCTGAGTTCAGTGATGCAAATGCATGTCAAGTTGATCAACAGATGGTATTATTCTCCAGTGCAATAACAGTACTGAAATGAAGGCTAAAAGGGCATTAATGGGAGCCTTAAAAAAAAGGGGGAATAAAGAAGTAACTAAATAGTTACTTTTCACAGTAACGCATTACTTTTTGGTGTAAGTAACTGAGTTAGTAACTGAGTTACTTTTGAAATAAAGTAACTAGTAATTGTAACTAGTTACTGGTTTTCAGTAACTAACCCAACACTGGTCATAAATGACATTTTCAATATTACGAATATACTATGTTCAGTACACTCTTTTTCACCTTCCACCTCAGCCACACATGGTCTGTCATCGAAAGTTGTTCCATTGTCATTTCCGTTGTGTCCATCACATACTTTGTGGCTTACAGTTGTGTTGCGGCTTAAGATAATATTTTGTTGTGAGGTTTGTGTTTGTGGCTTTTGCAATCCTGTTGTTATAGTTTATGATATTGTCTTGTAGCGTTTGCATTCGTCATTCTTGTTTTTGTGACTGATGGCGTCGGGCAGACAGACCTGAGCAATGTTTAACGTCCTTATCAAAAGTGCTAAACTTCATATAAAGTCTGCCTTTCTTATATCCAATGTTTTCTTTTTTTCTAGTATCGATAAAAGCAATATATTGCCTTTATGAAATGCTGTTGGATTGATACCTATCTTCAGGAAGGCCAACTTACCAAGCACAAATCAAAGTAGTTGAATTTTTGTAATATGAATCGATATAACGATTAAGCGTTACACCCCTACTTACGCTACAATAGGTATGTACCGTATTTTCCGCACCATAAGCCGCCCCGCGTTGTAAGCCGCACCTTCAATGAATGGCATATTTCAAAACTTTGTTTACCTATTAGCCGCCCCGTGTTATTAGCCGCACCTACGCTACGCTAAAGGGAATGTCAAAAAAACAGTCAGATAGGTCAGTCAAACTTTAATAATATATCACAAACCAGCGTTCTAACAACTCTGTTCACTCCCAAAATGTAATGTGCAAATGTGCAAATGTGCAATCACAAAAATAGGAACACTCAAAATAGTGCAGAGCAATAGCAACATCAATAACTCAACGTTGCTCGAACGTTAGTGTCACACAACACACAAAATAAACATTTAAAGCTCACTTTCTGAAGTTATTACTCATCCACAAATCCCTCGAAGTATTCTTCTTCGGTGTGCTTCACTTGTTTTTTGACACCATCTATGATGTGGACGCGCATGCAGTCATAGATCAACAGGGACGGAGCTGCGTGAAAAAAGTCACCCGGTCCCTTCGCTCATCTTTTCTTCATCAATCCATCCCTTCGAGTTAGCTTTTATGATGACGCCGGCTGGAAAGTTCTCTTTTGGCAAGGTCTTCCTTTTGAATATCACCGTGGGTGGAAGTTTCTGGCCGTTAGCATGGCAAGCTAGAACCAGTGAAGGACGACTTCTCATTCCCTGTGGTGCGAATATTCACCGTACGTGTTCCCGTTGTATCCACAGTGCGGTTCACATGAATATCAAAAGTCAGTGGAACCTTGTACGCGTGTCTCTTAGTAGGAGACATTTTGTGGTCTTTACAGAAACACACAAATGAAATGAACCGTAATATCCGCGCGCTTCTTCTTCTACGGGGGCGGGTGCTCACCTTGGCGGTTGCTTACAGTAGAAGAAGAAGCGCTTCCTCTTCTATGGGGGCGGTTGCTTACCGTAGAAGAAGAAGCGCTTTCTCTTTTACGGGGAAAAAAGATGGCTGCTGTTTACCGTAGTTGCGAGACCTAAACTTTATGAAAATAAATATTAATATTAACCCATATATAAGGCATGCGCAAAATACGGTAGATGCAAGTAAGTTAGTCTTTTGGAATAAAAGTGCAAAATGCTTGTTGAGATGTACCAGTGCATGGATGAAGCTCTATCTATTTCCTATGAACGCCATACTTTCCAAACTTTTAGTTTTTCCCAGCGCCCTTGTGTTCCCATTCGTTTTCCCTTGTATTTTTAAAAATCATCTTCAATACTGTGGAAGCAGCACAGTTTCCGGTATGCTCTGCAGCACTCCGGAAAAATGTGTGTTACAAATCGTCTCTGTAAATTCAGGACTTCAAAATTAAAGCAAGGCCATAACACTGTTGATTGACTGGAGGCAGTTGGTTCTTTTTCAGGTCATACTCTAATCCTAAATCTCCTAATTTTCTGCAGGGTATGGTTTAAGCATTTAATATGCCCACAACAATCAAGCACATAAGCAGATATGATAAAAGTAGTTTAAATTGCTATGCAATTGCGATAAATGCATTTCTCTAACGCATTAAGATAAAGCAGCTAATAGTTAGGGCAGTAGGAGCTGTTTGCAAGACTTTAGGCCCAATCCAAGTTTGCCCCCTTAATCCTTCCTCCATTGTTTCATCTTTTGCCCTCACCCCTTGTAACATTGGGCCAAGATGTAGTGGTGAAATATGCGCTCTAAGAAATGTGACGCCACTTGTTCAGTATGGTGGCTGTGATGTAGGCAGTAACATACTCTACTACGATGTACTAAGCTACCTAGCAGTTACAGAAAGATAGCAAGCTATAAAAACAAACGTCAGTGTTAAGGAGCTACAATATGTACACTAATTGGTCATCATGACAAGAGATTTTAGAATTAAAAATGTTCTAAACGTGACAAATGTAAATTCTGAAAGTAGATTAGCTGTATTTAATCCTGAAATGTAGTAAATTGTAGGGAAGTCCGTTTGTGGCTTGTCTGACAATGTAGTTTACTAGCTATAGTCGCATTAGCCAGCTCGTAGGATGAGCAATTTTGAATTCAAAACATGGGAATATTTATGTTAAGGCTGAAACGACGCGTCGACGTAGTCGACGTCATCGGTTACGTAAATACGTCGACGCCGTTTTTGTGCGTCGACGCGTCGCATATTTACGTCACACTACCGTCATGGCGGACCGCAAAGCAGACGATCAAAGCAGACGATGCGAGCGGTGCGAGCGAGGGGGGAAAAGCATGCCAAAAGTGGTCAAAAGTGTGGGAGTATTTCAATAAACGGCCTAATAATGTTGTTGTATGCACACTGTGTCGAGCGGAAATGGCCTATCATAGCAGCACAACGGCTATGAACGAACATTTGAAAAGAAAACCATCAACTAGTCAATCGTCCGCGCCAGCATACGTTATTCATTACACAAAAACATGACTGTGTCATTTGTATCTGCTAGGGGTGTAACGGTACGTGTTTTGTATTGAACCGTTTCGGTACGGGGCTTTCGGTTCGGCACGGGGGTGTACCGAACGAGTTTCTAAGCTAAAGCTAACTTTAGCTGCTAAAGTCTTAACAATAACAAGCTGCTTCGCTCCTCTGCGTCTGTCTCAGCACGCAGCATTGTCCCACCCACACAACCATCTGATTGGTACACACGCAGCATTGTCCCACCCACACAACCATCTGATTGGTACACACGAACCATTATCAGCCAATCAGCAGTGTGTATTCAGAGCGCATGTAGTCAGCGCTTCAGCGTCGAGCAGATAGGTGTTTAGCAGGTGAGCATCAGGCAGCGGACTCTCCCCAAATGATAATAAACACCTCCCAGTCAACTACTAGTAACATCACTATGAGCCCGTTGACCTTCTAGAAATATAAACTGCAGCTCAGCTCACTCGCAGTCCTGGCTTGAGGTGAAGGCTAATTACCTCTCGTTCCAGCCACATCGACCCCTTCTGAGCGCCTATTTTCAGCTGCTGGGAATATTGTAAACAAGAAAAGAAGCAAAGCAAGTAGACATGCTAACCTTTCTTCATTACAACTGTTAGTCACTCACTGGAATGAGTAGAATTGGTTATTGTGTACTGTGTTGGACTGGATGTTTATTTTGCACATTTTAAAAGCAATACTTAATGTTTACAGTGCTCCAGAATATTTAGATTGCCACTTTTTTGTATTGGATGTTTATCTTTATTTTTGCACATTTTAGCAAATAAGCAATACTTTCACTTTTGTTGAAATGTTTACACTGTTGTTACAGAATATTTCGTTTTGCACTTTTTTGTATTGGATGTTTATCTTTATTTTTGCACATTTTAAAGCAAAATAAGCAATACTTTTACTTTTGAAATGCTTATACTATTGCAGAATATTAAGATTTGCACTGGATGTTGACTTTTATATTTGCACATTAAAAAGCAAATAAGCTACTTTTAATTTTGTTAAATGTTAAAAGTTTTAAATGTTTACATTGTTACAGAATATTTAGTCATGTTGTTGTCAATGTTGACTGAGTGGCCATACTTCTTTTTTTTTGTAAATAAAAGCCATGCCTTTTGAAAAAACGGGCCTACATTTATTTTTTCATCTTCATTTTGAATAAAAAAATTAATCGGTAAAAGGAAAAATAATCTATAGATTAATCGAAAAAATAATCTATAGATTAACCGATTAATCGAAAAAAAATAATCTATAGATTAATCGATAGAAAAATAATCGTTAGCTGCAGCCTTAATTTATGTGGAGTAGCAAACTATTAAATACCTGATAAAATATGATGTTATTACTATGACACTCAATAATGTTTAGGAGTTATATGATTTCTGCTCAGCCTTCTTCTCATAACACTTGATTTTAAGTGTGGTTACGACCACACTTCTTTTCAGAAGCTACACATCACTTAGCTCTTCCCTTAACTTTGCAAGAGTATTGGGATACCAGTTGCTCGACGTGAATGTGCAAATTCGAGGGCAAAGGGGTAATGGGGACGAATGGGATTCAGCCTTAAGTGTTGTGGAGTTGTAGTTCATCTTGATCTTTTTCATGTGTGACAATCCCACTGTCAGCAGCAGCGCTGTGGGCTCTGTACAGAGGATATCGTTGGGGCTTGTGCAGCCCTTTGAGACACTTGTGATTTAGGGCTATATAAATAAACATTGGTTGGTTGATTGTTATCCAGTTGAAGCAGTGATGCAACTTTGCGAGTAACGGAATCCTTATTGATGCTCTCCAAAAATGGAAAACTTGCTCTTCATAACATGAATCTTTGCCATGGCGCTCAGGTCCTGCTTGCATGTGTGGAAAGTTTTGCTTTTAAATTTATTTGATGTCTAATTGTGTTGATCGTATGTTTATCCTGATCATGGTGCTCCATTTTTTAAAATAATTTAGCATGCCTGTGACATCGGTCTGGAAGGCTAAACATCAACATTGAAAAGCTCTTTGGTGCTCACGTTCTTAAAAGAAGTTCTAATTAAAAGGAATAGCTATGCCACCACATTCACCATGTCAGTCGAACTACAGTGAAAAATGCTCACATGTCCTGCAATTGCTCTTCAACGGCATCACATCACACTGTGACAGAATTAGCATAAATAGCAGCAACAATCTCCGGGTTTTGTTTATAAAATCACCAAAGAGTGCATCTGCAGCCTCAATTAATGCTTCTTTCACAATTTTGCCGTCATTGAAACAGGGCGTGCACGTGACCGTCATTGCGCTCAAATGGTTTGACTCGTGGGGATGCGGTTTGTTGGTATGTACAGACAAAGGAACGAGCAGTAGCAGAGAAAGCCATAGGGTTTCATGGACGATTGGTGGGTCAAAACCCTTAAATAAAAAAGGCTGTTATCTAAATATTTTTGTTTTTCAATCCACATAAATCAATAGATGTATGATTTTTTGTGTTAAATAAGGATGTAATGGTACATGCAGGTTTGTAATCAGTTATTACACAGGGAACTAGGTTTAGTACAGAGGAATACCAAACTCTAAAGGGTACACATTGAGTGAGGAACAGTGTTTCTTGTGTTATATAGGCAAAGGATTTTTCCGTCTATAGTTGGAAATCCATATTTTTGTCTCTGTAAAAATATTTTCCGTTTTTCTTAGTTTTTTTTTTTATCTACAATGTGCGTTAAAATCTTGATCCGTCTCTTTGCCATACCTGCCATCAACTACTGTTTTCCCGTAATGAGTATGCTTTTTGATAATCCATTCCGGTTTGCAGATGCAGTGGTAAAAACTGTTTTCCATTAAAAAATTAACTTAAAAATCGAAGCTACATAGCTTAACTACATTTTCCAGTAGCTTTGCTACTTTTTAAACAAGTAGCGATTTCCGTCGCTTAGCTATTTTTTAGACCCATGTAGCGGTTAGCTAAGTTACATGCGACAAAAGAAGAGAGAGAGAGAAGAATACGAGAGAAATGAACTAGTGTAACTCCACAAGCAGGGGACAAAATATACGGGGAAACCCATGATGATTGGTTGGTTTACAATGATTACACGATTGGTTAAGATTAGGGCAGAACATTACGGACAGGCCAATCAGAGGCAAGATAGGGCTCATCCAACCAAGAAGGGAAATCGCATCAGACACGCACATCCCAAATTGCGACAAGAGAGTCTGAGAAGAGAAGAGGGTATATTCAAGCGGGCAATCTATATATTAAGAAGAACTAGTGGAAGATGGCAGAGGGATTCTCTTCTTTAGATTTTTGTTTTAGCGATGTAGACAACATCCAGGAAGCCCACAATGCGTCTACTTGGCCACATTTGGACAAATATATGCGTCTGGATAAAACAATGCCCAAAACATTAATTTTAGTTGTTTACCATGTAAGCCCAAATCAAAACTGCTCTCGACATGTAAGACGGGGAATACACATTTAAGAAAATACATGATTGTGGCAGACGTGATGATATTTGCTACAAGTATAGCCTGTCTAAATGCTAATTTAAATTTTCCTTAGTGTTTTAGAACAAGACAATAGCTCACATTTTGTTCATTAATACTACAGTTTATTTTTTGACATTGAATAGTTGAATAATTTTGAAACATAAACATGACTGCAATATATTTATTTCATGCTATAAATCACAAATGTCTATTCAGATCAAGGAAGTTAGCTAATAGAGTAAACATTGTGTGTACTCTTTATGATTTTTGCATTTGGAGCAGTTAGAAATGGAGAGGTAGTCGAAGAGACAGAAATTGGCTATAAAATCCAAGGCAGAATCCACTAAAGCAGAAACAAAAAGGAAAATGCAAGCTGCTCAGAAATTGCCCCCCTTGTCCTCCCACCAGGGCACTGCCCCTGGACCTGTCGCCCAGATCCCTGGCTTATTTTCAGTCTTTTTCATTAAGTTCAAATCACATGCGTTATATGGTTATATGTCTACTTGTTAAACAGTCCAGCCAGTTAAAATCGTCTTCCGTCGTTTGGGAACACTTTGCCGTTTTGGTAAGATCAGATGAAAGTATTGTGCCAGTAAAGATGGGGAACAAGACTACAAGCTGGCTCTACTAACGTTCCACTTAAAGGAGAACTGCAATTTTTTTTGTAATTTTGCCTATCGTTCACAACCCTAATGAAAGACAAGAACATAAGTATTTTTGTTGTTTTGTTTTTCCATTTGTAAAAATCGTTCTTGGTGGCTGGCAATGCAGTGTGTGCGATCCATTCTGCCTCTAAATCACTTTAAAAATGCATCCAAAAACCGCCAACAATACTTCATTTATGTTCCGTACCCTGTATAATAACCAAGCTTTAGCGACATTGTTATTGTAAGAGCGAACACTGAGTAACTGTTTACCTAGCATAATAACACATTGTCTTACAATGGCTTGCTACGGTATTAGCCGTAAGATAGCTACGGCAAGAGGCAAGCTAACTTTTCTCTTTTGAGTTTGTAATGCACAACACAATGCAATAGGACACCAATTTGTACTGACTTCAAAACATGAACAATCATTACAGTATCTGGAAAGTATTCACCCACATTTCATGTTTTGTTTGTACACAGCTAGCTTAACAGTTTATGTACTGTAGTTGTAATAACAAGCATGACGTGTTGCATGTATCGTGATCGTCTGTTTGGTCCAGTTGGCCGGGAACGTTTTTTCAAGTTGACTTTGGGCATTTATGTTGGCATAGCTTGTCTCTCTGCTTTCGTTCGCTCCAATGTTTCACCCTCTGTTCCTGCTCTCTTCTATAACCAACAGTTCATCTACCATATATTCAGGTTAAAAAAATAAAGTTGTGAATCCTCATTTGCCCAAAAATAGTTTTCTTCATTGTCTGTTACCAGGTCTGCCATGATTAGAACACACTCGCATTTATTCCGAAAGTAGGAACACACATTTGTTGCCGGAAGTTGGAAGCGCACTGTTATGGAAACGGAAATACATGTGCCGAGGAAAGAAGTTCCGGTAATGCATGAAATGACCAAATTACTGTAAATATCGTACATATTTTTACAAACGTGTCCGCTACTACATTTTGTATACTTGCAGTATGTATATAAGACTTGTACAATTGTTTGAAGGCTTTAGAAGACTACAATGATGACTCCCATTAGCCGCATTTTGCAAGCGTGTTTTATAATCTTTAATACCCCCCCAAAAAATAAAAAGACGTGTGTGTGTTCTTGTCTCTCATGATTGTGAACGATACCAAAAAAAAAAAAAAAAGTGCAGTTCCCCTTTAAAGCTGCTGTATGTCACAGTTAAGTCGATGCTAATAGGGCGCTTACGCTCCACCATTGTGACCCGCCCTCTTCCGAGTTCAAACCTTCATGATATGCACAAGCACAGAGAAAGGACAAAAGGCGCGAGGGATGTGTTTGGAATAATTTATAGCGTCACTCAATTGTTTAAACACCACGGCAGCCTATTGCATCATTATTTTTTAAATACTTTCATATGCAAGGATCTCTCCTGTGGGTGGGTGTTGGGACATGAAAAATGAAAGCCAACATTTAATTTAGTGTGCACAAGTGTTTTACAAAGTTAAACAAGGCTACAATAGTAACAGACCATGACAGATTGTTCAATATTTCCAAACACCTTCCTTTCTTTCACACAGGACGTGAACTTAATGTAAATATGTAAAAGATATGATGTGAATGAACTATCTGTAGAAAACAAAGAGAAGGGGTAGGATTAAATATAAGATTAGCTTCTTATCCCTTTTAAAGTATGTTGACGTGCTAACCACATGATGTCCCTTAATGTAAACTTTTTACCAAGTTACATTTCTGAAACAAATATTTGCGACAAATATAGACATTTATTTATTAAGACTGTTCTCTTAAACCACTAATTGAAGGTATTGACAGTGTATATCGATCATCATGTTAGTGAAAGCCTCACAGTAAATATGCCAGAATTAGCTAGGCTAGCTAATCTTAATCTGTTGTCCTAAAGCAGGTACCACACAGACATTTACAGACATCATGCATACATTACAAGATCACTTGCAACAAGTCAACATAAGGTGATCAACTAAGCGTGCACATTACACAAACCAGTCCTGTTCCCAACATGACTGGTTTGTCTTTAACCACTGTTTTAATTTTTTTTTTGAAGGTTGGGTACTTGACCGTTTCCATGTGCTAGACAACCATTTGACTAATTGTAGTCTTACATCGCTGAATGTTACAATCACCCCTGGTTATTGATCTAGTATGCACTGCATATTTGGTTTTCTTCTGTATTAAAACCTGTAATGGCAGAAGGGCAAGCTCATTCAAAACATACATCTGAAAAATATCTGTTAGGTATCCAAGTCTTAAAAATTATATTTACTAATAATATTAAAGTATTGATGGTGAAGAGGCGTTCTGTCTTTTTAAAGAGACTTGATGGGTTTTAAGGTGCTCTGTGTTGTATTAGACCAAGTTGTGTAATAATAGGTTAAATGAGAAACTTATCGTGTTCATATACACTTTTGCAGATTCCAAAGTCATAAAAGTTCTTATATGAATATAATTTGATTTAAGTACCAGTCGAGTGGAAAAACAAGTTGCCTCTGTATTGAAGCTATTATCATATTTATCTGATGTATGACACTCTAAAACTTACAAAGTTTGCCAGTAAATTGATCTATCTCGTGGAGATTCCCGAGCCATTTTGAAAGATGAGCTAGCCAGTCAAGTCATTGTGTGACGTAGCGGTAGGAACCACAGATCCCTTCCTTACCAAGAACAATGCAAATCATGTACACCTTGTGGGAGCCAAAAACAACTACTTTTGGCGAAATGATGGTCCACAAACTTATATTTGTGATCCTGAATATAAGCAGTGGGAGCTACAACTTTTAGAAGCTCTGCTAAACAGATCCAGCTTTAGTGAAACTCTTAAAGGCCTACTGAAATGATTTTTTAAAAATTTAAACGGGGATAGTAGATCCATTCTATGTGTCATACTTGATCATTTCGCGATATTGCCATATTTTTGCTGAAAGGATTTAGTAGAGAACATCGACGATAAAGTTCACAACTTTTTAACGCTGATAAAAAAAGCCTTGCCTGTACCGGAAGTAGCGTGACGTCACAGGCTGAAGGGCTGCTCACATTTCCCCATTGTTTACAATGCAGCGAGAGCGATTCGGACCGAGAAAGCGACGATTACCCCATTAATTTGAGCGTGGATGAAAGATTTGTGGATGAGGAACGTGAGAGTGAAGGACTAGAGTGCAGTGCAGGGCGTATCTTTTTTCGCTCTGACCGTAACTTAGGTACAAGGGCTCATTGGATTCCACACTTTCTCCTTTTTCTATTGTGGATCACGGATTTGTATTTTAAACCACCTCGGATACTATATCCTCTTGAAAATGAGAGTCGAGAACGCGAAATGGACATTCACAGTGACTTTTATCTCCACGACAATACATCGACGAAGCACTTTAGCTACGGAGCTAACGTGATAGCATCGTGCTTAAATGCAGATAGAAACAAAAGAAATAAACCCCTGACTGGAAGGATAGACAGAAAATCAACAATACTATTAAACCATGCACCTGTAAATACACGGTTAATGCTTTCCAGCTTGGCGAAGCTTAACAATGCTGTTGCTAACAACGCCATTGAAGCTAACTTAGCAACGGGACCTCACAGAGCTATGATAAAAACATTAACGCTCCACCTACGCCAGCCAGCCCTCATCTGCTCATCAACTCCCGTGCTCACCTGCGTTCCAGCGATCGACGGAAGGACGAAGGACTTCACCCGATCATCCGTGCGGTCGGCGGCTAGCGTCGGATAGCGCGTCTGCTATCCAAGTCAAAGTCCTCCTGGTTGTGCTGCTACAGCCAGCCGCTAATACACCGATCCCACCTGCAACTTTCTTCTTTGCAGTCTTCATTGTTCATTAAACAAATTGCAAAAGATTCACCAACACAGATGTCCAGAATACTGTGGAATTTTGAGATGAAAACAGAGCTTTTTTGTATTGGATTCAATGGTGTCCGAATACTTCCGTTTAACTATTGACGTCACGCGCATACGTCATCATACATAGACGTTTTCAACCGGAAGTTTAGCGGGAAATTTAAAATTGCACTTTATAAGTTAATTTGGCATGTGTTGCAATGTTAAGATTTCATCATTGATATATAAACTATCAGACTGCGTGGTCGGTACTAGTGGATTTCAGTAGGCCTTTAAGTGTCATGTAACAGTATTGCTAAGTGCTAAACAATCAATACAAACATAATAAAACAATAGCATACTGTACAATGTCTGCTTTCACTGCGATGACTGATAGGATGTCCATATCTTCTTGTTGAGAAGAATAATTCATTTTAATCCACACTAAGGGTTAAAAAAATTGCTGCTGACACTGTCTTCTGTTATTGTGTGTATGTCTCCATCTCCAGTTATAATTTGAATATGTGATGCATTACATTGTATCGTATGCATGTTCGAAATAAACTGAAACGGAACTGAATGTCACAGATGAATAACTTTTAGATCCATGGTATAGTCCTCCTATTATCCAGATGAAAGGCATCGTTTATAATGTAGAATAACTTTGACGAGCCGGGATGCAATGCAGCAGTAGCAGGAACGGCAACAAACAAGACATGCCATCTCAATGCTGCATAAGCTTCTTCAGTTTTATGGCAGTTTGCATTCATGCATGTTGCATTACTACCTTCTTCAGTTTCATTTTATAATTACATTAAATTCTCTCGTTTAATCCAGTGCAGGATAAACTAGTTAGCTCTCGGTTATCAATGCTAAAACTACTTTGTCTACATTAACACTTATAATAACATTACTAATATTTGGTCAATATTCAGGTCACAAGATGTAAATAGAGTATTGTTTGTGGGTTTTGGATGGTTATTTAGAGAGTTTTGTGGGCAAATAGAGAGCTCCCATTGACTCCCTGATAGTTAGCGGACCTTTTAATTAGTTATTTATTTACGACTTAGAATGCCTAAAAAAAGAAAAACATGTCTTCATGTCTTATATAAGGATTGTGAATGATAGACCGCACATCTTTCTACATGTCTTTCTAATTTTTGCGTATTTACAGTATGACTGATTTGATACTATGGTCAGAGTGCAGAAGTGTTCCTCCAGTGACGTCAATCTCCGGAAATAGCCGAAGGTATTTGGAGCAGAATATTCAAAATGGCTGACTGAATTTGTGGCATTTTATGATGTTTAGACGGTATTTACACATACATTGTGGATTGTAAATCCAAATGGATATGGTTTAATGGATACAATGAAACACAATTCAGTATATCAAGTCAACTTGTTTTTCCACTCTACAAGTACTTTAAGTTAAATTTGATAATTTTTTTTTTAACATGTTGCTTAAAAGTTAGGTTTGAATCAAAGACCACACCCAAATACTTAAAATGCTCCACCCCATCCAAACATTTATTATTGACTAAGCTAGATAGTTGTGGGTCTTGAGCTGCCTGCTGTGGGGAAAAACTTACTTTTTTTGTATTAAGATGTAGACCGAAATGTTGGTGCCCATGAGACTCTGGCACCATGGCACCAGAAAATATTGCATCAACTTCTCTATAATGGTAACATAAGATAGCCAGTGATTTTAGCAGGTTGCGAACAGCCCCTTTAAGGCAATAATAAATTCTCCTCTACAAAAATAAAATCATTCAGTGTTCAAATCGAATTGCGTTTGATTGTTTTTTGGCAAAACCTAGTTTTTACATTCTACACGTGGAGTTAAAAGGTCCAGGTTCACTTTTTCTAATGTTTACAAAGTAGGCTACGGTTGTTTGTGTTAAGGGCAATGAAACTACATTTTACAAAGCGTGCTGCCAACCATATAGAAATAGTTTCTGTATGAATATGAACTGTATTTTTTTTTTGTCAATGCCATCTACTTTCTTTTTAGAATGTTAAGTCTAAGAAGACAAAAGATAAAAAAGGAGAAACAGCGGATGGAAAAAAGAAAGCAAAAAAGGAACCAGAGGAGAAGTGGAAATGGTGAGTTGTCATTTATTGTAGAACTTGTATGTTCGTTCAAGCTTTATATTTTAGACGTATTCCAGGTGGGAAGAGGAGCGGTACACAGACGGCGTCAAATGGAAATTCATGGAGCACAAAGGGCCGGTGTTCGCGCCACCTTATGAACCCCTCCCTAACAAAGTAATCTTCTCCTATGATGGTAAGAAAGTGATTTTTCATCACTACAGATATCACTGGCTAATACATTTGATCTTGAAGGTAAGCCCATGAAGCTCAGTCCAGAGGCAGAAGAGGTTGCCACGTTCTTTGCCAAAATGCTCGACCATGAGTACACCACAAAGGACATCTTTCGCAAGAACTTTTTAAAAGATTGGCGGAAAGTAGGTGGCAAAAAATCTCTGGCTGTATTCTCTTAATGAGTTCTTATCTTTAAAATTACTTGAATACGTCTCCATTTCAGGAAATGACCGCAGAGGAAAAGGCTAAGATCACAGACTTAAAGAAGTGTGACTTCTCTGTGATGTCTGAATACTTTAAGGCTCAGTCTGAAGCGAGGAAAGCAATGTCCAAGGAGCAGAAACTGGTACATTTCTATGACAAACTTCTATCAGTGTAGTTCAACTTCTATGCCAATGATGTCATGTTGTGATAGAAATCCAAATAGCCTCCATGTTGAACCCATCCAACATTTTGCTGCTGCTTGCAAACCCAAATCACCCATACCTAGCACACCTGATCTGTCCTGCACCATATGTCTTTATTCTAATGTTTCCTTCTTTTTTTTTTAGATGTTCTCTTTCCACATTGTCTGCATTTTCCTCACGCCTTTGTTTCCTCACAGAAAATTAAAGAGGAGAACGAGCGCATGTTACAGGAGTACGGCTTCTGCATCATGGACAACCACAGGGAACGCATTGCAAACTTCCGCATTGAGCCCCCTGGTCTATTCCGTGGTCGAGGGGACCATCCCAAAATGGGAATGCTTAAACGGCGGATCAGACCTAAAGATATTATCATCAACTGCAGCAAGTAAGTACTTTTCCCTCAAGGCTTCTTCCTAAAGGCTTTATTTTTGTTTGTGGCACAAACCTATTGGATTACTACTCACACAGGGACTCCAAGCCCCCTCCGCCTCCACCTGGCACTAAATGGAAAGAGGTTCGTCACGATAACAAGGTGACTTGGCTGGTCTCATGGACTGAGAACATCCAAGGCTCCATAAAGTACATCATGTTGAACCCCAGCTCGAGGATCAAGGTATGATTGCACATAAATAGGGATGGGGGATATATATTGCAGCCTCCTGCGATAATGATATATACAGGGTATCCGCAGGGTTTAAAAAGTCTTTAAGTCTTAAATCCAACAATTTGAACGTAAGGCCTTTTTAAATGTTTAAAATGCTCCTAAAGTCTCATAAAAGGTCATCAATACGATTTTTGGTGTAAGGTCTTAAAAATCTATTAATGTTACTTTTATTTAAAACATGCATAAACTTGAATCTTGGATTTAAGTGTTTTGAATATTGAGGACGCTATAACATGACTACAAAACGGAGATAAAGTAGAATACCTGTGCTGCCCGGTCAGAATTTATTCCGTGCCACCAGCTAGTGTGTACATTCAAGAGCTCTAGCTTGTTGTTAACATATTCTCCTACAGCAGGGGTCACCAACCTTTTTGAAACCAAGGGCTACTTCTTGGGTACTGATTAATGCGAAGGGCTACCAGTTAGATACACACTTAAATAAATTGCCAGAAGTAGCCAATTTGCTCAATTTACCTTTAACTCTGTTATTATTAATAATTAATGATATTTATCTTTGTGGAAACACTCAATCAATGTTTATTTATATAGCCCTAAATCACAAGTGTCTCAAAGGGCTGTACAAGCCACAACGACATCCTCGGTACAGAGCCCACATACGGGCAAGGAAAAACTCACCCCAGTGGGACGTCGGTGAATGACTATGAGAAACCTTGGAGAGGACCGCATATGTGGGTAACCCCCCCCCCTCTAGGGGAGACCGAAAGCAACGGATGTCGAGTGGGTCTGACATAACATTGTGAAAGTCCAGTCCACAGTGGATCCAACACATCAGCGGGAGTCCAGTCCACAGCGGGGCCAGCAGGAAACCATCCCGAGCGGAGACGGGTCAGCAGCGCAGAGATGTCCCCAACCGATGCACAGGCTAGTGGTCCACCCGGGGTCCCGGCTCTGGACAGCCAGCACTTCATCCATGGCCACCGGACCTATGCAACTCCCCCTCGCAAGGGACAGGGGAGAAGAGGAGAGAAGAAAAGAAACGGCAGATCAACTGGTCTAAAAAAGGGGGGGTCTATTTAAAGGCTAGATTATACAAATGAGTTTTAAGATGGGACTTAAATGCTTCTACTGAGGTAGCATCTCTAACTGTTACCGGGAGGGCATTCCAGAGTACTGGAGCCCGAATAGAAAACGCTCTATAGCCCGCAGACTTTTTTTTGGCTCTGGGAATCACTAATAAGCCGGAGTTCTTTGAACGCAGATTTCTTGTCGGGACATATGGTACAATACAATCGGCGAGATAGGCTGGAGCTAAACCGTGTAATATTTTATACGTAAGTAGTAAAACCTTAAAGTCGCATCTTAAGTGCACAGGAAGCCAGTGCAAGTGAGCCAGTATAGGCGTAATATGATCAAACTTTCTTGTTTTTGTCAAAAGCCTTGCAGCCGCATTTTGTACCAACTGTAATCTTTTAATGCTAGACATAGGGAGGCCCGAAAATAATACGTTACAGTAATCGAGACGAGACGTAACGAACGCATGAATAATGATCTCAGCGTCGCTAGTGGACAAGATGGAACGAATTTTAGCGATATTACGGAGATGAAAGAAGGCCGTTTTAGTAACACTCTTAATGTGTGACTCAAACGAGAGAGTTGGGTCGAAGATAATACCCAGATTCTTTACCGAGTCTCCTTGTTTAATTGTTTGGTTGTCAAATGTTAAGGTGGTATTATTAAATAGATGTTGGTGTCTAGCAGGACCGATAATCAGCATTTCCGTTTTCTTAGCGTTGAGTTGCAAAAAGTTAGCGGACATCCATTGTTTAATTTCATTAAGACACGCCTCCAGCTGACTACAGTCCGGCGTGTTGGTCAGCTTTAGGGGCATGTAGAGTTGAGTGTCATCAGCATAACAGTGAAAGCTAACACCGTACTTGCGTATGATGTCACCCAGCGGCAGCATGTAAATACTAAAGAGTGCAGGGCCAAGAACCGAACCCTGGGGAACTCCGCACGTTACCTTGACATAGTCCGAGGTCACATTGTTATGGGAGACGCACTGCATCCTGTCAGTAAGATAAGAGTTAAACCAAGACAAGGCTAAGTCTGACATACCAATACGTGTTTTGATACGCTCTAATAAAATATTATGATCGACGGTATCGAAAGCGGCGCTAAGATCAAGAAGCAGCAACATAGATGACGCATCAGAATCCATCGTTAGCAATAGATCATTAGTCATTTTTGCGAGGGCTGTCTCCGTAGAGTGATTTGCCCTGAAACCGGATTGAAAAGGTTCACAGAGATTGTTAGTCACTAAGTGTTCATTTAGCTGCTGTGCAACAGTTTTTTCGAGAATTTTGGAAATAAACGGAAGGTGGGAGACCGGTCGGTAGTTTACCATGAGGTCAGGATCGAGGTTAGGTCTTTTGAGCAGAGGATGAATAACCGCTTTTTTGAATGCTTGGGGAACAGTGCCGGAGGAAAGTGATAAGTTTATAATATTTAACACTGATGGACCTAATAATACAAACAGTTCCTTGATAAGTTTCCCAGGAAGTGGGTCAAGTAAACATGTTGTTTGTTTTATCCCACTTACACGCTGTAATAATTCCTCTAATGTTATTTCATCAAAAATAGAGAGACTATTTTGGAGGGCAGTGTCCGTCGTATATACAGTCGTATTTGTGTTAATAGAGCCCAGTTGTAGCTGGGATGCGTTGTCTTTAATCTCCTTTCTAATGAGTTCAATTTTCTTATTAAAGAAATTCATAAAATCATCTGCCGAGTGGGTGGAGCTACTGGGAGGAGTCCCTTGTTGGGTTAGCGATGCTACTGTACTAAACAGAAATTTAGGATCGTTTTTGTTGAGGCGGATGAGATTTGAGTAGTATTTAGCTTTAGCTAAGGTAAGCATGCGTTTATAAGTTATTAAACTATCACTCCATGCTTGATGGAAAACCTCAAGTTTAGTCGCGCGCCATTTGCGTTCCAGTTTTCTACATGATAATTTATGAGCTCTAATTTCTTCTGTAAACCATGGGGTGCGCCTTTTAGGGGCCCTTTTTTGCTTTAGCGGTGCTATACTATCAATAATTTCGCGCAAGGCATCGTCAAAGTTGTTAGTGAGTTTATCAATAGAGCCGACATAATTTGGGAATGGTGCTATTACCGAAGGCAGTAGGTCAGCAAGAGTCATCGTTGTGGCAGCATTAATGTTGCGGCCGCTATAGCAGTTATTATTATTATTAGCTTGTTGACAAAGAGTCAAAACTTCAAATTTTATAAGGTAATGATCGGACATTACTTTAGTATATGGAAGTATCATAACTTTGGAGGTGGTGACACCCCTGACAAGCACTAGATCTATTGTATTACCGTTGCGATGCGTGGGTTCATGTATTATTTGTGTAAGACCACAGCTATCAATTATGGTTTGGAGCGCCACGCACTGAGGGTCCGATGGGGTATTCATATGGATATTAAAGTCCCCCATTATGATTATATTGTCGGCGTGCGTCACTAGATCAGCAACGAACTCTGAGAATTCACTGATAAAGTCCGAATAGGGCCCAGGGGGGCGGTAGATAACAGCCAGGTCGAGAGGTAGCGGTGTGACAGACCTCATAGTAAGCACCTCAAACGATTTATATTTATTATTTAGGTTAGGGGTAAGGTTGAAATTTTCATTGTATATTAGTGCGACACCCCCTCCCCTTTTAAGAGGGCGGGCAACATGCGCATTCGTATAGTTAGGAGGAGATGCCTCATTGAGCGCAAAAAATTCGTCCGGTTTGAGCCAGGTTTCGCTAAGACCAATGACGTTAAGATTGTTGTCTCTAATGACCTCATTAACCAATAACGCCTTGGGAGACAATGATCTTATGTTTAAAAAGCCCATATTATAGGTATTGGGCTGTTTTGACGAGTTTTTGTTAAGATTATCCGTAGTGGCAATATTAACAATGTTGCGTTTATTATGCGTAGTGCACTTTAAATAGTTTCGACCATATCTAGGAATTGATATGACGGGAATTTTCCGATTGTTTGCTTGGTGCTGCAATAGACTGGACATATCATAATTTGCCACCTCAGTAGAATGCATGTCCACCCCTGACACAGACACAACAGAAAAAACATTATGTGAATTGTGTATTATTCTAAGAGAATTGCTATGCGTACATGGATTATCCAGCCTGGCGCTGGCTAGTTCTAGCTTAACTGACTCCTCACCCGGACTAACAGACATTGTAATTGCCTGTGACCGGGCTTGCTCTAGTGTAGTCAGTCAAGTGAGACTTAAATAGTAGTCTATGTTTATAGACAGGATGATGGCGCCTTCCTGGTTAGGGTGAAGGCCGTCTCTCATCAGCAAGCCTGGTTTGCCCCAGAAAGAGGGCCAGTTATCAATAAACGTTAGTCCCTGCTGCCTACAGTAGCTAGCCAACCACTTGTTAAGCGAGACTAATCTGCTATATCTCTCATCATTGCCTCTCGCAGGCAGGGGGCCAGAGACAATTACTCGATGCCTGGACATCTTTCTGGCGAGATCACAAGTCCTGGCTATGTTTCTCTTTGTAATCTCTGACTGTCTCATTCTAGTGTCATTGGAGCCAACGTGTACAACTATATTCGCATAATTAGTGGTGCGATTAGCCTGTCGTACGTGTTTACTAGGCCTGTTGCGAGTTAGCTCCCTAAGATTAGCTTCAATGTCAGGTGCTCTGGCCCCGGGGATACACTTTATTGTGGCTGGTTTGCTAAGCTTTATGTTTCGGGTGATGGAGTCCCCTATAACTAAGGTGTGGTGCCCGGTAGACTGGGGTGTAGGACTAGCTAAAGAGCTAAATCTATTATGCGTCTCAACCGGTACACCGTAGCTTGTAGGCCGCTTAGGACTGCTACAAGCTGGGCTAGTTAGCTCGCTACAGCTAACGCTAGCAGATGTGTCCGCAACATCTAAAGTTACGACATTACTCTGCTCTAACTGGCGGACACGGCCCTCTAGCAGAGCCAACCTCTCCGTGAGTATGGTGCAAGACGCGCAGGAAGCCATTACTCACAGTGTTTTCTGTCACCGAGTGAAGTTCCTGCTGTCCTCAGGGAGGTGGTCGCGGTCTGTAGGAGTAGATTCTTACTGACCGGCGCTGCCTTTCTCCGCGCTAGCTTAGCAGCTAGCTAGCTGAGGAAAGGGTGGTGGGACAGAGATCGGGTGATTTGCAAGTTAAATAGTACCACTAAAAATGTTTCAGAAGTGATAAAGAAAGCTGTAGAACAATTAAAAGCACACAGATAGAGCGCTACTTAGCTTTTTCGCAACAGCGAACAGACGGCGAGCAGTCACGCACGGTCACACTGATCATCTTAATGATTTCTCACAATAAATATATATAGAAACAGATAAATATCAATATGCAACACTTTATTTATATATTTTCTCTATGTGCACATTTTTCAAATTGAACATTTTCAAATGATCACTTCTAAGACAGTCTTGTGAAATCACAATATCCCATTTTAACTAGCTAGCCACTAACATTTTTTAACAAATCATGAATTACTTTGCACCATGTTTGTACAAATAATAACTCATGTAAAATACAAAAGTAAACTCTCAAATTTTTAAATCATGTCACACTTTGAACTGGACACCAAATCTGTTATCTGTTTCTTTGTCAGTTAGTGGGAAGCCTGGCATTGCATGCTGTTAACTAGTGTGTTGTACTCTGGTGTGTAACTTGACACTGCAACTCTGAGTGAGTCTTGCAGATGTGCATCAGTGAGGCGTGTTCTGTGTTTGTTCTTGATGAAGTTCATGTCAGAAAAGGCTGATTCACAAAGATAAGATTTTTCCTCATTGTTTGCGGAACCTTCTTGATCTTTTGGACATATTTTCACAGCAATCTGGCCTTAAGCTTAATTATGATGAATGTAAAATGTTAAGGATCGGAAATCTAAAGGGAACGTCCTTTCGAATGGAATGCAAAGTGCCTGTTTTGTGGACAGATGGACCAGTTAACATACTTGGTGTTGTTGTCCCAGAAAATCTGGAAGATCTAGGCTCAGTAAATTATGATAATCGACTAAGAAAGCTGGACAAAATTATGCAATTATGGAAAGGGAAATCCCTAGCCTTGTATGGTAAAATGTCTATTGCCAACTCGTTAATTATTCCTCAATTTATTTATTAGTTTTTGTCATTACCAGCTCCATCACAAAACTTTAAGATTTATGAGCGGAGGGTCTTCGATTTTGTCTGGAACGGCAAACCAGAAAAGATTAAAAGAGAGGTTTTGTACAAAGAGTATTAATATGGGGGCCTGAAACTTCTCAACCTTGAAGCTATGTGTCTGTCTTTAAAAGCATCAATTGTTCCAAAGATGTATTTAAACATTGAGTGGTACACAAATGTCCTGTTGGACAAAAAACATGTACTGTATCAAAATAAATTGTATCCTTTTTTACAAGTGATCCCCTCCCAGAGAGTCTGCTGGGAAACATGGCGGGGTTCATAAAGGAAACAATCCACTCATAGTGGTGTTTTCAATTTTATGTGCCAGAAAAAAGAGACGATATTTTGCAGCAGTTAATATGGATGAACTCTAATATTGTAATAGATGGAAAGCCTTTCTTTTGGAAAAATATGTTTGAAAGAGGAATCATTTTTGTCAATGATATTATCAATGAGAATGGTAAAATTATGAAGTATGATGAATGTAGAGCTATGTATGGTGATGCTTGCTCAAGCTTTTCATTTTATCAACTAACTGGAGTAATTGGGAAAAGATGGAAACAAATAATTAATTATGGAACTACTAAATTATTAGCTTGTAAACCTCTAATAAGAAATTCTAGTTGGCAAAAAGGAACTAAAATAAATAGAAAAATATATAATTTTTATTTAATAAAGAAATCTTTGAAGGCTGCCTCATACAACACAAATGGAAAATGGGAGGACTTTTTTGACTGCCCGTTGCCATGGGATGCCATATTCAAACTAATCTATAAAACCACTATCGATGTGCAAAATCGTTATTTTCAAATTAAAATTATTTATAACTTCTTACCCACAGGGAAAATGTTAAAATTATGGGATATGACAGTCAGATGATTGCCGATTTTGTTGTCAGGAGCCTGAATCCACCCTGCATTTGTTTTGGTATTGTCATATTGTGTCTTTGTTTTGGGTGGAAGTTGAAAAAATGTGTTTAAGGATTGGTGTGTTTATGTAGCTTAATGTGGTTTCTGTTATTTTAGGAGAGTTCATTGACAATCATGATTTAGTCAATTTAATTATAGTACTCGGTAAAATGTTTATTTTTAAGGCCAAAAACAGATATTCACTTAGTATTACTTTCTTTAAAACATTTATTCAGTATTTTCTAATTTTAGAAAGTTACATGGTTGAAAACGATAATGATGCCAAAAAACATTAAAAAAAAAAGATGAGAAGTCCTCAAAGGCTTATTTTGAAAGTATAATTATGTTTATAGATTATATGATATCTGTTGTTGTGTTCCCTAATTTGAGTGACCTGGACATAATCTGGACTGTACATAAATGCTTATTTTGAAAATGTAATTTTGCTTATAAATTATATGCAATCTGTTGTGTTCCCTAATTTTTTTCTGTGTACATGAATGAAGGTGTGTGTTGCTGAGTCCGACTTGGACATTATCTGGACTGGGCCTGGTTTAAAAAACCCTTTAAACAAATCTAATTTCATTGACAACCTGGTCTGTTGAAGATAAGGCCCTTTTTTAAAAAATAAAATAAAATAAGATAAATAAATAAAAAACATTTTCTTGGAAAAAAAAGAAAGTAAAACAATATAAAAATAATTACATAAAAAATAGTAATTAATGAAAATGTTAGTGGACCAGCAGCCTATACAATCATGTGTGCTTCAGGGACTGTGTCCCTTGCAGATGTGTTGTTTATGTTGTGGGAACCAGAATATTGGTAGCAGAAAGAAATAAACCCTTTTGTGTGAGTGGGTGTGGATGAGTGTGCATGGGGGAGGTTGTTTGGGTTGATGCACTGATTGAAAGTGTATCTTGTGTTTTTTCTATGTAGATTTAATTAAAAAAAATTTTATTTTTTTATTTATTTTTTTTTTTTTTAGAACAGGCCCGCGGGCGACTCATCTGGTCCTTACGGGCGACCTGGTTCCCGCGGGCACCGCGTTGGTGACCCCTGTCCTACAGTGTGTAGCATAGCATGTTTAGCTATGCTTTATTCTCCAGTGATAATGATACTTGTAAGAAACGTAGTTAATTTTCTGCCATGGAGCCAAGGATTACGGACTTTGAAGTGTCTTTGCACTCTGTAAGGACTTTGGCCACTAGCAAGAATGCGCTGGTTTGCTTGTCAACTGTCAAATTTGTGGGATTTATTGAATTATTTATTTGAATTAGGACAATGCATATTCATCAATACAACTTGAATGTGTCATTAACATACATTATCACGATAAAACGATTGTATTAAAAGCTACATCATTGGTCAAATTGTTATTATTTGTATCGCATATCCTCTCTGTACTGCGCAAACCCACCTCCAAATATGTCCAAGTTAATGAGAAATAATTTAAAGTTCTAAAGGTTTGACCCAGTTGTTCCCTCTTTTTTTTCCAACTGTTCATTTGTGTTTGCTTTGCCTTCAGGGAGAAAAAGACTGGCAGAAATATGAAACAGCCCGTAGACTAAAGAAATGTGTGGATCGCATCCGTACCCAGTATCGTGAGGACTGGAAGTCCAAAGAGATGAGGATTCGACAGAGGGCCGTGGCGCTCTACTTCATTGACAAGGTGAGCTACATTTGTGTGAATGGTGCACAGGTGTAATGTGAAACCACGTGTTGTCGCTAAACCTGTTTGTGTTCCTGAGCAGCTGGCTCTGAGAGCAGGTAATGAGAAGGAGGAAGGCGAGACCGCGGATACCGTGGGCTGCTGCTCACTGAGAGTTGAGCACCTCAAACTTTATCCGGAGAATGATGGTCAAGAATTTGTGGTGGAGTTTGATTTCCTAGGTAAAGATTCCATCCGCTACTACAACAAAGTACCTGTGGAGAAAAGGGTAAGCAGTGCTCACCAGGTTTACTGTTTTGGAAGACAAGCAGTTGGATAGAGTTGAACTAACCCATGTGCAGCAAAGCCAGGCCATAAAAAGACTGAAATGTAGTGATGGTCTATATATTGGCTGTCTTACCCATACACACGCATGTCATTTCTGATACTGATATCTAGGCTACTTTTTAAAGAAACCATTGGATACAAATGATTTGGTGAAATATATATAACATAATTCAAAACATGTTTTTCTTCTTTGATCAAAAACCAGTAGTTTGAAATGATACTTCATACACTGCATCTTACTCTTTGCCAATTTCAATTTGAATCATTTTTTTTAGACTAGATATTAGAGATGTCCGATAATGGCTTTTTTGCCGATATTGTCCAACTCTTAATTACCAATTCCGATATCAACCTATACCGATATATACAGTCGTGGAATTAACACATTATTATGCCTAATTTTGTTGTGATGCCCTGCTGGATGCATTAAACAATGTAACAAGGTTTTCCAAAATAAATCAACTCAAGTTATGGAAAAAAAGTGCCAACATGGCACTGCCATATTTATTATTGAAGTCACAAAGTGCATTATTATTTTTAACATGCCTCAAAACCGCAGCTTGGATTTTGGGACATGCTCTCCCCCGGCTTGAGGTGTGTGTGTGTGTGGGGGGGGGGGGGGGGGGTGTATATATTGTAGCGTCCCGGAAGAGTTAGTGCTGCAAGGAGTTCTGGGTATTTGTTCTGTTGTGTTTATGTTGTTACTGTGCGGATGTTCTCCCGAAATGTGTTTGTCATTCTTGTTTGGTGTGGGTTCACAGTGTGGCGCATATTTGTAACAGTGTTAAAGTTGTTTATACGGTCACCCTCAGTGACCTGTATGGCTGTTGACCAAGTATGCTTGCATTCACTTTTGTGTGTGAAAAGCTGCAGATATTATGTGATTGGGCCGGCACACAAAGGCAGTGCCTTTAGCTGTCTACGTCTGTGTACACAGCTGCGTTCTAAAAAGTCATACATTTTACTTTTTTAAACCTATACCGATAATTTCCGATATCACATGTTAAAGCATTTATCGGCCGATATCGGCAGTCCGATATTATCAGACATCTCTACTAGATATACATTTGTACTTTTTATAGCATATTTTTCAAAGAACTAAATTAAGAGCTTCCATTGGTAAGCATTACTTGTGTCTTGAATAAACAACAACAATGTTGCATTGCACATTGCGTGCAAATAATCTCCAACATTGATATTAATATTGTGAAAATGTGAGGAACCAGCCAAGATACATATGTATGTATACCCATGTGTGCGTGTGTGCGTGCGTGCGTGCGTGCGTGCGTGCGTGCGTGCGTGCGTGCGTGTGTGATAAAAACAAAACTGTTGTGTAAACCAGGTAATAGATACTAAGTAAAGAACTAAACAAAAAAACTCTAAAGTATGATACATTGAGTGATAAAATATTACATGATTTAACACATTTAAAAAAGGTATTAATTGAAGTATTGGTATTTGATGTTAGCATTAACACACACACTGTATATGCTATCTTGTACTCACATGCCTTAATATGTTTTGAAATGGAATAAAACATTCATTATGCAAGTCAAACATGTTTGTTTGCTGCTCTTAAATATGCAGGATGCTCCCATAATATTATGGATAATAAGCAATTGGAAGGATGGCACTGTTTGAATCATTGTTTTTTCTCCTCTTAGGTGTTTAAAAATCTTCAGTTGTTCATGGAGAACAAGGAGCCAGATGACGACTTGTTTGACCGCCTAAATGTAAGCCGGAAAAAGTATCTTAAATATTTGCACACGGTGTTCACTTTCACCCCCCATGTCTGATTCCTTTTAATCGTCTTTCTTCAGACTTCAATTCTCAACAAGCACCTCCAGGAGCTGATGGACGGTCTTACTGCCAAAGTTTTCCGTACATACAACGCCTCCATTACCCTACAGCAGCAGCTAAAAGAGCTCACTAGCGGTAGGCTGCAGAGGTTTCTAAACTCACAGTTACTGCAACGCTTTGAGTTCAACTTGTCACTCTGTCGCTTTTCTAGCGGATGAGAACCTTCCTGCCAAGATCCTGTCCTACAACAGGGCCAACAGAGCTGTGGCCATCCTGTGTAACCATCAGAGGGCGCCACCTAAGACATTTGAGAAGTCCATGCAGACCCTGCAAACCAAGGTGAGCTTATGATTGTTTTTTAATGGAAGCACAGGTGTGAAAAACAATGGTGCTTTCAATAGCACGGACTACTTTTTCAACGTCCTCGTTGGTTAAAACGCTGATAATGTAATCCATCTGCCGCAGATCGAAGCGAAAAGGGACCAGCTGTGTGACTCTAAACGTGAGCTGAAGAGCTCCAAGGCAGACGCCAAAGTACGGAAAGACGAAAAGTCCAAAAAGTGAGTGTTGAGAATGTGATGTCGACGAAGCGGTCGCTCGTGCGTAGCCCTCATGAGCGTTTACCTCGCAGGACTGTGGAGATCAAAAAGAAGGCAGTCCAGAGGATAGAAGAGCAGCTGATGAAGCTGGAAGTGCAGGCGACCGATCGCGAAGAGAACAAGCAAATTGCGCTCGGCACGTCCAAACTCAACTATCTGGACCCTCGCATCTCCGTGACTTGGTAAGGGGCGTGGCACAGATGGGAACGGTCGGCACAGTGACGTCCGAGTAACGTCTCCCGTCTCCTTTCGCAGGTGTAAGAAGTGGGGCATTCCCGTCGAGAAGATCTACAACAAAACCCAGCGTGAGAAGTTCGCCTGGGCCATCGACATGGCGGATGATGACTTTGAATTTTAAATCCCAGGTTGTGGTTTTAACTACTTTTTATTCGGATCCTTCTTTTTACTATAATGACGTTTTCTTGATGGACACAGCTGATGAGGAATTGTCAGGTTTTAGCAGGGGAAATGACGACAAAGATGAGATAAGGCCATAATCAAGCGTCAGGAGTGTGTTTGGGCAGTTTCAACATCTGATCTGAGATCAGGTGTCACTGCTCTCCTCCACCCACCACTGAGCATGAAGGCATAGTGCCAGTAATTGGATTACCAACCTCCTTCGACTTTCTCTCCTTCTGGAGACCATGCCTGAACTTTGAACTCTGTGCTTCTATTGCTTCTGTATTAAGCAAAAAAAAGAAAGAAAAGAAAACGCTTTGTATTATTGTATCTTCACTTGCTGTTATTTTAGCGCCCCCTCATTATTATTATTATAATTATTAATGAATCTATATTTTGATAGATACACTTCAATCAAATCAATTCCTTAATACTACCACCCACAGGCCTTTGAGGACAATGAGAAATGCGTGTGTGTTTGTAAGAGTACGTGTATGTGTGAGAGGTCCCGACCATAAAAGCAGTCTGTTTTGGGGTGATTTTTAAGTTTGAAATAGTTTAGCGTGTCAGGGAACTGGGCAAGCTTTAGGGGCGGGGTTGGAGAAACACTGCAACCATGTCAACATTTACTTAAGCAAGCAGAATGTGAATATATGTTTTACAGCCTTTCTTCAGGGACTTCTTTTTCAGTGGAAATGTGAACCAATTAAATTGACCCTGTCAGTTACAAGCCCCGCCCCCTAAAGGCTGTTGTTGCTTAGTTTCATTCATTTTCCCCCTGGTACTTGAAGACAATGTATTTAAACACGTAAACAGAAAAGTGTGAGGGATATCAACTTTGCCAAAAAAAAAAAAAAAATCATCTGTTACAATTTGAGGTAGTTTTTAATTGTGTAAAGAATGAGGATGAAGCAATGTAACATTTTAATGTGAATTCATTTAATTCCACTCTTATGATAGGAACGTTGATGTAAGTAGCTGTAAAGTCAACATCCTATTCCTGTTTTACCTTTTATGTCCTAGCATTTGATCATGTTAAGTTTTATGCTCATTGTAGGTTAAGAAAATGAATAAAACCCTACACCGAAAACCAGGAGTTTTGTGGTTTTTTTTTTTTTAATAGTCTCTGCATCATTTGAGTCCTTGCGGTCCTTTTGTGTGATTAAAATTCTCAACCTGTGGCGCTTCGGTAACAAAACAAAGAAATCAATTTCCACGTAATCCACCTGATGGTAACAAAATAAATGGAACTTGTGCTCGTGCTGCTTCTGGCATTGATTAAAACTGAAGCAATGCCATCGTACCCACCGCAGCGTTTTCTGCATAACTAGGGACTCATTGTCGAGCAAATTCTCATCTCAAGCCAACCTCCCATCTTGCTTTGCAGACAAAAAAGAAATGGAAACGAGCCTGTGGTCTTTTATTGTGCCAATTTTGGCTATGGTACTGTCCGCTGCTCACCAGCAGGGGGCCCTCAAAGAACTGCACATGCATTTCAAATGTATCCCACTGTTTTTTTCTGCAATTTTTTTTATACACAGTTACATTGTTTACAAACTTTTTAGGAACAAGTCATTGGTTTGAATGATTGTAATAAAAGGGAATATTTGTATTTTGTTATCTTGTCGTATTTGCTAAATTATTTATAAATAAGCCGTTTTTTTCCCCCGGTAACGTTGTCCTGTTTTATTGTAATTATAATCCTGACCAACAAATCAAACACAAAATATTTCAGTGATCTTGAAATCTTACATGTAAAAATTCGCATTAACCGACGACGGGTGGTTTTTAGTTGTAATTCAGGAAATGTCCTCTGGAGGGCAGTAATGTTTGCATACTGAGTTTTAGCCAGCTCGGGAGTTGAGTTCAAGGAAGAGTGTTGGTAGGAACAACAGCATTACCAGAGTGCAATTCTCCTATATGGACGTAATTGTATTCTTTGTACGATTCATCTTTCCAAAAATCTCACCATGTAGAATAATGTTGCCCTTTCAATAAATAACTTAACAAACACAAATGCATACTTCGTGCTCTGTGTATTGTCGTATTGCCTCTTTACTGCCAGGCAGGGGCGCTGTTGTGCTAGTGTTGTCTTTTCTCCAACAAAGATGTTAGTTGATTAAAAATGTAAAACTTCAATATAAGATCTGCTATGCGAGGTTTGTTAGTTTATTTAAATTGTAAAACTTCAATATGTTTATGAAAATCAACATGTGAAAAGTATTGACCCGATTCTAACTCGACCCTTGGCATAAACGCAATCGATACTTTGATCGAAAGTTGTTGGAAAGGTCAAGTCTTTTCGTAGTCACTCACTTTAATGACTTGATTCACTCGTCATAGAGCTAATAAGTGTATTAAAATGCAGTCAAAGTATTAGTTGCACAATTGGCGCCATGTTGGCTAGTTTCCTTTTAAATTGAGCAGTGGAGCCTCAATTTACGAGCCCAATTGGGTTTTAAACATGGTTCGTGAGTATGGAAGCTGGAAAGTTCGTAGAGTGAAGCAGAATTCCACATAAGAAACAATGTAAATATATATATATATATATATATATACAAATATAAATATATATATAAATAAATAAATAAATAAATATATGTATATATATATATATATATATATATATATATATATATATATATATATATATATATATATATATATATATATATATATAAATATATATATATATATATATATATATATATATATAAATATATATATATATATATATATATATATATATATGTATATATATATATATATTTATATATATATATATATATATACATACATATATATATATATATATATACATATATATATATATATGTATATATATATATATGTATATATATATATATATACATATATATATATATATATATATATACATATATTTATATATATATATATATATATATACATATATATATATATATATATACATATATATATAAATATATATATATGTATATATATACAAATATATATAAATATATATATATGTATATATATACAAATATATATATATGTATATATATACAAATATATAAAAAATATATATATATTTATATAAATACATTTATATATATATATATATATATATGTATATATATATATATATATATATGTATATATGTATATATATATATATATGTATATATATATATATATATGTATATATGTATATATATATATATATGTATATATATATATATATATATATATATATATGTATATATATATATATATGTATATATATATATATATATGTATATATATATATATATATATATATATATATATATATGTATATATATATATACGTATATACATATATATATATATATGTATATATATATATATGTATATACATATATATATATATATGTATATATATATATGTATATACATATATATATATATATATATGTATATATATATATACATATATATATATATATATATATATATATGTATATACATATATATATATACATATATATATGTATATATATATATGTATATACATATATATATATATATATATATGTATATATATATGTATATACATATATATATATATATATATATATATGTATATATGTATATATATATATATATATATATATGTATATATGTATATATATATATATATATATATATATATGTATATATATATATATATATATACATATATATATATATATATATATATATATGTATATATATTCATATATATATGAACTTTGAACATGTCACGAGGGAGGTGCTGGACATTGAGTCCGAGTGGACCATGTTCCGCACCTCTATTGTCGAGGCGGCTGATTGGAGCTGTGGCCGCAAGGTAGTTGGTGCCTGTCGTGGCGGTAATCCTAGAACCCGTTGGTGGACACCGGCGGTGAGGGATGCCGTCAAGCTGAAGAAGGAGTCCTATCGGGTTCTTTTGGCTCATGGGACTCCGGAGGCAGCAGACAGGTACCGACAGGCCAAGCGGTGTGCGGCTACAGCGGTCGCGGAGGCAAAAACTCGGACATGGGAGGAGTTTGGCGAGGCCATGGAAAACGACTTCCGGACGGCTTCGAAGCGATTCTGGACCACCATCCGCCGCCTCAGGAAGGGGAAGCAGTGCACTATCAACACCGTGTATGGTGCGGATGGTGTTCTGCTGACCTCGACTGCGGATGTTGTGGATCGGTGGAGGGAATACTTCAAAGACCTCCTCAATCCCACCGACACGTCTTCCTATGAGGAAGCAGTGCCTTGGGAATCTGTGGTGGGCTCTCCTATTTCTGGGGCTGAGGTTGCTGAGGTAGTTAAAAAGCTCCTCGGTGGCAAGGCCCCGGGGGTGGATGAGATCCGCCCGGAGTTCCTTAAGGCTCTGGATGCTGTGGGGCTGTCTTGGTTGACAAGACTCTGCAGCATCGCGTGGACATCGGGGGCGGTACCTCTGGATTGGCAGACCGGGGTGGTGGTTCCTCTCTTTAAGAAGGGGAACCGGAGGGTGTGTTCCAACTATCGTGGGATCACACTCCTCAGCCTTCCCGGTAAGGTCTATTCGGGTGTACTGGAGAGGAGGCTACGCCGGATAGTCGAACCTCGGATTCAGGAGGAACAGTGTGGTTTTCGTCCTGGTCGTGGAACTGTGGACCAGCTCTATACTCTCGGCAGGGTCCTTGAGGGTGCATGGGAGTTTGCCCAACCAGTCTACATGTGCTTTGTGGACTTGGAGAAGGCATTCGACCGTGTCCCTCGGGAGGTCCTGTGGGGAGTGCTCAGAGAGTATGGGGTATCGGACTGTCTGATTGTGGCGGTCCGCTCCCTGTATGATCAGTGCCAGAGCTTGGTCCGCATCGCCGGCAGTAAGTCGGACACGTTTCCAGTGAGGGTTGGACTCCGCCAAGGCTGCCCTTTGTCACCGATTCTGTTCATAACTTTTATGGACAGAATTTCTAGGCGCAGTCAGGGCGTTGAGGGGATCTGGTTTGGTGGCTGCAGGATTAGGTCTCTGCTTTTTGCAGATGATGTGGTCCTGATGGCTTCATCTGGCCAGGATCTTCAGCTCTCACTGGACCGGTTCGCAGCCGAGTGTGAAGCGACTGGGATGAGAATCAGCACCTCCAAGTCCGAGTCCATGGTTCTCGCCCGGAAAAGGGTGGAGTGCCATCTCCGGGTTGGGGAGGAGACCCTGCCCCAAGTGGAGGAGTTCAACTACCTAGGAGTCTTGTTCACGAGTGGGGGAAAAGTGGACCATGAGATCGACAGGCGGATCGGTGCGGCGTCTTCAGTAATGCGGACGCTGTATCGGTCCGTTGTGGTGAAGAAGGAGCTGAGCCGGAAGGCAAAGCTCTCAATTTACCGGTCGATCTACGTTCCCATCCTCACCTATGGTCATGAACTTTGGGTCATGACCGAAAGGACAAGATCACGGGTACAGGCGGCCGAAATGAGTTTCCTCCACCGGGTGGCGGGGCTCTCCCTTAGAGATAGGGTGAGAAGCTCTGCCATCCGGGGGGAGCTCAAAGTAAAGCCGCTGCTCCTCCACATCGAGAGGAGCCAGATGAGGTGGTTCGGGCATCTGGTCAGGATGCCACCCAAACGCCTCCCTCGGGAGGTGTTTAGGGCACGTCCAACCGGTAGGAGACCACGGGGAAGACCCAGGACACGTTGGGAAGACTATGTCTCCCGGCTGGCCTGGGAACGCCTCGGGATCCCCCGGGAGGAGCTGGACGAAGTGGCTGGGGAGAGGGAAGTCTGGGTTTCCCTGCTTAGGCTGCTGCCCCCGCGACCCGACCTCGGATAAGCGGAGGAAGATGGATGGATGGATGGATATATACATACGTGTGTATACTGTATATACACATTGGTGTATATACATATATATATGTATGTATGTATATATATATACACACACACAGTATGTGTATATATGTATGTACGGGGACAAGCGGTAGAAAATGGATAGATGGATATACTGTATGTATTTATATATACATATGTATGTATATATGTGTATGTATATATATATAAATATATATATATACATATATTTCTATCTATATAGATATATCTATATATCTACAGTATATACATATCTATATAAATATATCTATATACATATCTATATATATATATATCATAGTTTGCGCTCATAGACTTAAATTGGTTAGATTTAGTCCGGTGGCTGGTGCCAAAACTCCAAATATTTATACCAGCTGCTGGACAAGATCTAAGATCAATCTAAGACTATAAGCTCGAACTGAATGAAGCCTACTCATACGTACCTACTGCTCAGTACGTATGAGTTGATTAACGTGGACCCCGACTTAAACAACTTGAAAAACTTATTGGGGTGTTACCATTTAGTGGTCAATTGTATGGAATTTGTACTGTACTGTGCAATCTACTAATAAAAGTCTCAATCAATCAATCAGTGGCCTTGTGGTTAGAGTGTCCGCCCTGAGATCGGTAGGTTGTAAGTTCAAACCTCGGCCGAGTCATACCAAAGACTATAAAAATGGGACCCATTACCTCCCTGCTTGGCACTCAGCATCAAGGGTAGGAATTGGGGGTTAAATCACCAAAACCACCGCTGCTGCTCACTGCTCCCCTCACCTCCCAGGGAGTGGAACAAGGAATTGGTCAAATGCAGGGGACAAATTTCACCACACCTAGTGTGTGTGACAATCATTGGTACTTTAACTTTAATTTTACAAACCAAACAGTCCAGTTGCGATCGATTGAATGCCCTGAGATATATATAGTTATTTTTTTGAACGACTCGTCCAAAGTGTCACAGAACAAACAACACGACGCTTCTGATTGGTGAGTATTCGCTTTATTCTGTAAAGTTTCAGAGAAAGTGTAGAAAGGATGATACAACAGTGCTTTATGATCAGGCTATTTCATAAAAGTTTTTTTTTTTGTTTTTATTTTTTGTTTGTTTTTGTGTGTAAGTGATCATTACACCACCGTAAGTCCAGATTCCACTGATGTCCAATCAAAACAAAGGTGTAACATTCCACACAAGTGCATACACTGCTGGTAGGAGATGAACCTCCAATTTCACTTTGGATGGTATAGCACCGTTCTTAAATCGTAGCAGCTTGACAAGGATGCAGCTTCATAATATCCACGTAGTGACTCTCGTTTCTCTAGGTTCCGTAGAAAATCGGACAATTTCTCCTGATTTGGCTCTCTAGCTAGCACGACACTCAGTGTCAAAGTCTCCAATTGATAATTTACCTTGGCCAGTCACCATATTTGATACATCATTACAGTTCCAATGAAACATCTCCAAAGCAGCACATGATTATTTCACAGACCGACAGCAATCCTTGATGCACTTTTTTCTTATTTTTTTTTAAAGTTTGGTGGAACTTTACGGACAGCGCAGCAGCTGCAAAGCGAGATGACGGGACAGACGGGTCATATATAAACAAATGGACACAGCGGAGTAAGGCAACGTTAGCGTGACAGGCTAGTCTCTGTTTAGCTTGCAGGGCATTGTAGTGTCATCCATCCCGGCAAAGGATATCAATATCTTTGCGGCCGGGTGATTTTTCATTAGTGCATTGAACATCGTCTCGTTTGCGTGTAGCCGAACCACAAAGTGATCACCAACATTGATACAGGTGTAAATAAAACTGTTTGCATCTGGACTTACAGTGACTATAGCGGAGTAAATAGAATTGAAAAAAGCGAAGAGAGAGAGAGAGAGAGAGAGAGAGAGAGAGAGAGAGAGAGAAGAAAACAAAACAAAAAAAGTCAAATTCAAGGCAGTGCTGAAGTTGCTAAAAAAGTAAAAAATAATATCACAAAGCCAACAATAACATTTCTTTGACACATCTTTTGTCCATCCAGTCAGTACAAACCCCCTTTATAGTGCAGTTTTAATCAATATATATATATATATATATTATATAAGTATATAATATATATATTTCCCACGCTGACCCCAAGACATTATCTCCCGGCCTCGTCCTATCCTAGTTGCGTTCATTCAAGTCAGTTTTCCAGTCAGTGTGCGTCTTTCTCGTTCTTTGATCCCTCATACTGACCTCATTGTGCACCCTCCCCACACGACCACGAAGAAGCATGAAAGGCTGAAACATCACAGGACTCGAGAAGGTGAGAAGTTCTTTCTTCAGACGACGGGAGGAAGTGATGGCAGATGGAAGAGGAAGAGAAATGGGGGGGGGGGGGGGGGGTATTCACAGTTACAGTCAGAGTCTTACGGTCCAGCTACAATCACATTTGCTGTCATTACAAACACTCTTCTTTTTTTTTTTTGTCGTTTTCCAGCCTTGTTCCGCGTGTTCGGGTGGGCTTCATCACACCTCCAGCAGCTCCATCCTCAGGCGGTCCCTGGCGGGGACGGGGGACAGACAGGTGAGGAAGGTTACGTGGAAGGAGCGCCTCATCCCCCCCTCCACACAATTGTCATGATTTATTCACATGTATTAGCATGCGCGCCATCTATAATTCAATAGGCAAGACTTGGCTAAAAATAGCCTTTTAAACATAGGCCCTTGATTGGCTGAATGCAGCACTTTTTTGGACGCTTTCGTCACTTCACATGTGTACGTTATTTCATGAAGTTATACAAGGATTTCCAACTTTAAGCCAATCGGAAGCTGGAAAATGTTTCCTGTTGCCATGTGACTAATTCAGGAAGTGACACAGGATTCCATCTTCCTAAAACGCACCAATTATGATCCAGTTCTGACCTTGGAGGGCCGAAATATTAACGTTCACATTTTTTGTGGCGGATCGTCAGTCTGACACTTAACGTTTGTCAACACATTTTTTTCTCTAAACTTGGGGTGGGGGCCAAATTTAGAGAACAAAATGTGTCTAGCGGTCGGTATATTTGATTTTTAGGAACACTAATGCAAAACCTCACAACAACGTCTGATTGAATACTAAAAACGTTATGACAGACCGGCTTAAAAAACGGAATGGAATTTTACATTTTTTGACTGAATGAGACACCCAGAATGTACATGAAAATAAAAAACGTGTGATTCACAATATTAACTATGAACGATAAAACACTGAATATTGACAACATATGAAAGTCACACCCCCTCTCCATCGACATATTTTACAATCAAGCGAAATGCAACAAAAATGCAACAAACCTTAAAAAACGGAATGGAATTTTACATTTTTTGACTGAATGAGACACCCAGAATGTACATTAATTAAAGAATGTGTGATTCACAATATTAAGTATGAACGATAAAACACTGAATATTGACAACATATGAACGTCACACCCCCTCTCCATCCACATATTTTACAATCAAGCGAAACCAACAAAAATGCAACAAACCTTAAAAAACGGAATGGAATTTTAATTTTTTGACTGAATGAGACACCCAGAATGTACATGAAAAAAAATAATGCGTGATTCACCATATTACCTATGAACGATAAAACACTGAATATTGACAACATATGAACGCCACACCCCCTCTCCATCGACATATTTTACAATCAAGCGAAACGCAACAAAAATGCAACAAACCTTAAAAAACGGAATGGAATTAAAAAAATATTTTACTGAATGAGACACCTAGAATGTACATGAAAAAAAATAATATGTGATTCACAATATTAACTATGAACAATAAAACACTGAATATTGACAACATATGAACGTCACACCCCCTCTCCATCCACATATTTTACAATCAAGCGAAATGCAACAAAAATGCAACAAACCTTAAAAAACGGAATGGAATTTTACATTTTTTGACTGAATGAGACACCCAGAATGTACATTAATTAAAGAATGTGTGATTCACAATATTAAGTATGAACGATAAAACACTGAATATTGACAACATATGAACGTCACACCCCCTCTCCATCCACATATTTTACAATCAAGTGAAACGCAACCGAAATGCAACAAACCTTAAAAAACAGAATGGAATTTAAAAAATGTTGACTGAATGAGACACCCAGAATGTACATGAAAAAAAATGTGTGATTCACAATATTAACTATGAACGATAAAACACTGAATATTGACAACATATAAACGTCACACCCCCTCTCCATCCACATATTTTACAATCAAGCGAAACGCAACAAAAATGCAACAAACCTTAAAAAACGGAATTGAATTTTACATTTTTTGACTGAATGAGACACCCAGAATGTACATGAAAAAAAATAATGTGTGATTCACAATATTAACTATGAACGATAAAACACTGAATATTGACAATATATGAATGTCACACCCCCTCTCCATCCACATATTTTACAATCAAGCGAAAAGCAACAAAAATGCAACAACCCTTTAAAAATCGGAATGGAATTGTAAATTTTTTCCACTAAATGAGACACCCAGAATGTACATGAAAATAAAGAATGTGTGATTCACAATATTAACTATGAACGATACAACACTGAATATTGACAACATATGAACGCCACACCCCCTCTCCATCCACATATTTTACAATCAAGTGAAAGCAACAAAAATGCAACAAACCTTAAAAAACGGAAAGGAATTTAATTTTTTTTACTGAATGAGACACCCAGAATGTACATGAAAAAAAATAATGCGTGATTCACAATATTACCTATGAACGATAAAACACTGAATATTGACAACATATGAACATCACACCCCCTCTCCATCCACATATTTTACAATCAAGCGAAACGCAACAAAAATGCAACAAACCTTAAAAAACGGAATGGAATTAAAACATTTTTAGTGAATGAGACACCCAAAATGTACATGAAAAAAAAGTATGTGTGATTCACAATATTAACTATGAACGATAAAACACTGAATATTGACAACATATGAACGTCACACCCCCTCTCCATCCACATATTTTACAATCAAGCGAAACGCAACAAAAATGCAACAACCCTTTAAAAATCGGAATGGAATTGTAAATTTTTTCCACTAAATGAGACACCCAGAATGTACATGAAAATAAAGAATGTGTGATTTACAATATTAACTATGAACGATACAACACTGAATATTGACAACATATGAACGTCACACCCCCTCTCCATCCACATATTTTACAATCAAGCGAAACCAACAAAAATGCAACAAACCTTAAAAAACGGAATGGAATTTTAATTTTTTGACTGAATGAGACACCCAGAATGTACATGAAAAAAAATGATGCGTGATTCACCATATTACCTACGAACGATAAAACACTGAATATTGACAACATATGAACGTCACACCCCCTCTCCATCGACATATTTTACAATCAAGCAAAACGCAACAAAAATGCAACAAACCTTAAAAAAACGGAATGGAATTTTCCTTTTTTTGACTGAATGAGACACCCAGAATGTACATAAAATTAAAGAATGCGGGATTCACAATATTAACTATGAACGATAAAACACTGAATATTGACAACATATGAATGTCACACCCCCTCTCCATCGACATATTTTACAATCAAGCGAAATGCAACAAAAATGCAACAAACCTTAAAAAACAGAATGGAATTTTAAATGTTTTTACTGAATGAGACACCCAGAATGTACATGAAAAAAAATAATGCGTACGAACGATAAAACACTGAATATTGACAACATATGAATGTCACCCCCCCTCCTCTCCATCGGCATATTTTACAATCAAGCGAAATGCAACAAAAATGCAACAAACCTTAAAAAACGGAATGGAATTTGACATTTTTTGACTGAATGAGACACCCAGAATGTACATGAAAAAAAATTGTTTGATTCGCAATATTAACTATGAACGATAAAACACTGAATATTGACAACATATGAACATCACACCCTCTCTTGATTGACATATTTTACAATTGAAACACAGCAAAAATGTAACAAACAGCGAAATATAAATGCGAAGGTTAAAAAAACCCCACCTACAATCTGATACATCTGATATATCACTAAGCTTTAGAACTTTGTTGTAAAAATCTCCTTCCGCGTCTGTCCCTGACACGCGCATTTCAGGCTGACACTCTGTGGAAACGCTCACCACCCACACTGCTTGGTGTCTGGTCTGAGCGGCTGTGACTTAGATTACCATAGTAACTAATTAGATTACCATGGTAACTAGTATATCATGCAAAAGCGCAGATTCCAACCAATGAAATACTTTGTATAGTTCAAGACTCACAGTAATTAGAAAACATCACTGCACATCATAATGGCAGCTACAGTTTCCATCTTAAAGATGTAAAAAAAATATTTGGGAATGTCCGGTGGGGGCCAGATTGAAAAGCTTAATTTGCCCAGGTTTGGCGTAGGCTAAAATGTTTCGCAAAATGATGTTGTCCGTCATCAACTATCTGTGATTTTGTTTTGGGTTCATTTGATTAAAGTTTGTAGGTGGAGTTAGTCAAAATACGACCCCGTTTTTTTGGCTTAAAAGGGCCGGTTCAAACCAAAATGGCTGACTTACTGTTTGTTTGCGAACATGGGTTCTGGAGACTTTTTTGTGCGTCCTGTGATGACAGAAGTCTTTATCATATTTGGAGATGATCCGTTAAACTGGTGGCTACTGGCTGGGTTTTGGGGGTTCAGTTCAGGACCAGTGAAACACCAAGTTTGGAATTTTGGTCAGTTTTTTAGAAATATAACGATACCAAAATGTCACGGTACGATATTAAGGCCACGGTATGATATTACTGGAAAAAAGACTTAATGTAATGTAAAATGAAGAGGCAGGAATGTTTAGGATAACACACTTACTGTAATTGAACATAAAAATAATGCTCAAATGTTCTAATCATATTTATTACTACAAACATTTATTTTTAAGTGCAAAGAATAGTGCAGGAACATTAAATGTTAAGTGCAAATATTTAGACAAAAAAACTTACAGTTGCGTGTAGAGATGTCCGATAATGGCTTTTTTGCCGATATTCCAATATTGTCCACTCTTAATTACCGATTCCGATATCAACTATACAGATATATACAGTCGTGGAATTAACACATTATTATGCCTAATTTTGTTGTGATGCCCCGCTGGATGCATTAAACAATGTAACAAGGTTTTCCAAAATAAATCAACTCAAGTTATGGAAAAAAGTGCTAACATGGCACTGCCATATTTATTATTGAAGTCACAAAGTGCATTATTTTTTTTAACATGCCTCAAAACAGCAGCTTGGAATTTGGGACATGCTCTCTCAAGAGAGCATGAGGAGGTTGAGGTGGGCGGGGTGGGGGGGCGTGGGGTGTATATTGTAGCGTCACGGAAGAGTTAGTGCTGCACGGGGTTCTGGGTATTTGTTCTGCTGTGTTTATGTTGTGTTACGGTGCGGATGTTCTCCCGAAATGTGTTTGTCATTCTTGTTTGGTGTGGGTTCACAGTGTGGCGCATAGTTGTAACAATGTTTAAGTTGTTTATACGGCTACCCTCAGTGTGACCTGTATGGCTTTTGACCAAGTATGCTTGCATTCACTTGTGTGTGTGAAAAGCCATAGATATTATGTGTTTGGGCCGGCACGCAAAGGCAGTGCCTTTAAGGTTTATTGGCGCTCTGTACTTCTCCCTACGTCCGTGTACACAGCGGCATTTTAAAAAGTCATAAGTTTTACTTTTTGAAACCGACACAGATAATTTTGAAACAGATACCGATAATTTCCGTTATTACATGTTAAAGCATTTATCGGCCGATAATATCGGTAATCCGATATTATCGGACA
Organism: Entelurus aequoreus; assembly: GCF_033978785.1. Lineage (NCBI taxonomy): Eukaryota > Metazoa > Chordata > Actinopteri > Syngnathiformes > Syngnathidae > Entelurus > Entelurus aequoreus. The sequence continues at coordinate 25,688,348 of NC_084731.1, read as the reverse complement.
TCTGTAGTTGCGTGTCTTTAAAAATGACAATATAAATAAACATCCAGTGTAAAACAATGTTCACTTTAGTGCCTTTCAACTTTTAATTTGAGAAGCAGTGTCCTGTGCAGTGGACATGTTTATATCAGTTTGGAAAATGCAGTTTCTGGGAAAAGTTAACACACAATTAAACTTTTAATAATATAAATACCTCCCAAATTGATGTTTAGCCTCGCTGGCTTCAAATATATTTTCTCTCGGCACAGTGTGCCTTGACCCAATCTGTTTTGGCTTGAAACGCTCAAGACCAACATGGTTGTGTTTTCGTTAGGGTTTTTTCTTGTTATGGTCCCCGGGTCATGGTCTAGGTCACAGGTGTCCAAACTACGACCCGCGAGCTAGGTGCCGCCCGCGAGACATCACAAAATAACGATGTGTTTTTGCCTGTATTTGGTACACTGTAATATGACTTGGAGTGTTATTGTCGCCCTCTTGTGGGCAAAGATAGAATCAACGGTCAGTGACCTTGAGTTTCATTTTGAAGGGTCATATGCACAGCATCAATTTATATAACCCAATCCAAACAACTCTTCCCAGTCATGGAATAAAATTAACTAAAACCGACAAAAAATCAACACAATAACGCTCCTGCTCACTGAACTTTATGGACATTATAAAACATGTTCAAACACTATATATCATTTAAATTTACACATATATAAATTCACTACAGTGCATGATGGGTGACACTTCCCCTTGTTTGGCGCATTTTAGCTGCGTGATATTTCTGATTGATTATAAAACTTCAAGGAAGTCGTCAGGGAAGTAAACAAGGTAAGCGCCAAACTTTCACATACTCTTAATATTCAATGTTTATCGTTTATACTTCATATTGCATTGTCGTCAGGGTTTGATGGGGGGGGGGTTTGTTGAAGTCGAAGTCGTTAAAAGTTATGTGTTGTTGTTCAGTCTGTTATACCCTGCTTCAATCAATGCAAACTAAATGTTATTTTGGTACAAATGATCGTTGTTACATCACAATTAATGCTGTGTTTTGTGGCGAAAAAAAGCGCCGTAATGTGTGTACTTGTGTATGCATGTCTATATGTGTGTGTGCATTCATATAACAGCGTATTGCCTATTACCCTTGAAAATATGGCTTTACGCAAGTTGTACTGAATTCTTACATGTTTGGCAAACTTCTTTCTTCAGTTTTGTATGAGATTAATTTGCAGACTTTAAGCATTGCGATCGCAGATTTCGTGTAAAAACAGCTGTGCTAACCTGATCACTCTGAGACAGCACACGCAGTTGTAATAAATACTAATAAAACCAAGTAAAATTAGTGTAGTGATTTCAATACCAAATTTATTCAGATGCTTATTTAATTACATTCACATATACTTAATATCTATATAAGTACACTAACATCAGAACTATATAAATATATATATTGTATATACATTGTGTGTTATATACTGTATGTGTGCATATATATATATATATATATATATATATATATATATATATATATATATATATATATATATATATATGTCTTAATTAGATTATCCCAAAAAAATAGTGCTCGATACCGTGGTAGAGCGTAATATGTATGTGTGGGAAAAATCACAAGACTATTTCATCTCTACAGGCCTGTTTCATGAGGGTTTCCTCAATCCAGGAGATCCTGATGATTGAGGAAACCCTCATGAAACAGGCCTGTAGAGATGAAATAGTCTTGTGATTTTTCCCACACACACACACATATATATATATATATATATATATATATATATATATATATATATATATATATATATATATATATATATATATATATATATATATATATATATATATATATATATATATATATATATATATATATATATATATATATATATATATATATACATACATACATATACAGTATATATTCGCTTATTGAAAAGTTAAAAGTGCGCATCGGCAGGAACAGCTTTATTTGGTCTAAATTGGCACCCTCAGGAACTCAGTACACTAGTGTACATATTCAAGTGTACTGATAATAGTGAGAATAGCAATCTGATAATCTGAGCAACTCGTAATTGAATTTGATGTTAAAAAAACTAAAACTAAACTGACAAAACAAGCCATTGACTGGAAAGAAAAAAAAACAAGGTGTCAACTGCCATGCAAGCGTAATCCAGTGTTTTCCGGTTTTAGAAAAAGCATTACTGAAACATGTTAATACAAAGACATTATCTTTATCATGTGTGAATGTGAGTGTGAATGTTGTCTGTCTATCTGTGTTGGCTCTGTGATGAGGTGGCGACTTGTCCAGGGTGTACCCCGCCTTCCGCCCGATTGTAGCTGAAATAGGCTCCAGCGCCCCCCGCGACCCCGAAGGGAATAAGCGGTAGAAAATGATGGATGGATTAAACTTTATCACAAAAGCAAATGATTAGTCAAATCGCAGTCAAAATACAAAATGAGTAATATGAGAAATGAGAAAGTTATTTTGCCTTAATGAATAAGTATGTATGGAAACATTTGACGTCTTAAGGGCACCATTAGTGGCACTAAGCATATCAAGGCGTTACTTCATTTCTTGCCATATTCGCTTTAGCATTGCCTCATCCGCCATGGCAATGACATCAGTGATCTTTTGCTGCAGGGTGTTGATGTTCCGTGCCACGTTTTTCGTGGAGATGAATTGGGTATCTATCCATCATTGTTCCATACATCAGTGGTCCCCAACCACCGATTGGTACCGGGCCGCACAAGAAATTAAAAAAAAAAAATAAAAAAATATTTTTTTATTTTTTTATGAAATCAACATAAAAAACACAATATATACATTATATATCGATATAGATCAATACAGTCTGCAGGGATACAGTCCGTAAGCACACATGATTGTATTTATTTATGTAAAAAAAAATAAAAAAATTTAAATACACCCCCCATGGTCCGTGGGACAAATTTTCAAGCGCTGACCGGTCCGCAGCTACAAAAAGGTTGGGGACCACTGCCATACATGACATTTTAAACATAACCCCATAGAAAGAAGTCACAGGGAGAATACCAAAATAAAAGCTTCAACAACCACTGAGTAAATTGAACACTTCTGATCAGTTGTTTTGAGACTTGGTGCACATGTAACATGAGGTTTCTCAATAACCACATTTTTTTTGGGAAAATCTATCTTCTAACCAACCTAAACTAATGAACCAGCAAACACTAAGCAAAACACAACCTCTTGTTGGTGCTTGTCAGACCTGGCGGAGGATAAAAGCAAAACCGGTGCAGACTTTGATGTCCCCAAAGGAGCAAGCCAAAAATAACAAAACATTCTCTGATTTTTGACATCACATATAGAAAAAAAACAATTACACCTATGGACTGTTTAGATTATTAACCAAACCCAGCGGTGTCCAAAGTGAGGACATTTGCAGCTCTTGGTTGTTGTGTTTGTTTTTTTTTTACAATCTCTCTGCGCATTATAAAAACACAATCTAATGAGAAAACGGTGGAACAAAAGAGCAATTTTTTTTTTTAGAAAATAAAGTGATAATATTAAGTAGATCATTTCATAATATCAAGAGAAAAAAGTTGGAATTTTGCTAGGCTAGTTGTAGTAGTATGAAGAGAAACAAGTAATTTGAGATGTGTAATACCCAACTATTAAAAGTCAAAACAACCCAAGAAAAAAATATAATTGCAATTCTTGAAATATTATTTTGAAGAATAGTTACATAATATTACAGGAATAAAGTCACATTGTTATGGTATTTAAGTCATAAGTGAGGAAGATTGTAAAAAAAAGCGAAGAAAATTAAAAGATTCGGGATGGTCAGATCAAGGCTTTATGCTGCCAATTCCGAGTCTTTCTCATCCATGAGTGAGATTGTCTGATAGCAATCACATGTATTACCTGTACATTTTAAAATTTATTTTTGTTAAGTGCTATTGATAGTTTAACAACATTCAAACATACTATTTAACCTACTTCCTTATTCTCTTTTAAATCATTTGGTTTTTGTTCACAAAGTGCTCCTGTGTCCAGGAAATTATTCTATGAGTTTACAAACATTAACAAAAACAAAAAAAAGGATTTTAAGAAAATAGAAATATTGGTCAGATCGCTCTAATTTCGATCATACACCACCAATTTATGGCTCTCATCATCCTCTTGCATGTCATGTACTGACTGTGACACTGCTGACACACCAACAGTTGTTATATTATCCTCTCTCTAAATCCTAATAATCTACTTGTTAATTTCCTGTTAATAACTGCTTACTTTCTGCTGTAACATAGTTCTATCTACACTTCCTGAACTTTACTAAGTACTTATTTCTTGATATTATTTAAAGCTAGCTAAGTGGTTAGCTTTTAGCATGCCTGCTCCTGGCTTGCTCTTGGTGTGTAAAATGTAAAGCCCTGTTCGCCACTACTTGATAATGAAACTTAAGATACTAAGACATGCAGTTCATTTGCTACAACAAAGGCTAATTTTTATTTTCCTACGCTTTGCACCATGCGGCTTATAAAACGGTGCGGCTAGTTTATGGATGTCACTTCACTGACAGCCCTAATGTAAATAGTTTTTATAAAACACATGCAAAGACACTGAAATGGTATGGTATTATTTGTGCTATGGCGCCATGTTTTGGACGAGTGTGCTCCCGGGTGAATGTCTGCAGTTATTTTCTTCCGTTTAGAGGATGTACAAGTCCATAGCGTTTCCACTTGTATAGATTCTTCATTCATCACTCCAAGCAACGTTTGTAAGTTTTACTATATAACGAAAACAATTCTTACTTACTAAACCGTGTGATGTCTGTAGGAGTGTTTTCATGCATATTTGTACATGCTATCGTAATATAATGAAGCTAGCGTTGTTAGCATTAGCTAATATGCTAACATGTTTACGAGTGTCTGTGTTCATATTATTAACTTACAATGGACTTTTTTGTTCAGCTAGTGGGTCCATGACGACGGCGTCTGTTTTGTTTGATCCGCCGTTTTATTGCTGTGTTACAGTCACAGTTTGGAAACAATCAAGGGTTGTAAATAAACATTTACAAAATAATTCTGAGTAAATAACACATTTCATTTCACATATATGTCTGCGGTGCGGGTAATATATGGAAAAATATTATTTTCTTCTGAAATTTAGTGGGTGTGGCTTATATACCGGTGCCCTCTATAGTCCAGAAAACACGGTAACTTAGGGAAGCAGCTCCACACTGTTTATGGAGACACACAATTGGCTGCTAGCCGCTTGTCAGCGGGGAAACTGAAAATAAATAGAGTGTCAGTCAGAGGGGATCAGCATTAAAAGGCATTAATCGGCAATGGCCAGCACATACTTTTTCACGCGAAACAGCCTCTACTAATCGGTGGCCGATCGATCGGCACATCCCTAGTAAAAACGATAAATATCATTTAAGGAGAGTGTTCTTAGTGATCAAATCATACACTTCATTTTTCGAATGGTTAAGTTTACTGGGTGTTAGGAATGTAACGGTATTGTTGATACCGCGATATTGCGGTTTCAAAGTCTTCACGATATCTCCGTGATGTGAGACCGTATCAAACGAAAACTTGGTGGGTATAGTTTTATTCTGGCGATTTAGCTTTGGCCGGGTCTAGAAGAGAAGCAGGAAGTGAAGTGTGTTCGTACTCGTAGTAGATAAGAGGAACTTTTTTTTTTTTTTTGGACATTTACTGAAAATGTCATCAAAATCCGTCCACAACTGTTGAGTTATGTTGCTAACAAACACACAAACCAACCCTGGCGAAAACATAACCTCTTTGGCGGAGGTAAGAAAGTCTGTGTTCTGCAAAGCAAAGCGCACCACTTCCAGGGCGACACAGAGCCAGCCAGGCATGGCACACCGCACAGAGAGAAATCACAAAAAAAACAAAACTCAACACCGCAGGAAGTACGTGTAAACTGAAAAGCTATTTGATAAATCCTAAATCCATCCTCCATTTGCTACCGCTTGCTACACTGGATGTTTACATTGTCACTTTGAACACACTCAGCTAGTTTTTTATATATTTGCTTGAAACAGTGGATGTGCCTGCACTATTATTTGTACTTAAAAATAAATGTTTAGTAATAAATATGATTAGGACCTTTGAGCATTATGTTTGTGTTCAATTATAGTAAGTGAGTTCATCCTAAACATTTCCGCCACTTCTTTTTACACACTATAACATTTTGGAGGGTTTTGGACACATACCACAATAATATCGTATCGTGGCCTTAATAACGTGATAATATCGTACCGTGTCATTTCGGACTGGTACATCCCTACAATATGGCCACCTTGTGTTTTGATTTTTCAGTATGGGGCCCTCGATAGAAAAACTTAAGACACCCTGACCTAAGATAACTGTGAGTACCAGAGTAAAGACAAATGCAATGAACTTAAAGGGGAGCTGCACTTTTTTTTGAATGTTGCCTATCGTTCACAATTATTATGATAGACATGACGGATGTATTTTTTAATGCCTATAAAATCCAATAAATAACCATCCAAAAACCACAAAAAAACCCTCCAGTTACATTTCGTGACTTCAATATTAACCAAGTATTAGTGATATTGTTATTATAATCACTAACGCAGACAAACTATTTATAGCGGCGCTGTGATAACAAGCTTGTGTACAATTTCGACATGATCGATTGGTGAGGTGTTTGCTCGCTTACTTGCTCCGTGGAAATGTATTGTAAATCATAAATCATGCATCTCACCTGGAAAGTAGATGGCTGAGGACGTACTCAAACAAGTTGGTTCACTTAGACAGCCATTTAGGATCCGGAAATGGCGAGAACGAAACGAAAAGATGCTTTGTCCCCCCCCCCCCCCCGCCCTCACATCCCGTTTCTTCGCGAGGATTCAGAGACATTCTTTATATAAATGATAATATATGAACATCTGAGCAGTTGGCATCCTAATGACAGCAAACATTGTACAGTAAGTGAGGTTTTATTATGTTTGTTGGCTCTCATGAAGTCTGCAGCGAGTAGTAATCAGTGATGAAGAAAAAAAGCAAACATGATGTTCTTGAAATTAATGCGCCACGTATGCTTAAAATGATCAAAATACGTAAATATTACATGTTATTATAAATGTGCCCGTTACTACATTACATATATACTTACACCATGTATATAAAAACTTAATGGATGTATTTGGATGTTTCTTAAGGGCTTTATAGGCAGAATTGAGCGGCTCTCATAAGCTCCTTTGTAAGCAGACTTTCGATCGCATTTATTTAATACTTATAATGCATTAAAAAAAAAACATCCATTGTTATGTCTCTCAAAATGATTGTGAACGAAAATTCCAAAAAAAGTGCAGTTCCCTTTCAAATTCAAACACATGTAGAAGCACCTGGTTGTGAAGTGCACTTGCTCACCACATACACGTAAAAAAAATGTTATGGAAGAAATGAAAGTGTTCTAGTCACCTGGTCTTATTGGCATCATTGGGTTGTTCGATGAGTGGCTGACTGGCAGGTAGCTGCTGGTGGTGGTCCTGTACTCTCGCTGGCCAGGGGTCCTTAAAGACTCCCGGCTGTGCGGCAGTCTCAGCTTTGATTAGCTCGATGCTCCCCTCCGACCCCATCAGACCCCGCAGCGGTGAGTTTGAACTCTGCCACAGAACCCGCTGGCCAGTGTTTAGTCCTGTGTCTCCTTCGAGGGCTTTGCTCACGTCTTGCTCAAGAAGTTTCTTTTTGGCAGCCGGTGTATTGGCTTCGGCGTCTCCTTGACCTTTGGCTTCCTCTGCCTGCACTGGGGGTCGCAGGTAGGTCTCCAGCCACTTTAGCTGTCCGTTCTTGTGGCTGTGCCGGCTGTCACTGAACCAGCGCACCACCTCGGACTTGGGAAGGCCCGTCTGGACGCTTAACTCCTCGTATTGCTGACTGTTGGGCCAGCGTGTGCCGGAGAAAGTCTGGCGGAGGATGCGCAGCTGCTGGGGGCTCTTGTTGGCCCAGGGGGGTGAGAAGGACCCTTCGGCTATCTCTGATTTGTGTTCTTGATGTGCAATCTCAGATGTGCTCTCACTTTCATTCATTTTCAGCCTCTTGAAGTTGATCTTGATGGGTTCAATTTTCAGCTCCGAGCAGCTTCTGTCTCCGGTAAAAAGGTCGTCTTCCTTGATGAGTTGCTGCAAGATTGACATGCCTTTTATGCTAAACTCCTTGTTGCGTTTGCCCTCATCCATCACTGATAAACTCGTTTTTGTGATGACGGTGGTGCTGGTGCTTTGAGTGGGGGAAGTGCTGGCGTGGTTCAGGCGGGGAACACTGTCTTTCAAGGCGGGATGTTCTACGGTAATACTGCTGCTATTGTGAATGTTGCGCTGCTGATCCTTCCCCAAGGTTTCAGCCTGCTCTTGAGGAGTGACACTGTTATGATTGTTGTAGGAGACATTTACATTGCTGGTGTTATTTGTGACGGGGTGGCTGTTCTCCGGTCCCCTCTGTAAATTGTTGTGTTTGTCGTTGGCGGTGGCAACACAGTGCAAATCGTTATTGCTAATGTCGGCGCAGAAGGCAGCAAAGCTGTTGACGCCGTTGGTCGGGATTCCGCTATGCACCGTTTTCCATCTGACATTCTCGCCACCGTTACTGCTGCTGGAATAGCTGGTGATGCTGCTGCTACTGCTGCAAGTGCTGCTGCTACTGCTGCTGCGATTATTTACAGCTGCCGCCACATCCACGCCGTTGCTCTTGTCAGGATCTGCAGGGGCTTGAATACTCCTGGTCAGTAGCTGTGTTGTTCGGAGTACAGATGGGACCTTCTGAGGGAGAATCGGAGTAGAGTACGAGACCCTTGTGACGTGAGGATTAGTCGACATATTGGCCTGCTTGGCTATGACAGGTTTGTTTCTTATGCCGCCATAAGGGACTTTGGCCATGTTAAAGTTTGGTCCTTTTGAACCTGGAGAAGCTGTGATCGTGTGGTGAGTAACAAAGTGATTGACATGACGCTGGGGGGCAGGTTGCTTTTGCGGTGCTCCACCCTGGAACACGGTGTTAAACATCTTCCGCCGGGCCTCTTCTATTTCTTCCGGAGACCAGCTTATGCCCTGCTTGAGTCTTTGGGCGGTAAACCACAGTTTGATTTGCTCTTCAGGGAACTCTGACACCACCGTCAGGTAGCAGAGCTCAGCTTTGGTCGGGTAGGGAAACTTGCCAAAGGATGTCTTAAGAAAGCTGCTGGTATCCATGGCGGCATTGTAGGTGGGGATGCTGCTAAGAGGGATCATCACCTTTGGAAAGTCTTTATTGGAATCGGAGGAAGGGGAAGAGTACAGGGAGGGAGTGTGCTGGTGAAAAACTGGGTTGGATACTGTTGTCGCAATCATGTGACTAACAGTTGATCTCGGCATAGCTTGGGCACCAGGAATACTGAGAGCCCCGTTTTGGAGTTCAGGCACATTTGTCAGCATGTTGGGGTCCACATCAATCCCGTTGGCTTTCTTCAATACTTCCACGGTGTGAGATACTACAATCTTTTTGTGCTCTCCCTTGGCTTTCATCATCTTTGCAATAGGGGTTTTGCTGAGGGAGATTCCAGATTCTCTGTAGTCGTCTTCATTGTCCGTAAAGAGGCTTTGCTCCACCGTTGTGACCCCATCCCTCTTGTTGACACTTAGGGAGGCGGTCATCAATCCCTCCATGATCTTAGGATGAGTGTTAGCATTATGCAGAGCCAGAGCCTCAAAGCGAACAACCGAGACCCCACAGTTCAGGCAGTAGAAGGTGGGCTGAGCCCTGAAGTCTAAGTGGCAGTTGTGCATGTGATCCAAAAAATAGTTTAAATCTCTGGACTCAAAAAAGCATGGTGGACAGCTATATGTACCTCCTTTTTGCACCTCGCTACCACATTCAGATTTGGATAAGCTGTGAAAGACATGGCCAGACTCTACTCCAGAGATGCTGAGTATGCCGTCTTCTGGGATTGTTGGTAGGAGTTCTGGCAGCGAGCCCAGTATGATTTCCTCGCGCACATGTTTGGATTTGGATGGTATCATGCAGGGCACAGTGGATTTCCTCTTGCTGGCCATTGTGCAGCTTTGTGGCGATGGGATTGAGACAGTGATTGATTGTCCGGTTTGATGAGAGCAGAGGGCGAGTGGAGTTTAGTGTCATGGATCAGCCACAATGTTGCTTCATGCCTTCTGCTGCTGTAGGACCCTTGTCCAACTCAAAAAGCTCCCTGGGAACCTGTGCAATGCAACAGACAGTAAACAAGATCAGTCAGTCAAAATAATGCGGCGGTTGTAGCTAAATAGTATGGAGCAGAAGTCGTAGGATGCAGCTGTTAAACCAACCTCAATACTGTACACACAAAGTATTTATACGCAACAGATAAGAACAGTAAGCCATGAATATCCCCACTCACAGTAATACGTGTAGGTGGAAATACAGTGTGACAGTGTAGGTGGTGTTGCTCTACAATCACAGCATTGAAGTAAAACACCTCTAAGGCCATTTTTTCCTTTTACCTAAAATAAAGAAGCTTATATCAAATTACACCACTCCATATCCATGTAAAGCCGATATTTTACACCATTGTTTAAAAAGCTATTGATAGCATCAAAGCATCATCACATTGACGATTAGTCTGACTATTCTTTGGGAAAAAAAAGTGTTTTTTGAAATGCAAGTGACTATACAGGGCTAGGGGCAACACGCGCACACACACACACACACGCACGCACGCACGCTAACAATCAACATCACCTGTCAGTGTTTTATTTACTTGGATTTTCAGACTTCTGTCACTTTTTATCAATTTAAAAAGAGACCATGAAAATCAACACACAGCCAACAATGACAGTGTCTCATCTCTGCCATATTTGTTGTTTTCTTTAACTGATGCCTTGGTGTTGGCTCGGCTAATTATTAATGGCATGCGTCCACAGAACTATTTTTGGCAAAGCTTCATGATACTAAGGACGCAAAAAAAAAAAATTGTAATTAAAGTGTAGGCTGGCGTGCTGACCATAGCCAAAGTGCAGACCAAGTAATGTGATTTGCAGGCTTTGAATGAGAGCGGGATATTTGTTGCCAGATGCCACCTGGCTCCCACAAGGAAAGGAGTTATTATCAGTGAATAAATATTAGCGGCACACTTCCTCAGGGATTTTCAACCTATTGAGTGGGGTGTGTTTTACCCCCCGCTCTTGATTGATAGTGTCGCATGTATCCAACCTTTTCAGCTGGTTTACATTGTCTGCAGGTAAAATTATACAAAAATATGCACACCAGCTTGTGTATATTTCCGTGTTTATTTTTAAGAGGGGATGTTCATTGTACTGAAACATACAATGGGCCTCAAAACTTCATTTTTTATTTTGTAGAATTTATTTTTGTTCAAATCTCAATTATTATTTGATTACAATGAAACAAAATAAACTTATTGGGCTCTTAACTGTGTGTGCATTTTCGAGAGACACTTCAAAACACTTAATTTGATACTGCACACCTTCACACTAAAAAGGAGCCAATACAAGAGGCTACAGAAACAAAGATCAAATGATATATGGACAATATATTTATAATTGTGTATTGCTATTAATGATAAACCGCTGTAAAATTCACAATGGTTAGTGTTACGTTTAAAATGTTAATTATTGTAAAACCTTGATTGATTACCGCACTTTGATACTCATAGTAATTATGTCTATTTCCTGGCAAAGTGGCTAGTGTGCTAATCACTAGCTAGCTTAAATGCCAACATGACGTCCTTTCCCAATCTAGCCTTGTATAAACACAATGGTGTCAGAGCAAGTAAGCTATTCACTTGTGAACATTAAATTAGGGCTGCAATGATGAATCAATTAATAAATTCATTAAAGCGATTAGACAAAAGCTACAACTTATATTATGTTGCTTCGACTAATCAATTTTTGTTTGTTTCTTCATTAGTGCACACATGCTAAAGGTGCAACTTCAATGTTGATGAAGTGCATTTTTTTCCCTAAAATACGCATTGAGACTATAAAATGTGTTTTACCAGATTATTCGAGTAATCGAACAAACTAATGGATGGATTACTTCAAACTAAAAAAGGGCGTGTCTACAACAGGAAGTGAACCCACGTGATGTAACAAACCAGACGTGCAACAACCCTTGTTCTGCTTTTACCATTAAGAAGATTCTAAAACCTTCACAAACTAAAACAAAAGGAGATAAACATATTTAAAAACTCAAATAAAAACAATATCGTTTTTAGAACAATATTTAATATTTGTTCTACCAAGAAAAGTAGAGTGTGTGTTGTTTAATATTTATTTAAAAAAAAACAATTCAAAGATTTCAGAGTGTATAAGTACTTTTTGAGCACACTCAACTACAACCATGATAATTTTGGTCACATTAAGCGTGATATGAAATTTTCACATCCATAGATTGTAGTTTGCAGTGGCCTCATGCAGACTGGCTTTCTTTGTCTGCCTTAGTGCCATACAATTGCACTCAAAATTAATCAATTGTCATATACAGACTTTAAAAAAGGTGACCATTTATATTAAGTGTTGTTTAAAATATGGAACGTTTCTAAACTGTGCAAACAAATTTACAAGGAATGTTGAATTATTTTGAGTGCATTTGCAAAGGGGTTTGACGAAATAATGTAGCCATAAAATGGAATTAAGATCATTTGAGGTGAAAATAATGCAGTGGCTTTTATGTTTTGATTTGATAATATGTATCAGTACGACAATTAAAAAAAAAAAAAAAAATATTTTGCTGCACAAAAGGGAAAACATATTATATCCTTTGAAAAGTAAAGTAGAAGGTTGTGAGGTGTACATTCTAAATACTTTCTAAACTAATTCCGTAGGCTCGAATGATTATGTTGTGCATTTGCTCCAAAAGCATGCATACAACCAAAGTACACATCATGCTGAATGTACAAATCCATGTGCACACCTCACCCATTGTCTTATAACACTCCAGTCATGAATTTCTCTCCTTTCTCCAACTGTATTATTATGAGGTGAAAAAGATGTTTCTCACCATGTCATACATATTCAAATTTGCAGGGCAAAAAAAATAAACAAAAAACCTGTGGCTACTCTCGCATCAGTAATACAGCTGGCTTTAATCTTTGTTAGGAATGGAAAGTAAAAGACAAGAAAAAAATACTGGGGAAAAAAGAAGAAGTAAATTCTTCACCCTCTGCCCTCCGCATGAACTTGTGACACACGCAGAACCTCCAATCATATTTCTCTTGTCTTCTTTTTCTGGGACAGCAAAATTGTTGACATGTGGCACGCCTGGGAGAGTGAATCCCTCACTGTATCCGTATTACTCCCGTTTAACCTCACCTGGTGAGCTCATCATGCCGCTGAGAGCAGAAATTCAACATTCATTCAATAAACACAAACTGCAGAGATCAGGCTTCACCTCAACACTTTGTATAACAATGTTTGGGTTATATAGTTACATATTGTGTCTCTTGATCACGTGGCATCTGTAGACGCACTAAAAAGCACTTTCATATTAAAGAAGCAATGCACCACGGCGGACTAACTAGTAAATAAAAGATGAATCTGTTCTTGAATTAAAACCCTCAAATGACCGACAGCACACAATGACCCAGACGGTGACAGACTACTTTTTTTTGGTACAGTTTTATTTTACCACAACTGCTTTCTGACAGAAAATCATTTAAAAAAACAACAACAATACAAATACGAAAAAAAAAAAAATAGGTCACCAGCATCTTATGCGGTAATCCCGGGTCACTGCATCCCGATGCAGGCGCATGCTGTATGTTGTGCTGGCAGACAGGTTATGATATCCTCTGATGGAAGACTCAATTAACCCCTGCTCAGGACACAAGGTTTGTTCACTGAACAAAAGATTTACAAGTGTGTTCATGCAACAGACGGACGGAGTCATGCACATCTGAAACATCTGTATGAAAGATGCCATTATGCTTTTGGAGCGACAAATCAACGTTGACCACATTTAGCTGTTAATATTCTCTTTGTAGATGCAGACAAAGACACTCGGCCATTACCACTGATGCCACACAGCATGAAGGTTCTGGTTTCGGATCTCAGTTTGGCCCTCTTCCCTGTGGGGCTTGCATGTTGTTCCTAGGCGAGGAAGGTCTTCCTGGGTACTCCAGCTTATTCTCACAATTAAATAACATGTTAAGTTCAAAGTACACTGACTGCTTCGAACTGAAAATGTTGTGTATGGTATTTACAATTACAATGGTGTTTTAAAACTTGCAAGGCCTTTAAAGTTTTCAAGTAAAAATGGAGAACTTACTCGAGAGTTCAGTCTTTGATGCTCAGAACATTTACTGCACTGCTAATGCATCTCCCAGTCACATTACTTACGTAGGACAAAATCATAAAGGTATTCTAAAGATGTTTGTACAAGCAGTTTGAGTGCATGTGTGTGTGTGTAAAAGTCTAAGTGCCCTAAGATAATTTCTACTACTTTTTTGAAGTAAAAACTCCAAGGCCTGTTTTGCACAACAGGGATGTGGCGTGTTTTATTTTTTTTTTTAATTCTGTGTACAAAATCTATTTCAAAACTATTCCAGTGTTTCCCATATGTTAATTTATTTTCAAAATATGGACCAAAAATAGATTTAGTGCTACCTCGCTTCCAAACACATAATGGGACTGTCTGAATGTAACTTGTCGTTCTAACTCTGCTTTTTAACACACCTCATATGAACTGGGGATGCAACAATATGAACATTTCATATGACGGATATTGTGACCAAAATGATCACGTCATTATTATCATTGTATTGTTGAATGTGATCAAAAAGTACTCATACTAAAATCTTTGAGCCAACTTTTATTTTGGGAATCGTTACCGTGTCTTCTATTCATGTCAGCATTTACATGAATGAACTCCTTGTGGTCCTGATTTGTATTAGTTATACTTAAACGATTAATCAAAGCAACAGAATATAAATCACAGCTTTTTTTCTAATCGAATTCATAGGTTTAATCGATTAATCGTTGTTGTAGCCCTAGTTCAATGTGCACGATTGAATAGCTTGGTTGGTCAGACAGCAATGTCTTTATACAAGTTTAGATTGGGAAAATACGTCTTGTCGTCATTTTAGCATTTAAACTAGTAAGGGATTAGTTAGAATTTTAGAAACCAATAGATTCTGTTTTTCAATGAAAGAGACTACCGGCAAATCTTGCAACTTTTCTGGTCTTCGTGTCCACCTCCACCCTCCGCCCCACACACAAACACACATCTGAAAGCACTGAGGCTGCTGTTTTGCTGATGACATTTAAAAAATACAAAAGGAAGCGACAGAAAAGAGATCACTTGCTAGTAATTCTAAACATATTTGTTTTGCTTTTCATTTTCTTTGCTCACTTTTTGTGCTTAAAAGTTACATGCACATGCGTCACAACCAATTACTGAAATTAGGCAATGACGTTAGTGAGCTTATAAAATATGAATCATGATTTTCTTGCTCAGAATTGAGACCGCAATCCTCTGAAATTATTTTTTTTCACATGCACGCACCTCCTATGTTCAAAGACATGTGCTTTTGTTTTAAATAAATCACACTGTTCTTCATTATTTTTATCATCATTATTATTATGAGACTCTTCATTGTCTTGTTCTGCTTTAAAGACACTTCCAATGGTATTTCTGCGGTTCCCAGACAAACAGTTAATAGGGGACGTTTTTATTCATCTATTTTTTTTTTTTTTTAAATACATTCATGCACATACTTAAGACAAAAGTTCAATTAAAAAAATCATTATTTAATGCGATCGCTTTTCTCGCGAGCTGATGAATCACAGCCAGCGTGCTTTGCTGGCCAGGGCTCGCTAAGAGACAGGGAGAGCGAGGTGGCCGCCATGTTAAAGACCATGCGGGTCATTGTGTAAAACGGCAGTGTTCGTTTGTGATGCAACTTGTTAGGAAAATAAAATAAACATTGTCCATATTTAGAAATGAGTTCACGTTAGTGTAAATGAAGACAGTTTTTTTTTTAGTTTTTTGTGTAAAGACATTGCAAGGGAAAATATATACTGGCCTATTGCACTGTGTAGTGCTACTACCTTTTTTGTAAATAAATACATTAAAAATTATTTTTGGAGATAAAATGTTTGATCATCTTTTTTTACTCAAACTAAATAGACTTATTTTACTGTTTCATTACTGCGGAGTCAAAATTGGGGCGTACGTCTTGTAGAGATTTGGAGAGTCTTGTCACTTTGATAGAATACATGCGGCCATGTTGACGTGTGCACCACTCTCCTGACTGCACCTCAAATGACACCGCAAGGTAGTGTTTTTTGTACCGTTTTAGCCCAAATCTGATAAATAAGTATCTTTTCAATTGCCTCGCTTTCTCCCACCGGTCCAAGAAATACAAAACCCAAATGTGTGTCCGTGTAGTTGGAAAGAGTGTGGAGCACCTGGCATAGAAATGGACAGACAGAGAAGGTGGTTTTACAACGGCCACATTCAAATGTTAAAATGCTCACTCCGCAAGAGAGACGAGCTAACAGTTGTCAACGCTACATAAAGAGTCAGGTCACCTATCAAAATAATGGCCCCGCTTTATCCGGAGAGCACGATATGCCATTTGACACAAAACAAGGGCTTCCCAAGACAGGGAGCCATTGAATGTCGCCTGTGAAAAGCCAGGATTTGTGTTTGCTTGACAAGGTGGACAACACTGTCCCCACAGGGTGTCACATGCACCTCGGAGAAAGCACACGGCCTTGTTGCTAAACCGAATCCAGCCTGAGCCGTTCAAAAACAAGCGTTCCCCCCTCCAAATGGGATTAGACTCAATTCCAGTGTGGTTTATACCTTCAGCCCTGATTTAATAGCAGCGTTACGATTTAAAAGGAGGTGTGCTTTTACGCTGTCATTTCCATAACAATATTATATTTACATGTCATTAATGTAGCATTATAATCTGCACTTTAGTACGGCTGAGTGCTTCTACCACTGCTCGCAGCACGGGCGTTCTTTCATCACTTCATAAACTGCTGCAGCAATTAGAATATTACAACGTGAAAAACGCGGGCCGCTCTACAGCCGCCGCCACCGGAAAGAGAGGTGGGGCTGCAAAGTGGTTGTTAGACATTAACATTTAATTCAAAACAGCCCACTGATTCAGACACTCCCAGATTATTGGGTCAGCTACAGTTGACACGAACAAACACAAATTGGTGTTTTGCACCAAGCCGCCTGTCACATGAAGGAGAACATGGAGGCTGGAGGAAGACGGAGGACAAAGGACGACAAGACTCAGACGTCTGGGAGTAGAAGCGTGAGGATGACTGATGACGATGACAGGCGGCGCTCTTTCAATATTCCTCCCTGCTGACACCTCCTAGTCGGGCGTCTACACACGCTCACACACTCCCTCCTCACCTCGGCAACATTTAGCGCCTTCGACGTGCTCAAATCTTTTCTCTTTGAACTGGCAAGGAGTCTCTTGATGCACTTGAGCTCAAAAAACTGAAAGAAAGCAATCCTTCACTCTCATAACATTTGTTTTGTGGCTAATTTGCCCAGACAGTGATGCGCGCTTGTTTTGTTTTTGGTGTTGTTAAATTTGACTATAAACGGGGTAAAGAGGGCGCCATGACAGATCCATTTGAAAGATCAGAAAATGTGTCTAGAGGGAAAATGTTATGCCGGGTTGTCCAATAAAGTAATGCGAGGGGATCAGCCGGACATCTAAATATAAGCCGGAGACAAACAATTATTGTCTTGCACAAATTGGACACAATGGTGGCTCATTTATGAGGCGTGATCCAGCGCCGTCAGCTTTCAAAAGTGCGACTGTTGCCTTTTGCCGTACGTCTCCTGTGTCCTTCGTGAAAGCGCTCTGGGACTGATGTGTGGTTTTTCTTCCCCAATGTAAGAATGGAGACAGGTTTTACTTCATGTGTGGCACTGTACGCCCGGCAGTATGAATAAGTGTGTGGCTGGAGTGATACGTGTGCTGAAATACAAGTGGGAGATGTCAGGGTGATTAGCGCCGTGTTAATAAAGCGTCGTCCGCACCGGCCGTCCAGTTCCAGACAAAATGTGACCTCAAGTCGTCTGCGTCTCGTCTGCGCTCCTATTTTTTATTTTTTTTTCACACTACGGAGACGTGCTTGTGCGTATGAACGTCTGCGACGCAGGTGTTGTCAGCCATCTCGCCTTCGTCTTCCTCATTTTCTCTCCCATTCTCAAATATACACACACACACACACACACACACACACACACACACACACACACACACACACACACACACACACACACACACACACACACACACACACACACACACACACACACACACAACCCCCCCTTTACCTCCATGACTGTAGCCCCGTCCACTGGGAGACCAGTCGGTCGTGCCACTCATGTGTTAACATTACCATGGCAACCCTTCTCCTCCCCTTGCCCACTTTGCCACACACACATACACTGCCGAGACACTCGCCCACACCCACCGACCTCAAGACTCATACACACTGAATTCCTCGGACTGCATCCGGCGCAGGACAAACTTTAATCCACATGGGCCCGCCAGCCACATCAGTGAAAAGTCCATTCAAGGTTGGGCTCTCTTTCAGACGACTTCGGGTGAGGTCTGAGGTAGTTTCCCCCCCCCCCCCTCAGCGACATAAACCTGTCGCTACACCCAGCCAATGGTTTGATTAAAATAAATGTCGCAAAAAGACTTCTTGCTCCATCAAGACGCCACGCCGACACACTTAATGTCTTCTTTGCATGTTTTCCTGCATGGTCCTGTTATGTGTTAGGACACAGCTCGCTGTGGAAAAGCGCACATTGTTCTACAAAGCCTTCTATCTGTGGCCCAGATGAACGACGGACAAATAAACCACGCCGCGCCGCAAAAAAAAAAAAAAAAAATTCTGAGTCACACATCCTTTTACATCACTTTTTATGAATAACTTCTTCAGTTCTGTCGCCAAGACTACAGGCATTCATTTGGCAACTTAAGAAGAAAGAGCAAGAAAGATGGCGGCGTACCACACATTGTACTGTCCATCCTAAAATGGCTGACATCACAGCCTCCTCTACGCTTGGCGACTGCCAGCTCCTACATGGGACAGAGAAAGTGGCAGGGGTTCTATCCCCCACTTCCCCCCACCCCCACCCCCCCTCGAGCACAAGTGTTTCTTTTGCTTGGAACTGTGCAAACATGCTGTTTTAGTGGAGGCTTTGGAGCGGGCCGAGCTTCGAAATGGCTAAGAACGACACAAAAGCGACACCAAAAAAAAAAAGAAGTTTGCACCTGCATAGTGTAAGATGCCGCTCTTTCTGGAGAAATAAATAGGACTTTGGATCCTGGTTCCGAGCATTCACTGTAAGGATCATGAGGTATGCTGTCGTCGTGAATGCTTGTTTGTATGTAAAACAGCAAGACATTTGATCGGTTTGGCAACAAGATTCTCTTCTTAGAACTTGAGGAATGTTGAATACTCCAAGTCAGCTAAATCTGCAAACCATGACCGTATGACCTTCCTTGGTATTCTCAGGCGGGGATTTGTTTTTGAGGTGTGGGAGGCACATGCACACGCACAATACCTACAGAAGTGTAGTACTGCAGATACACAGGAGGTGCGATGTAACTGTGCTGTCTTGTTTCATTGTCAGTGAATACAAACACTCTGTGGCGGCCATATTGAAACAGATAAACGTTCTAATATGGGATTGGTTTAGGAAAATACACCTCTAAAATCAGCAGTTTGGAGACTTTGGGTTATCCAAAGCAGTGTTTCCCAACTTTTACTAAGCCAAGGCACATACTTTCCATTTAAAAAATCTCATGGCTCTTCATCAAACCGAATGCTTTGCAAATAGCAACAGGTACCGCCTGCCATCTGGTGGAAAAGCATTTGATTGTTCTGTCTGTCACTACACGTCGCTTGCTTTAGGCCTGGGCCGATAAGAAGTCAATAATCGAACGACAGCATTGATAAATTGGCATGTATTTGTTTTCTTCGTTTCTCGCTTTCAAACAGGGTACAAGAGGTTTCACTCTGCATCACTCTCAGCGCCTGAATGCATTCACTCAATAGCAGAATTAAATGAACAGAGTGAATCCTCTTGGTAGTCATCCCCAATCTTTGGCCCAGTTTACACTGCACACCAAACTATTTTCCTTTGCCAGTCTAAACGATCCAAAGTGTTTCAAATCTGATCTTTTCACATCAGATTCAGGCCCCATCAGGAGGTAGTCTCTTTTCAAATGTGACTTTCAGTCTAAGCGGCAATGCGACCTGAATGCCACCCATATGTGACTTTTTCGTCAGCTTTGGGCGAGCTGCGTCATTTGAGTGTGCAGGGAAAGACGCAGTCTGCCAGCTGAAGTAGTAACTTCATCACAAAATCCAGTTTCGGTGAGCAAAATGTTTTTTTGACGGCCAAATTGTCGGTGCATCACGAGTCAACAGTGCGCAAATAATAGGCTATATGTAATATATGAATATATATATTGATTCCGAAGAAAGAACGATTGTTGAAGGACTGGAACTGATGTTATTCACATCAGTAAGTTAAAAAAATAAAGCTAACATAGATCCACGTTGATGTTGCCTCTACAAAACAGCCATAAAAAGATTAAGAATCCTCCAAAATATATTACACTACATATATTAATTAATACATTATATTACTTGAATTTAGTTTCACGTAAGAAACACTAATTTTTTAGGTGTGGCGACTTTTATTTTGTAGTAGTAGCAGTAGTAGCGACTTCCTTGTTTGTTTACGGAATCAAGTTAACTTCCTTTGTTTTCACTCTATCGCATGCTAGTGACGTAGAGGCCACATTGGGGCCTGTGTCCGAGTCTGATAAAGATCACATTTTACTTACACTGTAAACATCCAGCTGGAAAAAAATCTGATTTCAAAAAACCCGATTTGGGCCATTTTGGCCTGCAGTGTAGACATAGACTTTGTCTCTGTGGGTGGAGGCGGAACTGTTAGCGTCCAACAGCAAAAGTGCCTCGCCAGTCGCTAGTGAGAAGCACCGCAAGGTAATGAAAATTAGGAGGAAAAAAAAATATGATTGCAAAGCCAAATGTCAAATTGTGGGAATATTTGGGCTTCATACTGACAAAACGACATGAACCTACCAACATGGATGAACAAACCAATATACAGAATTTTTAATTGTCGACATTAAACAAAAAAAGTTGTTCAATATTTATTGCAGTGCAATTTTTGCTAACACAGATTGAGTCTATTTTATTTTTGTTTGTTTACTTATTTAGGATAATTAAAAGTAGTTGACTTTCCAACTACAATAGTAGAAAATACACAAAAAAGTACAAGCTTATTGCATTTCATAAGGTGACTTGCTATACTATTATTATTATTATTATCACTATATATTATGATTTCATTAGTGCTCAAATTGTTCTTAAAATAATGCTGACAATAATATTTTAACTGAAATAATTTGTGACACAATATATTGTCCAGTAAAATTTCTTTATTGGCCCAGGCCTAGCTGGCATAGGTAAATGAACAAATTAGTACCGTAAATTCCGGATTATAAACCGCTATTTTTTTCCTACACTTTTAACCCTGCGGCTTGTAAAACGGAGCGGCTGATTTATGGATTTTTCTTCGCTGGCGGCCATATTAAAAATAATTGTATAATAAACAAAAACAAGCAAAAACACAGAGGGTATTTTATTGTTTGTGCTATGGTGCCATCTTTTGGAGAGTTTGCCCACTGCCGGTGCTGCAGTGTCTTTCTATTTACCGGCAGGGCTTTTTTTTAACCAGAGTGTCATTCAGTCTTCTAGCCGTCCATAGCGTTTCTACATGTGTGGATTCTTTATTCATCACTTCAAACAACGGTTGTAAGTTTTACAATATAACTAAAACTGTTTATACTTACTAAACCGTCCCATGTGTCTGTAGGAGTGTTTTTGTGCATATCTGTACGTGCTATTATAATGTCATGACGCTAGCGTTGTTAGCATTAGTTAATATGCTAACATGTTTACGAGTGTCTGTCAAAGTATTATTAACTTACAACGGCATTGTTTTCACAAATTCCTCAGTAATTCTTCAGTAAACTTACAAAGACGTCACTTTGGAGCTATTGAGTCTGTTTAGCTGATTGGAGAATTTGCTTTTGTAGCTAGTGGGTCCATGATGATGACTTATGTTTTGTTCGATCAGCATTTTCCATTTTGTTTGGAAACAATTAAGGTATAAACATTTACAGAATCCATCCATCCATGCATCCATCCATTTTCTACCGCTTGTCTCGTTCGGGGTCGCGGGGGTTGCTGGAGCCTATCTCAGCTGCACATGGGCGGAAGGCGGGGTACACCTTCGACAAGTCGCCACCTCATCGCAGGGCCAACACAGATAGACAGACAACATTCACACTCACATTCACACACTAGGGCCAATTTAGCATTGCCAATCAACCTATCCCCAGGTGCATATCTTTTGGAGGTGGGAGGAAGCCGGAGTACCCGGAGGGAACCCACGCAGTCACGGGGAGAACATGCAAACTCCACACAGAAAGATCCCGAGCCCGGGATTGAACTCAGGACTACTCAGGACCTTTGTATTGTGAGGCACATGCACTAACCCCTCTACCGTGCTGCCCCATTTACAGAATCTTACTGTGGAAATAACTCATTTCGCAACGTATATGTTTATGGCCTACAGTCCGGTGTGGCTAATATATGGAAAAATATTTTTTTTCTTCCAAAAATTTAGTGGGTGCGGCTTATATTCCGGTGTGCGCTATAGTCCGGAAAATACGGTAATTGTTGTTTCGTGGCACAGTGGTTGGAATCACTTTTTAAGCATGTCTGCTCTTGGACGGTTGTACTGAAAATTAACCTTGTTTTTTAAGTGCAATTACAATAAAGCTATTATATTCTTCGATTTTAATCAAAACATTACCAGTGATGGCAAACAGTAAGGAAAAATATGACGATGAAGACCATTCAGCTATCAGTGTTTCCCATACATTAATTTTTTTGTTGTGGCCCGCCACAATAAAATTTGGACTGCCACAGAAATATTTGGCAGCTGTTTTTTCTCTCTCTAATCCGAACACCTCTCTAACGCACATACCCCGGCTGACTTGGCTGTAGGGATGATGTTTGATAAGGAATTATCGAGTTTGAGCCTATTATCGAATCCTCTTATCAAACCGATTCCTTATCGATTCTCTTATCGAGTCCAGCTAGGTTGTTGTATATGGAAAAAAACACACAATATTTGGTTTAACAAAAGCTCACTTTTATTATATAATAAAAAAATAAAATCTAATAAATAAATAAATATTGACTGTTACCCACCTAAAAAAATAAAATAAAATAAAATAAATAAATATTGACTGTTGTTACCCAAAGTATATTAAGTGGGATTTTTCAGAGAAAAAAATATATACAGTAACACAAAAACAACCTGTCTCTGTGATCACTATAGGTGTATAAATAATAATATAGTGTTAAATAAAATCAGTCCCATGGGCACAAAACTGAAAATCATACAGCTCTCCAAAAAGTGCACTTCTGCTGCTATTTGACATAACTGTTTGTTATGATGCTTTGACATTTTTGCACTTTATTTCTTTATTGAAAGAAAATTCTATGAAGATAAAAGTTCTTTGCAAATGTGGTTACAATGCTAAAAAATGAAAAGTTAAAGCTAAAAAAAGAAATACATTTTATTGAGTTAACATTATTTCTTTATAGGGGGAAAAATGTTATGAGCGAGAAAATATAACAACTACACTACCCATCATGCAACGGGAGTTATGAGCATGCGCGGTAGCCCCGAAAAGTGTTGCATGTTGCCACGCTGTGAAAGTAAACGTCAAGAACTCAGCCAACACGCCTCGTCTGCATTATTTATAATTAGACAGACAACACATCTACAGTGTGATTTTGTTTTGTTTACAAGGAAAGAAAAACAAAAGTTAAAAAAGGGAGATATGTTGTATATATATGTATGTGCTGCGGTTGTTTTAAGAACGTTGCGACAGCTGCCGTAAAGGAGGTGCGTTGCTAGCCTGGTTGCTATGTTTCTGGTTGGTCGTAAAAGTGTTCGTCATGTGTTTTACCCTGCTAAAATCTCTCAGTAAAGTTATTCGATGGATGATAGCTTTTGTTTTGAACTTTATTACACCTTGGAGTGCTTTTTCCCGTCCATTGTTTTCCTGCTTTCGCTATCTGCGCCTAATGACTGAGCTACGTGACGTCAATTCTTGTGATGTCCCACGGAGCATTTCTGGTCGGGACGGGATTCGAATAAAGAATCAACTCTTTTCCTTTACTATAGTGGTCTCGATAACGGGTACCGGTTCTCAAAAAGGGATTCGAGTCAGAGCACTCGGTTCTTTTCTTATCAAACAACCGGGAAAACCGGTTTCGAGTATCATCCCTACTTGGCTGTGCATTTTAACGAGTGTCTGAATCAATTTGAGTGTTATATCAGACGTGTATATTATCTCTAAAATCAGCGGACACTTTCATGGTTCCCAGAAAACATCATAATTGTTTTTTTTTAGAAGACGCACACACCACCATTTACTGCTGCTGAAACCAACATCCCTATGTTAATGACTTAATGTTCTGTTGTTAAATGAGGTATAAAAACATTAGAATATGTCACACAGTTTTATAACAAAACCCATCCACATGCAAACACTGAGTTTTAAGCCATAGCCAATTATGCAAATTAGATGATAATGTAATTTAGCATCGCTCCTTGCCTACCAACTCAGCGCCACAGACACATTGCGGTGCTGTGGGAAACACTGGTACTGTTACTGAAACCTCAGTTTGTGTAAGTGAAAAACAC
>NC_084731.1:25446011-25656011 GCF_033978785.1 Entelurus aequoreus | reverse complement strand
TTTTTTTTTTTAATTAATCAATCCAACAAAACAATACACAGCAATACCATAACAATGCAATCCAATTCCAAAACCAAACCCGACCCAGCAACACTCAGAACTGCAATAAACAGAGCAAGTGAGAGGAGACAAAAACACGACACAGAACAAACCAAAAGTAGTGAAACAAAAATTAATATTATCAACAACAGTATCAATATTAGTTACAATTTCAACATAGCAGTGATTAAAAATCCCTCATTGACATTATCATTAGACATTTACACATTTTAAAAAAAAAGAACAATAGTGTCACAGTGGCTTACACTCGCATCACATCTCATAAGCTTGACAACACACTGTGTCCAATATTTTCACAAAGATAAAATAAGTCATATTCTTGGTTCATTTAATAGTTCAAACAAATTTACATTATTGCAATCAGTTGATAAAACATTGTCCTTTACAATTATAAAAGCTTTTTACAAAAATCTACTACTCTGCTTGCATGTCAGCAGACTGGGGTAGATCCTGCTGAAATCCTATGTATTGAATGAATAGAGAATCGTTTCGAATGGGGAAAAAAAATCGTTTTTGAATCGAGAATCGTGTTGAATTGAAAAAAAAAAAAAATCGATTTTGAATCGAATCGTGACCCACAGAATCGATATTGAATCGAATCGTGGGACACCCAAAGATTCACAGCCCTAATACCTACACTTTTCAAGATCCTCAAAAACACAGTTGCCGTGGAGTCTAGCGTTTAGCCCTATGGGGTACTACTTTACTGTGGATTTGAAAACCGAGGGACAAAAAACTGACCCCCTACTGTAGTCCTATTTCTGACAGGAGAGAGACTGGCTGGCCTCATTAGAGCAGTTCTGAAAACACGGGAGCCCGTTCCCAGCGTACACATCCTGCTGGAATGAAAACCTCCACGCACACAGAACTCACCGGGCCAAGCTGCCAAAATGACAACAGCCAAGAGCTCGTCTACCACGTCTTGCTGGTCAGCGCACACACACACCCACAAATGGAGTATAGAGCATGTCCACAGTAGTGCTCTGGACCGCCCCATGTGGAAAACCTCAGTCCTTTCCTTGACCTATATTATATGGAATGCCCTCACATGGTAAAATAATTCACATTTTGCTAGTGAATAATGCCAGTTTAGCTGGCACGATTCATTTGGCCTCCTGTTGGGTGGACCCACATTGCACAGTCCACAGTGGCAATATTAGTCAACACAGAGGTCCCTCCCTTAAGGCACAAGGCTGGTTCAATAAAATATGTACACTGTAAAAACATAAATTAATACACCGGAAGTGATACATTCAACAGCTAGCTGAGCAAAACATGTAGAAAAGAGCAAGTCATTTCTGCTTGTGTTTACGTGTGTGTGTGAGAGTGGGTGTGTGTGAGTAGGGCAGAAGCACATGTTGGTGGGAGGAAGAGGAAGAAATGAAAGAAAAAGAGTCCCGTCTGTGCATTTAGGCCTACTCCAGGGAGACATATGTAGATTGTACATTGCGCCCATACTGCTCGCCGAGTGTTGGCAAGACGAGCACGGCGAGGAAAGACGGTGCGTAGTGCAAATACAAATCATCATATCCGCCACATTGGACGCTATAGCGAGCTCCAAGTGTGACAAAGTGACGCGTAAAGCCATTCCAAGTCCATTCACACAACCTCCGAGACACTTGCCAACGTCCAGCTGGCACTCTTTACAACCTTTAGTAGAGTCAGTCCTCCTCCCAAAAAAATACAAAAAAAAAACCCACCCCCTCCACCTACTGTCGCCATTTTATACATAGGCGACTTCATGTAAACTACACCCGATCAACATCCACAATTCCGAGCGAGAGACGTGCATTTTTGGTAAACAACTTTGGGGAACGACCGCTCCGCCTCGGAAAAGAGTCGATGTGTCCTTACCTCAACGCGGCCAAATGGACTCCGACATGAATATATATAAATGAATAATATCGGATGAGCTCCGGTCGGCCGAGCGTTGAGCAGAAGAGGCGAGCAGGAGGGGTGGGGGCTCTCCTCAAGTGAACCCGGTGAACTGGCGTGAACCCGTCAGTGACCACGGCAAGGTACATTACATGACATGAGCCGCTCGACAACTACTGTCCGCCATGCAGGACGAGGCAAGCTCCACACAAAAAAAAAGCTCCCCCAAAAAAAAACCGATAGCGAGTGTATTTCCTAGGAGCACGTGATTGGGAGCGTCATCCGAAATCCAAAAGCCCTTTCATCTCAAATTTTGGAGAGGGGCGGGGAGGGATGTGTGCGCGTGTAACAAAAAAGGAGGGGGGCATGTATAGACTGGAGGTGGGCGAGTCGATCCACGCATCGATATCACCGATATTTTATGTAAAGTTGTCAAATTGATCGAAAGTTTTAAGAACTTTTCATTTATAGTCAGGCATGTGCATAGACATTTTCTGGAGGGGTGTGTGCTCCAGACAGGAAAAAAGGGGCACCCATCACAAACGTCATATAATTATGATCATTATAAAAATCCCAACAGGAATTTTTTTCAACTATTGACAAATGCAAATAAATAAAAAAATGGGTGTAGTTCACACATTTTTTCCACTGTTTTCTGACTACAATGAAGCATTTCCTGGCACTAAAATTCAAGTTAAAGTACCACTGATAGTCACACACACACTAGGTACTGTACTGTGCAATCTACTAATAAAAGTTTAAATCAATAAAAAAAAAAACAATGAAGCATTTCATGGCACTAAATACCACTGATAGTCACACACACACTAGGTGAGGTGAAATGACTCCATGCATTTGACCCATCCCCTTGTTCCAACCCCCGGGAGGTGAGGGGAGCAGTGAGCAGCAGCGGTGGCTGCGCTCGGGAATCATTTTGGTGATTTAAACCCCAATTCCAACCCTCGATGCTGAGTGGGAGGTAATGGCATACATACGGGTTGGGGTGTGTGTGTGTGGGGGGGGGGGAGGGGGGGGCATGTATAGACTGGAGGTGGGCGAGTCGATCCACGCATCGATATCACAGATATTTTATGTAAAGTTGTCGAATTGAATGAATGAATGAATGAATGAATGAATGAATGAATGAAATATGTTTATTTCGGTCATATAATCAACCATCAACCATTAACCATTTTGTGTGACCAGATTAACAGTACAGATTATACATATATAACAATCATACACATTTACACACAAAAAGAAAAGAAAAGAAAAAGCATGACCGAAAAAGGAATTGGCTGAAGCCAAGGCTTATATTTGCCTATCCTATACCTTCACTGAAAATAAGATTACCTGGAACATCAACGTTAAAAAGAAGAAGAAAAAAAATTGAAAGAAAAAAGAATTGATCGAAAGTTTTAAGAACTTTTCATTTATAGTCAGGCACGTGCATAGACATTTTCTGGGGAGGTGCTCCAGACAGGAAAAAAGGGGCACCCATCACAAACGTCATAGAATTATGATCATTATAAAAATCCCAACAGGAATTTTTTGTCAACTATTGACAGATGCAAATGAAAAATAAATTAAAAATGGGTGCAGTTCACAAATTGTTTCCGCTGTTTTCTGACTACCATGAATTGATTTATTTGCACCCCGACTTAAACAAGTTGAAAAACTTTTCATCGGGTGTTACCATTTAGTGGTCAATTGTACGGAATATGTACTGTACTGTGCCATCTACTAATAAAAGTTTCAATCAATCAAAAAAACAATGAAGCATTTCATGGCACTAAATACCACTGATAGTCACACACACACTAGGTGAGGTGAAATGACTCTATGCATTTGACCCATCCCCTTGTTCCAACCCCCGGGAGCTGAGGGGAGCAGTGAGCAGCAGCGGTGGCTGCGCTCAGGAATCATTTTGGTGATTTAACCCCCGATTCCAACCCTCGATGCTGAGTGGGAGGTAATGGCATACTTGCCAACCTTGAGACCTCCGAATTCGGGAGATAGGGGGTCGGGGTTGAGCTTGGCGGGGTTGGGGGGGCGGGGTTTGGTGGTAGCGGGGGGTGTATATTAATTAAAATTAAAGTACTAATGATTGTCACACACACACTAGGTGTGGTGAAATTTGTCCTCTGCATTTGACCCATGCCCTTGATCACACCCTGGGAGGTGAGGGGAGCAGTGGGCAGCAGCAGTGCCGCGCCTGGGAATCATTTTTGGTCATTTAACCCCCAATTCCAACCCTTGATGCTGAGTGCCAAGCAGGGGGGTAATGGGTCCCATTTTTATAGTCTTTGGTATGACTCGGCCGGGGTTTGAACTCACAACCTACCGATCTCAGGGCGGACACTCTAACCACTAGGCCACTGAGTAGGTTGTATTGTAGCGTCCCGGAAGAGTTAGTGCTGCAGGGGGTTCTGGGTATTTGTTCTGTTGTGTTTATGTTGTGTTATGGTGCGGATGTTCTCCCGAAATGTGTTTGTCATTCTTGTTTGGTGTGGGTTCACATTGTGGTGCATATTTGTAACAGTGTTAAAGTTGTTTATACGGCTACCCTCAGTGTGACCTGTATGGCTGTTGATCAAGTATGGCTTGCATTCACTTATCTGTGTGTAAAAGCCGCATATATCATGTGTCCGGGCCTGCACGCTGTTTGTAAGGAGGAAAAGCGGACGCTAAAGGCAGTGCCTGTAAGGCACGCCCGCAATATTGTTGTCCGGGTGGAAATCGAGAGAAATTCGGGAGAAAGGTTGCCCCGGGAGATTTTCGGGAGGAAAATCGGGAGGGTCGGCAAGTATGGGTAATGGGTCCCATTTTTATAGTCTTTGGTGTGACTCGGCCGGGGTTTGAACTCACGACCTACCTTAGGGCGGACACGCTAACCACAAAGCCACTGGGGGGGGGGGCATGTATAGACTGGAGGTGGGCGAGTCGATCCACGCATCGATATCACAGATATTTTATGTAAAGTTGTCGAATTGAATGAATGAATGAATGAATGAATGAATGAATGAAATATGTTTATTTCGGTCATATAATCAACCATCAACCATTAACCATTTTGTGTGACCAGATTAACAGTACAGATTATACATATATAACAATCATACACATTTACACACAAAAAGAAAAGAAAAGAAAAAGCATGACCGAAAAAGGAATTGGCTGAAGCCAAGGCTTATATTTGCCTATCCTATACCTTCACTGAAAATAAGATTACCTGGAACATCAACGTTAAAAAGAAGAAGAAAAAAAATTGAAAGAAAAAAGAATTGATCGAAAGTTTTAAGAACTTTTCATTTATAGTCAGGCACGTGCATAGACATTTTCTGGGGAGGTGCTCCAGACAGGAAAAAAGGGGCACCCATCACAAACGTCATAGAATTATGATCATTATAAAAATCCCAACAGGAATTTTTTGTCAACTATTGACAGATGCAAATGAAAAATAAATTAAAAATGGGTGCAGTTCACAAATTGTTTCCGCTGTTTTCTGACTACCATGAATTTATTTATTTGCACCCCGACTTAAACAAGTTGAAAAACTTTTCATCGGGTGTTACCATTTAGTGGTCAATTGTACGGAATATGTACTGTACTGTGCCATCTACTAATAAAAGTTTCAATCAATCAAAAAAACAATGAAGCATTTCATGGCACTAAATACCACTGATAGTCACACACACACTAGGTGAGGTGAAATGACTCTATGCATTTGACCCATCCCCTTGTTCCAACCCCCGGGAGCTGAGGGGAGCAGTGAGCAGCAGCGGTGGCTGCGCTCAGGAATCATTTTGGTGATTTAACCCCCAATTCCAACCCTCGATGCTGAGTGGGAGGTAATGGTATACTTGCCAACCTTGAGACCTCCGAATTCGGGAGATAGGGGGTCGGGGTTGAGGTCGGCGGGGTTGGGGGGGCGGGGTTTGGTGGTAGCGGGGGGTGTATATGAATTAAAATTAAAGTACCAATGATTGTCACACACACACTAGGTGTGGAGAAATTTGTCCACTGCATTTGACCCATGCCCTTGATCACACCCTGGGAGGTGAGGGGAGCAGTGGGCAGCAGCAGTGCCACGCCTGGGAATCATTTTTGGTCATTTAACCCCCAATTCCAACCCTTGATGCTGAGTGCCAAGCAGGGGGGTAATGGGTCCCATTTTTATAGTCTTTGGTATGACTCGGCCGGGGTTTGAACTCACAACCTACCGATCTCAGGGCGGACACTCTAACCACTAGGCCACTGAGTAGGTTGTATTGTAGCGTCCCGGAAGAGTTAGTGCTGCAGGGGGTTCTGGGTATTTGTTCTGTTGTGTTTATGTTGTGTTATGGTGCGGATGTTCTCCCGAAATGTGTTTGTCATTCTTGTTTGGTGTGGGTTCACATTGTGGTGCATATTTGTAACAGTGTTAAAGTTGTTTATACGGCTACCCTCAGTGTGACCTGTATGGCTGTTGATCAAGTATGGCTTGCATTCACTTATCATGTGTCCGGGCCGGCACGCTGTTTGTAAGGAGGAAAAGCGGACGCTAAAGGCAGTGCCTGTAAGGCACGCCCGCAATATTGTTGTCCGGGTGGAAATCGAGAGAAATTCGGGAGAAAGGTTGCCCCGGGAGATTTTCGGGAGGAAAATCGGGAGGGTCGGCAAGTATGGGTAATGGGTCCCATTTTTATAGTCTTCGGTGTGACTCGGCCGGGGTTTGAACTCACGACCTACCTTAGGGCGGACACTCTAACCACAAAGCCACTGAGCAGGCTAATAATATAAGGGCTGCAGCTATCGATTCTTTAGGAAACCAAGTGATCTCTCAATGAGTTTTTACAATTAATTGATTAATCAGATAAGAACTGATTAATCATGCTCGAATGTGTATTTGACAGAAAATAGTTAAAATAAACAACGTTTTTACGCTTGCCATTATGTTAATTTTTTTCCCTAATAAATGCGCAACATCAACATTGATATTGTACTTTTCACATGTGTGCATTAATTTAAAAAAAATGGCCACAACACAGATCACGGCACCTACATGCCAATCCCAGCAGGCACAATACATTAAAACAACGTTGAGATCTTGTCGTATTAGGTCCTGACGTTGAGCAACTCAAACATAACGTTGAAACAACATGATTTTTTGCTACGTTTAATCAATGTTGGGTTCTGACGTTAATTTGACCATTGAATTTTGGTCATTTCCCAACCAATATTCTACAACACAAATACAACATTGAAACAACATGCTTTTGACTACGTTTATTCAATGTCAGGTTGTGAGGTTGTCTCAATTTACAAATACAACTATTTTGCAACGTTTTTTTTAAGTCAGACATGTATGTATAAGCAACGTTGTATCAATATCTTGTGACTGCTGGGAATGCGCTCACGTGTCCTCTATTGCAGCGGCCGTGCTGAGACCACTGGCCATTATGTCTACAAACCCTAAAACCAGTGAAGTTGGCACGTTGTGTAAATGGTAAATAAAAACGGAATACAATGATTTGCAAATCCTTTTCAACCTATATTCAATTGAATAGACTGCGAATACAAGATACTTATTGTTCGAACTGGAAAACGTTGTTATTTTTTGCAAATATTAGATAATTTGCAATTTGATGCCTGCAACATGTTTCAAAAAAGCTGGCACAAGTGGAAAAAAAAGACTGAGAAAGTTGAGGAATGCTCATCAAACACTTATTTGGAAAATCCCACTGGTGAACAGGCTAATTGGGAACAGGTGGGTGCCATGATTGGGTATAAAACCAGCTTCCATGAAATGCTCAGTCATTCACAAACAAGGATGGGGCGAGGGTCACCACTTTGTGGACAAATGCTTGAGCAAATTGTCGAAGAGTTTAAGAACATTTAAATTTGTATTAGTTACTCTCAATAAACGATTAATCGAAGCCACAGAATATAAATCAAATCTTTTTTCGAATACAATCAATTGATTTAATCAATTAATCCTTGCAGCCCTAGATAATGATATACCACAATATATCTCACCAGACTGTCAGAACACAACTTAATATGCGACTTTCTTCTCTTATAATGAAATTAAACAAAAAAAAAAGGAAATTAATTCGTGAAATTGTCGAATTTGTAAAACAGTTATTGTTATAATGCTTATAGTCACATACGAGATGAAGATTCGAGCCTCGATTAGACCATGATTTTTTCTGATTTAACTAAAACATTTTTCTGCAATTTCCCAGGAAATTTACCATGCAGTAATCCCCTGTTTATCGCTGTTAATTCGTTCCAGGCATGACACCAATAAATGAAGTTCTGCAAAGTAGGAATCATTCATTATAAATTGAATATTTTCATAGCTTGAGCATAAGCGTTTTTTGCATGACCTTATTAATACAGTTTTCAACATTATGAGAGCTCCCTTGATATGACATAACATCCTTTAGTTACCTTTACACTCTTTTAATCCAATATGTAATGTCCAGTAGTGCTGCCTGAGGCTGAGCCAATCGGCGGCCACGATACAGAACAGCACGCTCTGATTGGTTTGGTCTCCTCTAGTAGTATTGATATTTTTAGTTTACTTCGTAGGGCTGTTAATTTTTGAGCACCACAAGATTTGATTTGATTTGTATTCTCAAGGGTAACGATTCGATTCAGAATTGATTATCGATTCAAAATCAATACTTTTTTAAATAACATTAGGTGTCAGTTCTATGATTACCTACATTCCTCTGTGAAAAACTGTACATAAACAGCTCTGATTAA
Source organism: Entelurus aequoreus (assembly GCF_033978785.1). Lineage (NCBI taxonomy): Eukaryota > Metazoa > Chordata > Actinopteri > Syngnathiformes > Syngnathidae > Entelurus > Entelurus aequoreus. Next base: position 25,647,323 of record NC_084731.1, on the reverse strand, counting down.
TTTCTATATTACTTAAAAGAAAACTGGTTTTGTTTAATAAAATGCTACCAAAGCATTTAAGGAATTCAAATACCTATAAGGCAGCAAAAGAAGTATCCAATATTTCTGTTTGCTAAAGTAAATCTGTACAGCAGATATGGGCATCTACATCAATATGATTTGCCTGAGTGGCTAGACAGGACAGATTAAAAATAAATAAATATATATGTTTTTTTTAAATCGATTTTTGATTTTGTTGAATTGATTAAGAATCGTTACAAATAAGAATCGTGATTAATTCGAAAACCGATATTTACTTTTTTTTACACATAAATATTTTATATTTTGCAGCCTAATTGAACTGGAGTACAAACAGTAATGGCGCAAAAACAATATAAAGCCACAAAACTGTAAACAGGATTCATTTTATTAAAGTACTTTTATGCACTACTTCAACTCACTCAGAAAACAGGATACAGTGTATCATGTCTCTCTAGAAACTCTGTTAAGTATCCAAATTTCTTTGATGGTATCACAATGAGGTGGCTATGCATGTTGTGTTGTCGCCCTTGTTTGGTATTTTTGTGAGTCCACACTTGGATTTCAATCATGCATCTTTCAGTCTTAACTATTGTCCACGTATTGTTCCTTCTTCTACATGCATTTTCGGCCAAACCTAATTGAAAGAAACTCGCAAGAGGAGTGTCTCCTGGTGACGGCCTCAAAGACAGTGACTTACTTTGACTCACTATGGAGGAACATGAAAGTAGTTTATCGCACCAACAACATCGGATCGCACGGCTAAATATCACGATAGTTCGCCATTTCAATATATCGCCACACTTCTGCTATTGACATTATTTTGTTCAAGCAATTATATGTAATTGGGCATAATGGAATGTTTTGTTTTACTTTGTTGATATAGTCACGTTGTCTTGTATTGTTAAATTTAATTGTTCACATTGAGAAGTGCAGGCCTATGAAGCTACTTTCACACGGGATGAGCGGAGCGTCGTTGGCGTGACCCCAGGTTGCAGAGATGAGATGCTGCGTGCGGGTAACTTATTTTAATCATAAAAGATAAGGTAGCTCCAGCGTGGAAGAAAGAAGGGGCCCCTGCTGGTGATGGGACGAAATGTGCCAAGACGTGGGTCGAGTAATGGAGGGAGCGTTCCCGCGAAGCACGTATCGAGGCGTGCTTCATGTGGGGGAGGAGCTAAAAATGATGACGTGTGAAGCCTCGCTGCCCGGCAGTACCACGTCACTGCTTTGGGACAAAATTCAGATTTTGCCGGCAATTTTGACAGCACACAACCCAAGCTCCACTGAAAATGTGGGCTTTTGAGAATTGCAGCGAGTTTGGAATCTGGATAGAGAATACAACTAGTTTTTTGGAATGCAATAGAATAAGATGACGGGAAATCTTATAAATTTGAAAGCAAACTTAATTCAAGGCATCTACTGCTTGGTTAGCAGTATAGAAATGCTGACTTTTACCGGGGTTTTAAAAGTCCTGTGGTAGCACAATGGTGTACTTGGATATCTTTTATGCCCCCAGACGTGGGTTCGATCCGTGGCAACGTCTGTGTAAAATTGTGCTTATCACTGTAAATAAACATTTTGTTTATTAAGGTAACAAATACTACTCAGTGGCCTAGTGGATAGAGTGTCCGTCCTGAGATCGGTAGGTTGTGAGTTCAAACCCTGGCCGAGTCATACCAAAGACTATAAAAATGGGACCCATTACCTCCCTGCTTGGCACTCAGCATCAAGGGTTGGAATTGGGGGTTAAATCACCAAAAATTATTCCCGGGTGCGGCACCGCTGCTGCCCACTGCTCCCCTCACCTCCCAGGGGTGAACAAGGGGATGTGTCAAATGCAAAGGACAAATTTTACCACACCTAGTGTGTGTGTGACAATCATTGGTACTTTAACTTTTACTTTAACTTTAGATGCTGTATTTTCTTTTAATAAGAAACCCAGAAATCAATAGCAGTAGCTGGATAATGGAGAGGTTGTGTCAAGAAAAAAATAATCACTTAAAACAAAAAAATAAACTGAATATTCCCTATTCTTTACATCATTGTCCAAGATACATAAGGGTCATTTAATTCTTTAAAGCCCATATGCCATTTTTCCGAGGTGACAGAAAAACACACAACCTGACTTATGTAATGCTACCATGTTAGCGAAATACAATCACAATACATTTAAAAAATTCCATTACAAATGTTACTTTAATTAGCAAAACCATTTGGTCAAACATTTATTGTGATTAATAATTTCCAAGAGCCATAACAAATGCAAACATTAAATACATCACACATTATGTGGTTAAGATACATCCATCCATTTTGTACCTCTTGTCCCTATCAGGGTCGCGGGGGTGGCTGGAGCCTATCCCAGCTGCATTCGGGCACAAAGCGTGGTACACCCTGGACAAGTCGCCACCTCATCATAGGGCCAACACAGATAGACAGACATTTTCCCAGCAGGTGGTTTCTTCTGCCCAGTGACGTGCAGTCACTAGAGGCAGGGGAGGCACGGCCTCACCTGCCATCATGGAAAGAAAAAAAATGTAAAAAGAAAAAAAAAAACAATTAAATTGTTATATGTATCCAGTGATTATACTAAAGTTATTTTCCATTTAACTTGACCAGTTTTAGATTATTTTTATTTTCACATTTGCCGTTCAAATACTGAGAAGAGACGGTGCGGTGACCAGCAGCCAGTTGAGGCACGTCACTCAATTGTGCCTCAACATGGATTGTGCGCAATGATTCGGCTAACTGCTGGCCTGCTGTGCAGTGAGACCGTATTGCTATATGAATTATATTATACATTTCCATAGTTTAGTTAGCTGAGGTATATAATGTACATTGTATTTTGTCAACAACTGTATGTGTGTAACGTATTTCTTGTGCTGAGCGATCATAAAACTGCTGCGAAGACGCACTGTGAGAGGCTCGCATCATAACCTGGTGCCAAGCACCTCCGCCGCAGAATGCACCGCCCGACGGGAGCGCCACACCAACCAAAGCCCACACCCAAACCCTCCACGTGCAAGACCGAATCCACCCAAAAACAGTCACTTAACAGGAAGCCAAAAAGTGCAAAAACAACAAAGCTCACGCCGGAGGAGCTGCGAACGACCGCAGGGACACAACATTAGGTACACCTGCAGACTGCAGCACGGATTTCATATTTCATTCATTCACAACTCCTCCAACACGAACACCACTGTTCCCGCACTTATAAGTAAAGGTAAGACCATAATAACGTTTTTTTTAATTAAATATGCTTTTTTGTGTGCTACAGTTTGTAAGTGTGAAGTTAAAGTTAAGTTAAAGTACCAATGATTGTCACACACACACTAGGTGTGGTGAAATTTGTCCTCTGCATTTGACCCATCCCCTTGTTCACCCCCTGGGAGGTGAGGGGAGCAGTGGGCACCAGCGGCGCCGTGCCTGGGAATCATTTTCGGTGATTTAACCCCCAATTCCAACCCTTGATGCTGAGTGCCAAGCAGGGAAGAATGCTGATATGAGCTTTTAAACATAACCCGTTAACTGCTGCCAATCAAATGGTGAATAAGATACTCTTTAGGGTTCAAATGTTTGTAAATCTGACTGTGATGAAGTCAGTGCCTCACCAATCATGAACCTCGCCGCACGTCACTGCTTCTGCCGTAGTGTGTGTTAAGCTTCGAGAAATTCTCGAACCAATTGGCTCAAGTGGTTCAGTGCATCATGAGGCTTCATCTGACCATCACTAGCGACTGGTGAGTCAAAAAACTAATCTAACAAAAAGCCAAACAGGAACAACGGCAGAAGCAAAACAACATACAAGTATAGAGGAAAATGCAATACCAAGTAGAGCATGACGTGTACAAGTATAGAGAGCAATAAACCAACGCTGTCTGACCAACATTGCTGGCTTAAGAAGCTACCTGATTAGCAATATCAACCAGGCACAAGTGGGTCCCCTGATGGCCAATTAGGAAACAGATTAGGGTACTAGAGCTTAGGCAGCGGTAAAGTGTCTGAAAGAGGAGACAAACAGGAAGTGAAATGAAAAATAACAATAATAGACCGGAAGCAAATACCAAAACAAGGGAAAATAATTAGCACAAGTCCGACCTGTCAAGATTAAAGATTCAAGATGCTTTATTATTGTCCATTATTTAACATGTACAAGACACATAAGAACTGAAATTTCATTTTCGGCACAGTCCCACTAAGAGCAGTCATGAGCAGTCTTGACAAACAATGCAGGTCAATTACGATTTTTTCCCATGACCTGTATCTAAATTTTTCATGTTAGCTTGAACAGTACAATTTAGATTTTTTCCAACCCCTCTTTTGTATGTGGTTATAAATCCGATATGTACTCAATGCAGTCTACATCATCCGACCTATACGTCATCAAAAGGTGGCAAACACCACAATTCTTTGCCAAAATAAGCAGGTAAAAAAAGGAGCAAAAAACAGTCAATGGCGGAAATAAGGTGTTTTTGAACCCTCGTCAATCCACCACTCTTGACTCCGACTCGGAACAGATGTTGAAGCAAGTGCCCCACAAACTGCCATAGCCAAAATTATTGCCCTCTCCCTTCTTAATCTCCTACATGAAAAAAGAACATGTTTAAATATTGACTCGAATTGAACAAATTCCTTAAAAATACTACAGTCTGCAAGGACTGAGATGGGGACACAATGTATCACATGTGGCGTTGGGTTTTGTGCACATGCGGGTTACCTTATGAACGCATTCCACCAATGGAAATCCCATTTTTTGTAACGTGGACTAGATTAAAAAAAAAAAATCTGAATTCCGTATTTTTATAGGCACCCACTGAATTCCGTCGGTACTACCAGGTATCGATTCACGTCAAATTAACACAGAGCAGACTCAGCCAAACTGCCTCTTGGTAATATTGCAATTTTCAATACCAACAAAGCAAGAATGCCTGATTGAAAATGCTTCAACGTAAAGTAAGGCTCAACTTTTCCAAAATGTTCTAGCTTGATGCTAATTACCATTGGCTTTGCCATATACATGCTACTGATTAGCATCAGCGATTTTACATGGCGATGTCAACAACTCCAAATTTGGTCATGAAAACTACAACTAAGATGCATGTTACAATCTAACAGCTGGTGTGTAATAAATGCAATACTTACAGTATAAACTAGTGCTGGGCGGTAAAACGATAACAGTATATATCGTTATAGACACATAACCGATATCAATAAAAAATGCGATCAATAAAACGTAAGCATTTAAGCAAATAAGCATTTTTTTTCTTTTTCTTTGTTGGAAGAAACCAGAAGTTGTGAAGCAAGTTTGGTTGCATGAACAAAGGCACTTGTTCTCTGATAACAGAACAACGCAGGAGGTGATCACTGATCCGTGGGAGTGATCCGCGAACAGCCAATCAGGTAACAGCATCAACTATCAATTTTAGTTGCGCCATGTTGTTGTCTCGCGGTTGATTCTTTACATGGATTGAGAAGAGAAACTAAAAATGAGTGCTGCAGAGAGAGAATAAATTGTAGATAAAACCGGAAAAGTCACCTCCACAATATGGCACTTTTAAATAAATTTAAAAAAAAACGTATCATAATCAGACCAATGTGGTCTGTAAATTATGCAAGGAGCTCGTCCCACCAAGACTGGCAACGTTCACCCTTGAGCACAGCTGTAACTACTGCAGAAAATAGTTCTCAGGTTTCTCAATGTTTACATTTTTACATTTAACACTTTTTTGTTACACTTTATTAAGCATCTCTTACTTATTACTTATTTTTACACCTTAACTTTAAGAGGTTATTGTAAAATATTCAATGTGATTTTAGAATTTTTTTTACATTGATTAAGTTGTGTCCATGGTTGTGTTTACATTTCCTTTCCTTTTTGCCTTGATAGCTGAGGGAATATACGTGGACCCCGACTAAAACAAGTTGAAAAACTTATTCGGGTGTTACCATTAAGTGGTCAGTTGTACAGAATATGTACTGTACTGTGCAATCTACTAATAAAAGTTTCAATCAATCATAATCAGAGGAAGGTTACATTTTAAATACAAATGTTTACATTTAATATAACTTTCTCCTGGTTCTTATTTTTGATAGGTCGTAAAAAATATAAATATTTAACACTTGTATCGTAATACAGCCATTTCGCCCAGTGTATACAATAGACTGGTACATTCAGCTTAATGGCAAAGGCTTCTTCCTCGCTAGTCAATACATTGGTGCCATCTAAAATCTTAGAATTGCAACTGCATGCAAGGTGTACCATATAATACTTGCAAATGAGACTCAGAAATGTAATAAGTAAATAAGATATAACAACTGGACAGCACAGTTATTAATAATAAACAGCTCCTTTTTAAATGTTACATAGAAAAATTACAATATTATTACACAGTTAACATTTATTAACACAGAAAAGTACCAAAAATGTGTAATGTTGAATATCAGTCCGGATTCTAAAGTAAAGGGAATTGGTACCGTATTGGTTCAAATGTGAAATATATAGCCATTCCTAATTATGGAACATGGAGTTGATAAGTACAGTATATCATGTCAATTCAAGGTTCAGGATGCGAGGAAAGTGGCACCACAGGAGAGGTAACTGCAAATAGCAAGTAGCGGGAATCTACTGTACTGTATTAGAGTAAATTGGATACTACTACATAGAAATGCAAGTGATGGCATGTGACAGCGTTGTTGTTTCCAAACTCAATAAAAGCGTGGGGTTTGTGCAGGGGCAAGCGAGTTATTACTTTTGTCTGTCCGAGCACTTATTGGTTCTGAAATATTGGACAATCTCTGCAAGAAAGACAATGATGTGGTGGTGATAAATACCTTGGATTCACAAGAAGATTATGTTGCCTACCTGATAAGATTACTCTGGCACACATGCATGACTTATTGGCATTGCCGTGATGTATTCACCCACTTTATGGCACTCAACTCCTTTTCTCTATCTGTCATTTCAGTTCAACATTCATATATCACTTCTGAGGAATATCAACCAGCAATAAAATAATAGAAATGTAATAAACCAGCCCTGCCAACAAGCAATGATTCAATTCAGAAACGCAGGAAGGTAATATGCTACAGTAAATTAACACAAGCATGTTGTTTGTTATAAATGTTATTATTTGTAACAAGCAGGCATATACTGACTGTACTTGTGCTGTTTGTGGTTTGATGCGTGTTTTATAGGTATTTGAACTTTTGCAGAAATGTGCAGTTGTTTCCTTTGCCTTTCCAGTTAGTCCAGGCGTTGCGAGCACGGTATCATTCAAGAACGCCAAGATAATAAATCGGTAAATAAATTATAGCTGAAAAACAAAGGTATGGGTGTGGCACAACCAGTGAGCCGTTGCTTGTTTCTCTATTGCAGGAACTCGTCATTGTCAGGTTTGTGTACAATCCTAAAAATTAAGTCATGAATCCAGAGATTAACTTTACTCTGTAAAATGAAACATTAGATATTTCACTATGCTGCTATGCTATATGACATGTACAACAGATTATTGTTGTCGAGAGGCATACAAAAAGAACTTTCATTAATGTTTTCCAGTCAAAGTCAAAAGATAACTAGACACTGGCTCCATTGCCTGGCAAGATACAACGCCTTTTTGCCCCCAGGGAACTTATCCCCAGTGTTTGTAAACGCTATAATAATATATAAACATAACAATATCAACAATGTAACAATATGGACAACACAACAAAAACAATAGTGAGAATTAAAAAATATATATATACATATATACACATATACACATACACACACACACACACACACACACACACACACACACACACACACACACACACACACACACACACACACACACACACATATATATATATATATACATATATACACATATACACACACACACACACACACACACGCACACACACACATATATATATATATACATATATATATACTTATACATATATATATATATATATAGATATATGTGTGTGTTGTCAAGCTTATGAGATGCGATGCAAGTGTAAGCCACTGTGACACTATTGTTCTTTTATTTTTATTTTTATAAATGTCTAATGATAATGTCAATGAGGGATTTTTAATCACTGCTATGTTGAAATTGTAACTAATATTGATACTGTTGTTGATGATAATCATTTTTGTTTCACTACTTTTGGTTTGTTCTGTGTCGTGTTTGTGTCTCCTCTCAACTGCTCTGTTTATTGCAGTTCTGAGTGTTGCTGGGTCGGGTTTGGTTTTGGAATTGGATCGGTAGAAAATGGATGGATGTTATGGTATTGCTGTGTATTGTTTTGTTGGATTGATTAATCCAACAATTGATAAAAATAAATAATAATAGTAATAAAAAAAAATTTTTTTTAAAAATGAGAATCGATTCTGAATCGCACAACGTGGAAATCGTGATTCAAATTCGAATCGATTTTTTTCCCACACTCCTAATATATATATATATATATCCCGGGAAGAGCTGGACGAAGTGGCTGCGGAGAGGAAAGTCTGGGCTTCCCTGCTTAGGCTGCTGCCCCCGCGACCCAACCTCAGATAAGCGGAAGAAGATGGATGGATACATATATATATATATATATATATATATATATATATATATATATATATATATATATATATATATATATATATATATATATATATATATATATATATATATATATATATATATATATATATATATATATATATATATATATATATATATATATATATATAAGGCATCAAAACTATGACACCTGTGAAGTGAAAACCATTTTAGGTGACTACCTCTTGAAGCTCATCGAGAGAATGCCAAGAGTGTGTGTGAAAAAGTAATCAGAGCAAAGGGTGGCTATTTTGAAGAAAGTAGAATATATAAAAAAACGTTTTCATTACCTCCCTGCTTGACACTCAGCATCAAGGGTTGGAATTGGGGGTTAAATCCCCCCAAAATGATTCCCGGGCGCGGCCACCTCTGCTGCCCACTGCTCTCTCACCTCCCATGGGGTGAACAAGGGGATGGGTCAAATGCAGAGGACACATTTCACCACACCTAGTGTGTGTGTGACACTCATTGGTACTCTAACTTTAACTTTAACTTAACAATAATTAATTGTCGTAGATAATTTGCAGACAGGATACCATTTCCACATATATCAGTTATCATGTTAAAATTCCTCTCAACCTATAAAGTCAAGTTCACCTCGTGATTTTTTTACGCGAAAAACACGACGGAGTAAGACCTCTCACTGCAGACTCAGGAAGGCAGAGCAAGGGGGACGTCCACGGAGTGTTTGCATCCAAACCAGCCAATGAGATTGTGTTTACATTAAAATGACAGTCCCTTTTGGCCAATCATGAGCCACGACTCAAGCACGAGAATTCCCAGGCAACCAATCACGACCCAGGACAAGGGGGAACAAAGTTAAACCACAAAATACGAACCTGCCACCTGTAGGTGAAATATCCTCCACCACACCCGCGTGACGGTTAAGTTAAGGAAGAAGAAGCAATGGCGCTGTCTCAGTGCCTGGAAGACTCGCCGTTTAGGGAGCACAAAGTGCAGCCGAACGTACAAGAGGTGTACAATGAGAGACATCGGCTCGCCTTAGAGGAGTTACTGTCCGGCGGAGTCGACAACTTTCTGGACTTCCTCAGGAAAGAGGACATTGCCAACTTCCTGTCGGACGAGGAGATCCAGCGGATCCGGAGCGCCGCCGTGGCCCCGCGCTGCGTGTCGTTCCTCGGCGAGGACCTGCAGGCGCTGGAGCGGTCTCTCAGCAGCTCAATGGACTGTTTGTCAGTTACTTATTTCCCCGAGGTGTCGGACGTGGAGCCGCCGCCACTAGAGATCGGCTGGCCCGCCTTCACTACTGGCTCTTACCGGGGAGTCACCAGGGCCGTGGCACACTTCCAGCCCAGTTATGGGGAGAGCATTTACGCCTGTAAGGAGGCTGTGAGGAGCATGATCGACAAAGCCAGAGAGGTAGGCCTGGAGTGTGACTGTGATCATGTATATGTTATATTTAAATAACTATAATATTGGAAGCTTCACAGTAGTGTTAATATTGTCACCTGCATATCAGGGTCAACCCCCTACCGCCCAGGTAGTAACTGGAATATAAAAATGTCATCCTTAAATCCTACCTAATGATGCCAAAGCAGCTCATTTTCTTTAATGCAGGTTTTTAAATGACCAAAACATGATGAATGTTGTTTAGGTGCCATCATCCTATACTTGAAGCTGTCAGGCCTGAATAGAAACATTTTAACGGAATACATACCTTAGGCCTTTGCACTCACTGCAGCAGATGTGCCTCAATTTGCTTTGTGGTTGTCATTTTTAAATTGCTCTTTGATCTGAGAGTGTTAAAAATCCCATCTTTGGCCCACAAACAATGGTTGTTTTGTCAGAAAAAGAGCACACAAAACCAGTTGAATCTGGAAATTTTGTATTAACTAAGATGTTAGATAATAGCCTTTTGTAATTGTAAGGAACTTTTTAGCACATGGAGTTTGCTGTACAAAAGACTGGAACTGTGCATAATTGTCATTTCTCTGTCTTGGCACATGCTCCTTTTAAAATAATCCAGGCATTTTCATTCAAATAAGGCAGATGAGATTGTCTATGGCCAGACGGAAGTCTTAAATCTGAGATTAACGTTAACATCCATGTCTAATCCTCCGCACACAACAGCATGTGAAATTCCACCCCTCTCGGTGAACGTGGAAAATCTCTGTGCAAAACAAATCCCTTATAAAAGGTACTTGTCTTATTTGGGGGGAGGTAAAGTCATTTGTTGGTTGATCAAGTGTTAGTGCAAATTGCCATAGTAACAGACTGTTAAAAAGAGGACACATCAGTGTCTGTCTGAGATTTACAGTTTCGTTTCACGGAAGCCTCGCATTAATACCTTGTAGTAATAACAACAACACAATCATATTTGACATCTTAAAAAGCACAGCCGTTGCAGCAGCCCTAAAATGTATTCTGATAGAATGCTTCTGTAATTTTCCACTGCAGGTGATTGCCATAGTTACAGACTCCCTGACAGACCTGGATATCTTTAAGGATCTTCAAGAGGCATGTTCTGTCCGCAAAATCCCCGTTTACATTCTGCTGGATCATTCCAGCTGCCCCGCTTTCCTCAAGATGTGCAGAAACATTGGCGTGTGCTTGGATGACCTGCAGGTATGCTGCCGGTTGCTTAAATGAACATCTGGTGGCATTAAATCAAAATATTTCCTTTGAGAGTTGATATAACCGTCTGCTTACTGCTGTTCTGACTCATTCTTTTTTCAAATCCCTAAAGCAAATGAGAGTGCGAACCATAACCGGTACGACTTATTACACAAGATCGGGAGCGAGGATTACTGGGAGCGTTCACGAGCGCTTCATGCTCGTTGATGGCATCCGAGCAGCAACAGGTTCATACAGGTAATTATGGATTTATTGCAAAAACAATTACGTGTCACCCAGGATTTCATATGATGAACTAGTATTCGTTCAAGGTTTTTTAGCAACCAGCCTTATGAAAAAAGCATGGTTCAGTTGTGGACGGGGCCTATATTGTAATTCAACCAATCAGGTCATTGATCCTGCCCACGACCTCTTTAAAGAGTGACTTGGACAGATTAGTTTATTGTATTGCTCTTTTCATGTCCCTCTTATGTGCTGGTACATCATGCATTAAAATGCAATTAAATAACTAAAAAAGGTCATGACTAAAGTGAATCAGTGATGAAATTGGTTATAAAAAATAGCAAAAAGGATTGTTTTAATATTGGGGCAGCATGGTTGGTAGAGTGGCCGGGCCAGCAACTTGAGGGTTCCAGGTTCAATCCCCGCCTCCGCCATCGTAGTCACTGCCCTTGTGTCCTTGGGCAGGACACTTTACCCACCTGCTTCCAGTGCCAACCACAATGGTTTAAATCTAACTTAGATAAATGGTTTCACTATGTAAATCGCTTTGAGTCACTAGAGAAAAGTGTTGTATATAATTAATTCACACTCACTATTATGATTATTTAGATTATATTTCACAATGTGATTAAGGAATGGACGGTTCAATGACTCATGTCACATTTTAATTAAAGTAGTCATAATCATTTCTAACACTTTCTTGTGGTCTACATAACATGTCATGGTAGTTCTTTGGTCAAAATTTTGCATAGAATATATTTTACAGACCATAAAGATCAAGTTGCTTTCTCACAGGCTCTGGAGGATGCACCGTTTTGTGGGCGGTCTTATTTACGCGCCTCCACTTCGACTGCGTCTTTTCTTCATCAGCCATTCTGTAGTTTTTACCGCTTCAATAGCAAGTCTACTGGAAGATATAAGTTTGAACTCTATGCTAATTTGTATTAGAAATGGCAACAACGGAGAATGAATGTGCATGTACGAGCCAGTCTTCTCCACAACAAGAGGATAGCCAAAAAGAAGGATATTATTGACTACAGTGTGGGACTATAATAGTGTACTCCCACAAAGCGCTTCGGGGAAAATTCTACCATATATTTGCTGACGTCACAACTGAGAAAGACGTCACAAATTGGTCAAATTACAAACGACTTGTTTGGCGGGAGTATAAAGTAAGGCAAGATTGTTTTATAAATATCTCTGCAATGCCTCTATGGTTTGATTTCAAATGTTCAGGACTTATGCAGATCCCAAATATACAAATACAGGTAACAATAGGTAAGAAACGTATGTTTTGCATAATCGGTTTAAATCATATTTAAGTGGCTTTATATATGTATTGAATTATGTCACATAAACCAAGTATTTTTCCATTCCATCCATTACCTAAGAATGTCGGCATATATTGATGTAACAAAATATCAGTGTTTTTTTTTTTTATCAATTAAAGGGGACCTATGATGAATTGTGTCTTTTCTGACATATAAATGTTGTTACAATGTTGGATAAAACAACGCCAAAGCATCAAATCATGAGGTTAATGCATTTTGGCTTGAGCTTGCACACCGTTTTGGATGCCTCTGTTCACATTGTTTGCAGTCTGGCTACAATGTGGCGTCACAGCGATGTGGACGTACTTACTTGGACATTATAAGGGAACTGCACTTTTTTGGGGAATTTTGCCTATCGTTCACTATCATTATGAAAGACATGACGACAAATGGAATTTTTAAAATGCATTTTAAGTATTAAATAAACAAAATTAAAAGTCTGCTATTCTACCCATAAAATCCAATAAATACCCATTCAAAAAGGGCCAACAGTACTCCATTTATATTTTGTTACTTGAATATGAGTTTGCATGTTCTCCCCGTGACTGCGTGGGTTCCCTCCGGGTACTCCGGGTTCCTCCCACCTCCAAAGACATCCACCTGGGGAGAGGTTGATTGGCAAAACTAAATTGGCCTTTGTGTGTGAATGTTGTCTATCTATCTGTGTTGGCCCCGTGATGACGTGGCAACTTGACCAGGGTGTGCACTGCCCGAGTGCAGCTCAGATAGGCTCCAGCACCCCCTGCGACCCCGAGAGGGACAAGCAGTAGAAAATGGATGGATGGATGGAATAATAACCAAGTATTAGTGATATTGTTATTATAAGCGCTAACGCAGACAAACTATTTACAGCCGCAACGTAATCACTTCCGCATGTCCTTATGTATGTATGCATATATATATATATATATATATATATATATATATATATATATATATATATATATATATATATATATATATATATATTTTGCAACCTATTTATTGATATATATATATATATATATATATATATATATATATATATATATATATATATATATATATATATATATATATATATATATATATATATATATATATATTATAAACATATTTATAATGTTAATGAAGTTTTTTTTAACTGTGTCTGGGGGGAAAAAACTGTGGCGCTGTTTGTCTTAAACAAATATATCTTAACAGTGTATATTTTCCGAATATAATTTCATTTATTTTTGGAGTGTGGTGGGCGTGCCTCCACAAACAAACATCTTGCAGACATACGCAGTAGGTTGTAAATGTGACTGCAAGCAAAATTTACAACAAAACATATGCAGTACACATATTATCTAGACCACAATAAAGAGTTTTTAAACTATCATAGGTCCCCTTTTAAAGAAAAAATTAATTCAAGCACAAATAAAATAAAAAGTTTTCAATGAATAAACATTAACAAAAGATCGAGCCTTATCATTTTCCCATTTGGCCAAAAATGCGTGAGAAGGATCTATCAAAAGTTTCATCTGGTTTTAATCTAGATAGCACATGGTCAATGCACAATGAAACCAAACTACACACATGTGCATAAAAAAGAAATTTAATTATTAAATTATGTTGGTTTGCAGTATTTTTTTTAGTTTAACAACATAAAGCAGCAGGCTACACATACGTCAGTCTTCAGAAAGCTGACTGGCCTCTTTTGTTATGTAGTTTGAGCAATGACTCAAGTTCTTAAAAATGACCTGACCTAGTGTCACCATTTTGTTTTTAAGTGAATCTGACAGTCTTGCATGTTGTTAAAACATCCTCTCACGTGCAGGTTTAACTGGACCGATGGCAAATTAAACAGCAGCAACCTGATAGAGCTTTCTGGTCAGATAACAGAGAAATTTGATGAAGAGTTCCGGATTCTTTATGCGCAGTCTCTACCCATAAACACCCGGGGACCTCCAAGTGTCCGAAACAGTGGGATCTTCGAGCACAAACATACGCTCACTTCCTCACCATTCCCAAGGAGGGTGAGACCAGTGGAGACGTTGTGTGTGACCAGCACACCGGGCCGTAAGCTGCCCTGTGAGGCTTCGGCTCCAGAAGTGGCTCAAAAAGGCAGCGCCGCATCGGACACGTCTACTCTGGGTGATGACTGGTTGGAGCAGAAGCACATGCAAGAAGAAGTGTTTGCTGGTGCTTTGTGTTCCCCAACAGAGCGTCTTATGGAAAAAGAGCTAACCACCCCGAACGTAGCGTCCTGCCACGTGGCCACTCAGACGAGCATGTCGGTGGCAGACGGCGACACGCAGACCGTCCTCGTACGGAACCCTGACCTCGCCCCATCCGTCAGCACCCGCAGCCAGAAGCGGGCAACCTCTCCAAGCCAGACAGCTCCAGCTGGCTCCCTGAAGGACTGTCTTCATAATCTAACAAAAGAGCGCCAGCACCACTACTCCGCTATCCGCTCCAAGCTAGAGCACATGATGGCTAGCCTATCCCAACGGCGAGAGCTAGCAGACATCAGCGCAGTGACTCAAGGTCGACACAAAGATATCCTGTGGACAGACCCAAGACTGGTTGCTAAAGAAGCCATGGTCACATGGCCAGAAGTCAGATGTGTTCTCTAGTCTGACTTGTTTTTCCATGTTAGGGTAATGCTAGGGATGTGCCGATCAGGGTTTTTTGCTGCCAATTCTTTGTGTAACGATTCGATTCAAAATCAAGATTTTTTTTTAAATATTGGGTGCCAGTTCGATGATTAACTACATTCCTCCATAAAATAGATAAACAGCTCTGATAAATTTCTATATTACCTAAAAGAAAACTGGTTTTGTTTAACAAAATTGTACCCAAACATTTAATAAAGTGGGTGGACAGACAGATTGAAAATAAAAAAATTAAAAATTGATCTTTATTTATGTTTTAAAAAATTGATTAAGAATTGCTACGAATAAAAATCCCCATTCATTGGAAAATCTTTTTTTTTTTTTGACACCCCAAATCTTTATATCGAGTGCTATTGACAGTTTAACAACATAAACACAATATTTAAACTATAGTTCCTCCTTATATTTTTTTTTACATACAATTGTTTGTGCAAAACAAAGTCATTGGTACAAAATAACTAAACAAAAGCAACTGTGTACCAGAACTGGGGAATCTTTGGGCAGCTCACAATTCAATCTGATTTCAATTCTTGGGTTGACAATTCGATTCAGAGTTAATTGTCCAATTAACACTATTCTCGATTCAAACCGATTCTCGCAATGTATTATTTGGCATAGTAATTATAATAAAACCTTTTCAAAACAATTACAGGTTACAAAACCTCCTTTTGTTTGCGGACGTAGGACGGACACACGCAGCAAGTGAACAAAATAAATGGATTAAAAAAAAATAATTATGAATTCATTTAGAATCGGAATAAAAAAGAATCGTGATTCAGATATGATTTTTTATTTTTTATTTAATTTAATTTAAATATTTTGGGTTTTGGCCTTGAAGTCCTCCTTGTCTAGAGAATTATTCATGAACAAAAACAACAAATATTTTGACAAAATAAAAATATTGACCCAATCACTCTAGTATAGATCATTTACTGATACTACCCTTGGTATCGACACCACCAATTTATGTCAATCCGCCCTTGTCAGCCGGGCGACTAAAAATGAATAGCCAAAGAGGATCTGCATTAATCGGCAATGGCAATTACGTACATTTTTATGAAAATCGGTGGTCATGGCCTATCAATCTGCACGTCCCTAATACTGTTGCGTTTCTTTTTTCTTTGCAATTCTTGTGGAAAACTACTTGGTGCAATACTACTGTCACTGTAATCTATAACCTTTGGAGAAACGTAGAAGTGCCTTTTTGTGCTGTTTCAATCATACGTGGTTGTGGTAAAAGCGTCTAAATATACTTTGTCATTTGTGCCTTGCTATTAATAAAGTGCCCTTTTTTGCTCGTTTGTCGAGTGCTTGCTTTCTGTGTTCACTTTTAAGCCCGGTATTATTTTTTTAAATCGCAAACAAGTTATCATAAAATGATGGGATCAGAAGCTCCAGAGCACACAAGGAAGCAAACCCTGCCAACGTGGCTTGACAAAGAGAACAAGCGCGGGTGTCTTTTGCACTACAGAGTCTACACAAAATGAGTCAAGACAGCATCTGGGACTCTGGCACCTCTTTGGAGAAGCTCTTATTGATCCTGAGCATAGATAAGGAATGTGTGCTTATTTACACACAATTGGTCAACTGTTTCCCATAGAGTTTTTTATTACTTAACACTGAGAAAACGTATTTCCAGACAGGAGAAGAAGCAGGGGGTAGGAATTTGAGCATAGTTTTGTATTAGCAATGCTCTACTGAACGTCCTCCTGAATCTCAACATAATAGTGGCTTTGCATGGGCGCTAATGCTGCTGAGCCTGGCATGAACAGTGTTTTCAACTTCCTATCGTGCACCAATGGTCCCGCTGTGAATGATCAAAACACATCAGAGTCTTGGCTCTAGTAGTGAGAAGTGTGTTCAGTTTTAGTCCCGCTGAGTTTGATGTGTCGAATGTTACGCCGCCTGAGGTGCAACTGTTCCATATCAATGTATACAGATTTAGGAATCCACAGAGGAGAAAGCCTGTTTTTGCACCACACCTTCCAATGCTTTGCAGATCCAAAACAATGTGTTAATTAGTTGAAGAACATTTGGGTTATTTGCACTTCTTTTGTTAATTTCCCATCTGGCTAATTTCCAGGAAATCATGAAACACTTAATGATAATGATCATATCTTGCGTGGAAAAAAACAAACAATAAAAAGTATCTGGATGAATGAGGTTTTATTGTACTTTAAATTGTTGGACAAATACCAACGAAAAGCCTTAAAGGCCTACTGAAATGAATTTTTTTTAGTTAAACGGGGGTAGCAGATCCATTCTATGTGTCATACTTGATCATTTCGCGATATTGCCATATTTTTGCTGAAAGGATTTAGTATAGAACAACGACGATAAAGTTTGCAACTTTTGGTCTCTGATAAAAAAAAGCCTTGCCCCTACCGGAAGTAGCGGGACGTAGTCAGTTGTTCGCTTCCTCATATTTTCCTATTGTTTTCAACGCAGCTAGAGCGATTCGGGCCGAGAAAGCGACAATTACCCCATTAATTTGAGCGAGGATGAAAGATTCGTGGATGAGGAACGTTAGAGTGACGGACTAGAATGCAGTGCAAAACATATCTTTTTTCGCTCTGACCGTAACTTAGGTACAAGCTGGCTCATTGGATTCCACACTCTCTCCTTTTTCTATTGTGGATCACGGATTTGTATTTTAAACCACCTCGGATACTATATCCTCTTGAAAATGAGAGTCGAGAACGCGAAATGGACATTCACAGTGACTTTTATCTCCACGACAATACATCGGTGAAGCTCTTTAGCTACTGAGCTAACGTGATAGCATCTGGCTCAAATGCAGATAGAAACAAAATAAATTAATCCCTGACTGGAAGGATAGACAGAAGATCAACAATACTATTAAACCATGTACATGTAACTACACGGTTAATAATTCTCAGCCTGGCAAAGCTTAACAATGCTGTTGCTAACGACGCTGAAGCTAACTTAGCAACTTAGCAACCGGACCTCACAGAGCTATGATAAAACATTAGCGCTCCACCTACGCCAGCCAGCCCTCATCTGCTCATCAACACCCGTGCTCACCTGCGTTCCAGCGATCGACGGCGCAACGAAGGACTTCACCCGATCACAGATGCGGTTGGCGGCTAGCGTTGGCTAGCGCGTCTGCTATCCAAGTAAGTCCTTCTTGTTGTGTTGCTACAGCCAGCCGCTAATACACCGATCCCACCTACAACTTTCTTCTTTGCAGTCTCCATTGTTCATTAAACAAATTGCAAAAGATTCACCAACACAGATGTCCAGAATACTGTGGAATTTTGAGATGAAAACAGAGCTTTTCGTATTGGCTTCAATGGGCTACCGATACTCCTGTTTCACTGGCTATACATCATCATCCAAAGGCGTTTTCAACCGTAAGTTTAGCGGGAAATATAAAATTGCACTTTATAAGTTAACCCGGCATTTGTTGCAATGTTAACATTTCATCATTGATATATAAACTATCAGACTGCGTGGTCGGTAGTAGTGGGTTTCAGTAGGCCTTTAATTCTGCATCTCAATATGCATGTGCTTCACTTGGATGAGGGGAGTCCAAAGTGCGGCACATTTTATACTGAAAAAAAACAAAACTAAAGAAAATGCTGATTTTTTTAAATACTTATAACTAGTACGGTAGTACCTCAACTTACGAGCTTAATTGCTTCTGTGACGAAGCTCTTCACTCAAAACAACGTAAATTAACATCTCCTATTGAAAGGAATTAGAATCAATTTGAATGGTGCTTGGCACTCCATAAACAGCACCATTTTAACATCTAACGTGCCGTTTAAAAAGAAAAAGTAACTTTTTAGATATGAAATATTGAATGTAAACCATGTACTACAAACCTACTCAGCGGCCTAGTGGTTAGAGTGTCTACCCTGAGATCGGTAGGTTGTGAGTTCAAAACCCGGGCCGAGTTATACCAAAGACTATAAAAATGGGACCCATTACCTCCCTCAAGGGTTGGAATTGGGGGTTAAATCACCAAAAATGATTCCCGGGCGTGGCACTGCTGCTGCCCACTGCTCCCCTCACCTCCCAGGGGGTGAACAAGGGGATGGGTCAAATGCAGAAGCCAAATTTAACCACACCTAGTGTGTGTGTGATAATCATTGGTACTTTACTTTAACTTAAACAACTACTGTAGTGTTATGAAGTAATGTAATAAAAATGTACAGCATCTTCCCTGGAGAGTGGACTTCTACGATATCTCCTTCCAGCTCCTTCTCCGTCAAACACACTATCAGCAGCTTTATTGTATTTCCATTGATAAATGTCCGCCGTTTAGATATATCAACATTCTTCTCTTGTCTAAGTTTTGACCTAAATTAAGCATTTTCAAGCATAGAAGTGGCTAAATAAACTAAAAACATAAATACTACAGTAGTATTGGTCACTGGATGAGACGCATGCTCTGATTGGCTCAGAATAAAAGTGTGCAAAGGTGACTGAAGGGTGTTATTTAATGTCCAGAGGGCTCTCATAATGTTGACAAACATATTTAAAAAGGTCAAACTGTTTTTTATGCTCCAATTATTAAAAATGTCCATTTTTAATGAATAATTACTACTTCGCGGAAATTAATTTATGACGTTATCAACATATTCTGCTTCACTACGGTGCAGACTAACAGTAATACATTAGAATCACCTTTGTGAAGTTTTCACAAATAAAATCTATATTTTTCACAATTAGTTAAACCTCTGCATGGACAGAATGAGATGTTTGATTTGATTGGCTTTCAGTCAGTCACTGCCACCCACTGGTCAGTTGTTGCAAGTGTAAAAATAAACAAACAAGATGGCCGATGGGAGTGTAGAGTACAGGGCTGCGAAGGATTTGTCTATTTCTTTTATTTCAAGAGAGCCTTGCATGTACAGTGCAGGCCAAAAGTTTGGACACACCTTCTCATTCAATGCATTTTCTTTATTTTCAAGACTATTTACATTGTAGATTGTCACTGAAAGCATCAAAACTATGAATGAACACATGTGGAGTTATGTACTTAACAAAAAAAACATGTTTTGTATTCTATTTTCTTCAAAATAGTCACCCTTTGCTCTGATTACTGTTTTGCACACTCTTGGCATTCTCTCAATGAGCTTCAAGAGGTAGTCACCTGAAATGGTTTTCAATTCACAGGTGTGCTTGAAGCTTGTGTTTGTCTTATGGACCCTCTCGTAGTTGCGGCGTATTTTCAAAGAGAGCACAGTCTAATTTCTTGTGTGTGAAACATACTTGTCAATAAAGCTGATTCTGATTCTGAAATGATCTGTATTACTGAACGGTTTGAATGCTATATTTTTGCGAAACATCTCAAGTTAAAAGTGAAAGTTCACATTTCAATCACATTGTGGTTGTTTTCTTTCAAATCCATTGTGATGGCGTCTAGACCAGGGGTTCATAAAATATGGCCCGCCGGGTCGTTTCTTGAGGCACGCCAAATTAGTGGCTTCCCAAATTGAATACATATTCATACTGACCACTTTAAAGCGCACGCAATCTTTGATGGCGTCTGTACTCTGGGAACTGCACTTTTTTGGGGGGAATTTTCCCCATTATTCACAATCCTTATGTGAAACAATAACTTTTTTAATGCATTCTAACTTGTAAATAAACAAATAAAAAAGCAATCTTACAATGGAGTCAATGGGAACTTCTCTATTCCACCCATAAAGCCCTCTAACTGACCATGCAAAAAGTCCCAACAATACTTCAATTACATTTTGTGACCTAAATATTAACCATTATAAGCGCTAATGCAGACAAACTATTTTTTAGCTGCGCCGGAATGACAGAGAGCTAACTAGCTTGTCCTGCTATTTTGACATCATCAGCGGGTGAGCTGTTTTCTCGCCTCGGAGCTCGTGAAAGTTTATTCTAGATCATAAAGAATGCCTCTCACCTTGACAGTAGAAGGATGAGGACATACTCCGACAAGTTGGTCAATTTTGGCATCCAATTTAGAACCGGAAAAGGCGAGAATATATCGACATCCTAACATTCGCTGACCTAATGACAGCGGACATTGTACAGTAAGTGATGTTTTATTGTGTTTGTTGCCTCTTATGAAGTCTGCAGTGAGTAGTAATTGGTGAGGAAAAAAAATTCTGTATTCATTATTCTGTTGAAGGAAAAAGTGAACATTGTGATGCGTTTTTTAAATTAATGCGCCACCATATGCTTAAAATGAGAACAATTTGTAAATATTACATCTTATTACATATATACTTACATTGTGTAAGGTGTAAGGATGTTTTTAAGGGTTTTTATAGGCAGAATAGAGCGACTCCTTTAGGCCCAACTGTAAGCAAACTTTTGATCGTATTTATTTACTAATTAGAATTAGAGATGTCCAATAATGGCTTTTTTGCCGATATCCGATATTCCAATATTGTCCAACTGTTAATTACCGATTCCGATACATACAGTCGTGGGATTAACACATTATAATGCCTAATTTTGTTGTGATGCCCCGCTGGATGCATTAAACAATGTAACAAGGTTTTCCAAAATAAATCAACTCAAGTTATGGAAAAAAATGCCAACATGGCACTGCCATATTTATTATTGAAGTCACAAAGTGCATTATTTTTTTTAGCATGCCTCAAAACAGCAGCTTGGAATTTGGGACATACATGTTGAGGTTGAGGTTGGCGGGGTTGAGGTGGGAGGGAAAGGGGGGTAAGGGGTAGCGGGGGGTGTATATTGTAGCGTCCCGGAAGAGTTAGTGCTGCAAGGGGTTCTAGGTATTTATTATGTTGTGTTTATGTTGTGTTACGGTGCGGATGTTCTCCCGAAATGTGTTTGTCAGTCTTGTTTGGTGTGGGTTCACAGTGGGGCGCATATTTGTAGCAGTGTTAAAGTTGTTTATACGGCTACCCTCAGTGTGACCTGTATGGCTGTTGATCAAGACCGGCATTGAAAGTAAACAGGTTTTTAAAAAGAGAGTAATAGTTTATCTGAGTCTTTAAATTAGTTTGCTCGTTGATGATTTGTTTGGTTTTATATTGTGTAGTTATATTTATATGGTAATTATTATTATGTGGCTGTAAATTGTTTACTTGTTTTCTTATTGATGCTTTTATTTTAAAAAATTTTCTGTATTGTGTAGTTATAATTATATGCTTTTACTTGTAATTGTATTGAATTGTGGACCCCAGGAAGACTAGTGGGTTGTTGAGGCAACCAGCTAATGGGGATCCTTAATAAAAATCAAATCAAATCAAGTATGCCTTGCATTCACTTGTGTGTGTGAAAAGCCGTAAATATTATGTGACTGGGCCAGCACACAGAGGAAGTGCCTTTAAGGTTTATTGGCGCTCTGTACCTCTCACTACACCCGTGTACACAGCGGCGTTTTAAAAAGTCATACATTTTACTTTTTGAAACCGATAATTTCCGATTTTTCATTTTAAAGCATTTATCGGCCGATAATATCGTCAGTCCGATATTATCGGACATCCCTAATTAGAATGCATTAAAAAACATATGAGTGCTAGTCTTACATAGGGATTGTGAATAATGGGAAAAAATCCATAAAAATTGGCATCTTTTAATTTTGGCCCTCGGAGGTAAAAAGTTTGAGTCTAGAAAAAAATCTTAAACAAGTCATGCCCAAATAATATGATTATTGGGATGTTTTACCCTTTGGGGGCTGTATCTTCCATACATTCGAACATACTTTACATACATTACAGTTAAAATGACAGTGTATGCAAAACGTGAGTAACTCTATTTATAAATTAGTTGGTGTTTGGCTCTGTTGCTTTACTGTACTTTCCTGAGGAAATGAATTGGATCAGCTTAGGTTTTTACCAGTACATTTCTTGCTTTGGCAAATCCAACAAAGTCATTTTGTTGAATGGGAAAAGTGAGGCTTTAAATGAGTCCAAAGTAGCTGTAAACATGCAATTTAGCGTTTGTCAGATTCAAACCACCTCAGCATGTCTTCCACTTTCAGTCTTTGCATCGAACAAGCGGCTGCATGTTCGTACTATGAATGCTAATCACCGGGTGATTACTGTAGTGGGTGGCAAAAGAAAATACTAAAAATGTTATGCTCAGGCTTGTTGTTGAAATGCACAAAAATAACGTGTGTTTCATTCACATCGAGCCACATTACGACTATTCAGACTTAATTCAGCCAGCGCTTTAAACGATTATAAAGGAAGAAGGTAAGAACAACAGGCCCCGAGGCGGCTCCTCCTGCAGAGCATGCATCTCCTAGCAGGCAAACACATCAAAAGCATCAGCGTTCATTATGTAAAACGGCACTGCTGAAGGGGACTGATCTACAAGCAAATACAATGGGGGTAATATGGGAGAGAACGGTATTTGATTTTAATAGGCTGCTGCAAAGCAACCACTGGCTGTAATTAGTGAAGCAGTAGGGGATCCACAACACAACAGTCTGCACCTATTACTTTAGGCTCACAGGTAAACAGAAAACCTTTTCATATTTCATCTCACACGCGGTGACAAATTAAAAAGCAGTATGTACAATTTAAATTTTTTTGATCATTGGGACCAATTCTCTTTTGCAAGGAACTTGCTGCACATAAAGCCTCACTAGCAGGTTTCGGCCACCAGAGAGTGCCCTGTTCTTGCATATCTAAAACGGCTTCATTTCTTGCAGTGTTGGCATTCAGGAAAGGCATATTTGATTGAATTGCATTATGAAAGGACTATACCAATTAATTGTGGAAAGCAAATTTGGCCAATTATTGCTAATTTGAATTATTTCTATTATAGTAACTTAGAGCAGTGGTTCTCATATCAATCAATCAATCAATGTTTATTTATATAGCCCTAAATCACAAGTGTCTCAAAGGGCTGCACAAGCCACAACGACATCCTCGGTACAGAGCCCACATAAGGGCAAGGAAAAACTCACCCCAGTGGGACGTCAATGTGAATGACTATGAGAAACCTTGGAGAGGACCGCATATGTGGGTAACCCCCACCCCCTCTAGGGGAGACCGAAAGCAATGGATGTCGAGTGGGTCTGACATAACATTGTGATAATCCAGTCCATAGTGGATCCAACATATCAGCGAAAGTCCAGTCCACAGTGGATCCAACATAACAGCGAGAGTCCAGTCCATAGTCATACTGTTATTGTTGTTGCCAAGTACCACCTCAGAAAAAAACTTGGCTTTCCAAATACCACCATAAGGACCCACATTAAAATACAGTAGCATAGTAGGACTAGGTATAAATTAAAAACAAGGCAGAGGTTTTATTTAACAAGTTATTGTGGCCACATAGTTTAAATAGTAACACTGTGTTTGAATATAGGAAAATAAAACACTGTACTTTAATTAAGTGATTCTTTGGCGTACCACGAGATAGAGTCCACATACCACAGTTTAAACATGACTGATTTAGAGGATGCATTTTAATTCTATAGTATTTTAATGAGGAGATGTGGTTGGATTGTATTTATAGTAGTGCTGTCAAACAACTATTTTTTTTAAATGAGATACATCACACTTTTGCATTTTGATTATTTAGGGTGAATTACTTGCGTGCAAAATTGAAATGAACTTTAAAAATAATATTTTGACACATATGCAATTTTATTGTCAGAATGTCATACAGGAACATTTTCAATTGTTTTACTTGAATGCATGTTATTTAGTTGCTCAGAACTTAACGGTTCTATCCAATTTTTAGGGTATATTTTGTAGAGAAATTTGACAACTTGGACAGCAGTTTTTTTTATCTTTGCACTGACGTATGCATTGATCTGATCACTGACCATTTAATAACCGACGCAACCTTTCAGGTAACCATCCGCGGCTAAGGTAAACCAGCATGTACGGTCAAAATAATTTATTACATGATTATCATGCGTATCGACATGATTAATGCTATAATGTTTTGTGGTTAATCACAGGTGTTACCGGCGTTATCTTGGACAGTCCTAATTTATAGTTTCATTATTTACCCATTAGACCTAAGATGATTTTGAGTACATACTTAGAAAAGCGTGATGTAAGTGTAATGTATTATCATTGGTATTATTATGAGACACAACCATCCTCTTCAGGTCAACTTATCATCCTTAGAGAAACGGAGCGCCGGTTGGTTGCGTGCTGGCTAAAAAACTGGTAGATGTCAGCATGTCTGACAAAAGGTGTACATTCCATCCATCTATCCATCCATTTTTCTACCGCTTGTCCATCCTTCCAAATATTGTTAGTGTTAGCCTCTAATCCAGTTCGCCGGCATGTCTAGAATCACTAGTCCAGTGTTGTATGCAAATGTGTATTTACCATTTTTAATTGTACCCTTTTCCACCAGGAAGAGGTTTTAAGAGGCTGGTTACAGTCTTCCCTCAGCCACATCGCGATCTATTTATTGCGGTTTCACCATATCGCACATTTAAAATAAAAATTGTAAAGCATATTCGACATAGGTTTTGACCTAAATTAAGCATTCTCAAGCATAAAAGTGGCTAAATGAACTAAAAACATCAATACTACAGTAGTATTGGTCACTAGATGAGACTTATGCTCTGATTGGCTCAGAATAAAAGTGTGCAAAGGTGACTACAGGTTGTTATTTAATGTCCAGAGGGCTCTCATATTGTTGAAAAAACATAAACAGTTTTTTATGCTCCAGCTATTAAAATTTGCCATTTATAATTATTAATTCCTACTTCACGGAAATTAATTTATGGCAATCAAGACTGTACACCAGGGGTGACAAACGTACGGCCCGCGGGCCGGATCAGGTCCGCGAACAGCTTTAATCCGGCCCGCAGGATGAGTTTGGTAAGTATAAAAAATTAGCCCAAATTTTTGACTGAAAGAAATCGCTGTTCTAAATGTGTCCACTAGATGTCACAATAGCTATTATTTGTGTCTTCGTAGATGATGCTACATGCGTTAAACCACGTGATGTTAGTACATCAGTCGAGGAAAATGAGCAAACTACATAAATAACATCCTGTAATTTGATTTTGATATTTTTTCATCTTGATTTATATTTATCAACGAGTTGACTGATGAACATTATCATATAATTTATTCAGGAAGTATAAACAATGACAAATAATGGTAGAATACTATCAACCGCAACATGTAAGTGTAAAAAAACCCCAACAACTTTATGATTTTTACATTTTCAGAATGTGCTTGTTCTATTGTTAAACAAAGAAAACAATCTGAAGTTGTCTTTATTTTTAAGTTATCGTGCCGTGATTTTACCAGTCCGGCCCTCTTGGGAGTAGATTTTTCTCCATGTGGCCCCCGATCTAAAATGAGTTCGACACCCCTGCTGTACATGCACACACGCCATGCACTTATTGGTTCTACATGTACATTTGAATATGGATTCCTAAAAAAATGCTTCAAAGATTTTACAGATGAAATTATTTCTTGACAGGAATATAAACATCATGATATTTTAGTATGAGACCCCAATCGAATCTAACTTTTCGGAAATGCATTCAATATTTAATAATGTGTGTTTTTTCTATTGGCAATCAATACCGGTCTCATTGAAATTTTGATAAGTACCTTGCCAATGTTATTCAAGTATAAATGTGCAGGTCAATCAAATGTATTAGTCAAGTATAATGAGGTTACAGCGATGACTACCAGAGACTAACATTGTAGTTTTTGGAAGCTACATGGAACCATAAGGTCAGTAGGCTTATTGTGTCCTCCAATGGTGCTATTTTACACAGCCTCCCCCTCTTCACAAGTCCCCCAGGACCAAATAGATCAGAATGATGCAGACAGAGTGCACTTGTCACACTATTGATTATTGGATTCATATATCGCCATGTTTATTTATAGGCTGCTTTAGTTACTGACAGAGAATACGCAGGGTGGATTGGGGCACAATTTGTTGGTTATTATAGAAGCCCTTGTGAATGATCAATTCTAGGATAAATGTTCAAATCTTGGGTGTCTTTGCTCCAGGAATGTGGCAGCGTGTGATAGCCCTCCTGATATTAACCTTTTAATTATAGCAAACATGCTTGATGCGTTTGAAGCTTGATTACTTGGCCTTCATTAGTCAAATTGTGAGCTGCAGTGACTCCCAGAGGCATAATTTGGCATATCTAAAGACTCCCAACCAATGTGTTTAACAATCACAGTTTCTGTACAGTAAAGGTGTCCAAACTGTGGCATTGGGTGGCATTTTGCTGCTTGTTTTTTTTTATTGTTTTATTATCCATCCATCCAGTCATCCATCCATCCATCCATTTTCTACTGCTTGTCCCTTTTGGGGTCGCGGGGGGTGCTGGAGCCTATCTCAGCTATATTTAAAAATAAGATACATTCATGGTTAATGAGATGTATTGTTGGATAATATACTTTTTTTTTGCTGCAGCTGTTACATATACTGTAATATTGTACATGGTAATTGGGATTTGTTATTTATTGTATATATTATATAAAAACATAATATAATACAATAAGATAATATATCAGTATATATTAAATACTGTATATATAATATGTAAATATTACATATATTTATACTTTATATTGCTACTATGGTACATTTTTAGTCTACTTTATAGCTGCGTTATCTTTTCCATCCTTACCCTTTCCATCCTTTGTAACTGAGCTACTGTGTGGAACAATTTCCCCTGTGGATCAATAAAGTTTGTTTAAGTCTAAGTCTAATTTGCTTTGTCACCAATGCCACAAAACTAAGATGTTGATATTTTGTTTAAATAGCTGAGCATATAATGGGTTCCTGCAGGATATTGCGATCGCGCCAATTATTGCGCTAAAGGCACATTTTGGCCAATCAGCACAATTTCTTCCAATTTAATTAGTCTCCACAGGTGTCAAAGTCAAGGCCTGCCACTTCATTTTATGTAACCCTCAAAAACCTTGTAATATGTGTCAAATAAGGCATTTCGTCAATTTTGTGTTTGTTTGAATTATTCTTAACGCAATATTATTTGATGCAAAAAGCTATCTTTTTGGTCATTGAAACCCTTTTTAAAATTAATTTGACATCTAAGATTAATAGCTGAACTTAAATACCTGCTTGCCACCTTGACCTGTGATTGGAAATCATGTTTCATCAGTTTGTTGGCATACAATATAAAAATAATCAATTAAAAGGGGAAATTGTGTTATAAGATCATACATGGATGCCGATCAGGGTTTCATGCTACCGAATGTGACACCGATCATCCATGGGTGAGCTCGGCTGATACCAATAGCGACATCGATCACATGTATTAACTGTACATTTTTTAAAATGTATTTATGGTGAGTTTTATTGATAGTTTAACAACATCAATACAATATCTAAACTAGTTTCATATTATCTTCGATTACATACAATTGTTTGAGTAAAAGAAAGTCCATAGTACACAATAACTAAACAAAAGCAAAAACTACTATCTACTACTCATTTAAATCCTTTGGGTTTTTACCTTCAAAGTCCTCCTGTGTCCAGTGAATTATTACCTAAATTTGTAAACATAAACAAAAACAACGAAACAATTATTTCGAGAAAATAAAAATGTCGACCTGATCACTTTAGTATTAATCATATACTGATACTACCTTTAATATCGCCACCACCAATTTATGGATTGATCGCCCTCTTTTTACATGTCGTGTACTGACTGTGACAACGCTGACACCCCAGTAGTTGTTGTTGTATTACCCTCTCTCTAGACTCCTATTAATCTACTTGTTCATTTCCTCTTAGTAGTTGCTTACTTTCTGCTGTAACTAGTGTTATCCGATAATGGCTTTTTTGCCGATATCCACCCTCAGTGTGACCTGTATGGCTGTTGACCAAGTATGCTTTGCGTTCACTTGTGTGTGTGAAAAGCCGTAGATATTATGTGATTGGGCCGGCACGCAAATGCAGTGCCTTTAAGGCAATATTGTTGTCTGAGTGGAAATCGGGAGAATGGTTGCCCCGGGAGATTTTCGGGAGGGGCACTGGAATTCGGGAGTCTCCCGGGAAAATCGGGAGGGTTGGCAAGTATGACTGGGAGACGCAACTGCTCTGTACTTCTCCCTACGTCCGTGTACCACTCCGTACTGTGGCCTTTTAAAAAGTCATACATTTTACTTTTTGAAACCGATACCGATAATATCCGATATTACATTTGAAAGCATTTATCTCAGCATTTATCTCTAGCTGTGACGTGGTTCCATCTACACTTCTTAAAGTTGAACGAGCAGCTATTTCTGGGTGTTGTTTAAAGCTAGCTTAGCTTAGCTATTAGCATGTCACCTCCTGGCTTTGTCTAGTGGGAAACAGCTTTAGCCCCGTCCTCCAGTGATACTACTACCTGATAATGATACTTAGGAACTGAACAAGTTCCCTTGTGGATCATTAAAGTTTGTCTAAGTCTAAGTCTAAGACTAAGGATACTAAGAAATGCAGTTTATTCGCCATAATGGAGGTAATTATTATTAGTTTAGGGGAGCGGCACCACACTGTGTATGGAGACACATAACTAGCTGATACAGTGTTTCCCATAAACTGCCAAGACACCTGTGGCGGTGGGGGCGTGGCTATGGGCGTGGCTATGGGCGTGGTCACCATGACATCCTCGAGCAATTTGCATAATTTACTACAATGATTTGATTTTCTCTAAAAAGGCTCAAAAAATGTATACTTACTAATTAATAATAACAGTTTTGTTTTAAACGTCCATCCATCCATCCATCCATCCATTTTACAATATAATTGCAACACTTTATGTACATATTTATATACAGATTTGAACAATAAGTTATTCACTGAAATATATTTATTAATTGTGGTTCTTACAAAAAATATATCTTATAAAATATAAAAGCTAAAATGTCTCAAAGCTCTGCCCCTTTAATTAGTGCATACTAAATAATTTAACTTTAGCCTACTACCAGCAACATAAAGTGAAACAGAGGCAGAGGTGTCCTGCCACAGTCAGTAACAAATAAACAGAAAACAGTAGTGGTGGTAGATAGACACAGAGCTTCATCAAACATCTGATCCACTGAACAAAGAGCTCCAAAAATCTTGAACTTTAGACTGCCATCAGTTTTACTCCCTACACTTAACCATGTGTTTCCTACTGCCTGCAGACTTTGCACCCTTTGTTATATACACATGTTGTGTTTCTAATATAAATACATTTAATAAAGTCAAATACAAATAAGGCAACAAGAGAAGTATCCTACACTTCTCTTTTGTAAAGTAAATCTGAACAGGTGATATGGGCATCTACATCAACTATATGATTTGCCTGAGAAGCTGGAGAGGACAAAAAAAATAAAAAATAAATAAAAAAATGTTTTAAAATGTTTTAATTTTTTTTAAATTTGTGGCGGACGTAATTCTTTCGTGGCGGGCCGCCACAAATAAATGAATGTGTGGGAAACCCTGTGATAGCCGCTTGTCAGCCAGAGAGGATCGTTTGTGATCGGCATTAAAAGGCATTAATAAGCCATCCCCAATCATTTACTTTTTTACAAAAATCGGATGACACATTTGTGAACAGTAGTTTCACAGTTACAAGTGGCAACCGCCATTGCAATGTGGCCCATGTTGAAAATGAGTTTGACACCAATCAAAACGTATGTTTGTTTTTTGTGTAGGCAAAGCAGGAACACTAACGTGTAACAATTAACCCCCCCTGCATAGTTCAGACCTACTTCCGGTTCCCGTCTACATGAAATCTTCTGCTTCTACTGGTTAAGAAACTTAACACATTAATAACAAATAATAAAATCACAAGTTTGGCAATATTAGCAAAAAAAAAACAACCTCAAAACAATGGCAACTTTTGCTGCTACTTTCTGAAAAAAACTGCCCTGAATTTAGGCCAAAATCACACAAAAAAAGCCCACAAAATCCCAGAGGGACTGTATATTGATCTACATAAGACTAGTTTTTGCTTCTTTAATGCCAAAGTGTATCAAATTTAAACTCCCGGGGTAATTTTGGGCCATACATTTGTATTTTCAAACCATTGTGTTAAATGAATATAGGCATATTTTTACAACATTTCCAAATTGTTATATGTGTTCCTTCAATTTTTATGAACAAAAAAAAAACCCGCCATAGTTATTCCTTGTGTCCAAAATGTCCTATTGAAAATGCCTTTTTGTATTTCACATTTATCTGATTACAATTTAATGTATAATTCCCTATGTCACGTGTGTCTAAGGCAGGGGTTGGCAACCCAAAATGTTGAAAGAGACATTTTGGACCAAAAATACAAAAAACAATCTGTCTGGAGCCGCAAAAAAATTAAAAGCCTTATATAAGTGTTATAATGAAGTCAACACATAATGTAAGTGTCTATATTAGCTATATTAGCCTACCATAAAAGGCTGACACAAATCTTTGTTGACAGAAATGTTGTATTTAAATTTTTATTCTACGCATTAGTGCGACATTGGAAATCATTAGGAAAATGGAGGCTTCTCACAGGGTGAGATAACTCCTGGAAATTACTGGCTCAGACTGGCCAAAGGTATAGATGTGTGTCCAAGTTTATGGAAACGGCAGGCTGTCTTCTTCTAATGGATTTATTACAATCTTTGCAAGCTGGGTAACATTTGCTGTGGTCTGGAACAACATTGCACACAAACAACTATCAGAAATGCAGCCAATATTACAGACAGACAATGTGTCGTGAGACATGCAAATATAAATTAAATACACAGTAAGTAAATTAGCTCAAATATACCTACAAACGAGGCATAATGATGCAATATGTACATACAGCTAGCCTATTTAGTATGTTAGGACCGATTAGCTTGCTGTCGTGCATTGACCAAATATGTCTGATTAGCACTCCAAACAAGTCAATAACATCAACAAAGCTCACCTTTGTGCATTCACGCACAGCATAAAACGTTTGGTGGACAAAACGAGACAAAGAAGGAGTGGCATAAAACACGTTTTTCTGTGGCAGCATCGGAGAAAGTAGTACATGTAAACGTAATACAAACCCCGTTTCCATATGAGTTGGGAAATTGTGTTAGATGTAAATATAAACGGAATACAATGATTTGCAAATAATTTTCAACCCATATTCAATTGAATGCACTACAAAGACAAGATATTTGATGTTCAAACTCATGAACTTTATTTTTTTTTTTGCAAATAATAATTAACTTAGAATTTCATGGCTGCAACACGTGCCAAAGTAGTTGGGAAAGGGCATGTTCACCACTGTGTTACATCACCTTTTCTTTTAACAACACTCAATAAACGATTGGAAACTGAGGAAACTAATTGTTGAAGCTTTGAAAGTGGAATTCTTTCCCATTCTTGTTTTATGTAGAGCTTAAGTCGTTCAACAGTCCGGGGTCTTCGCTGTCGTATTTTACGCTTCATAATGCGCCACACATTTTCAATGGGAGACAGGTCTGGACTGCAGGCGGGCCAGGAAGGTACCCGCACTCTTTTTTACGAAGCCACGCTGTTGTAACACGTGCTGAATGTGGCTTGGCATTGTCTTGCTGAAATAAGTAGGGGCGTCCATGAAAAAGACGGCACTTAGATGGCAGCATATGTTGTTCCAAAACCTGTATGTACCTTTCAGCATTAGTGGTGCCTTCACAGATGTGTAAGTTACCCATGCCTTGGGCACTAATGCACCCCCATACCATCACAGATGCTGGCGTTTGAACTTTGCGTCGATAACAGTCTGGATGGTTCGCTTCCCCTTTGGTCCGGATGACACGATGTCGAATATTTCCAAAAACAATTTGAAATGTGGACTCGTCAGACCACAGAACACTTTACCACTTTGCATCAGTCCATCTTAGATGATCTCGGACCCAGAGAAGCCGGCGGCGTTTCTGGATGTTGTTGATAAATGGCTTTCGCTTTGCATAGTAGAGCTTTAACTTGCACTTACAGATGTAGCGACAAACTGTATTTAGTGACAGTGGTTTTCTGAAGTGTTCCTGAGCCCATGTGGTGATATCCTTTAGAGATTGATGTCGGTTTTGGATACAGCGCCGTCTGAGGGATCGAAGGTCACGGTCATTCAATGTTGGTTTCCGGCCATGCCGCTTATGTGGAGTGATTTCTCCAGATTCTCTGAACCTTTTGATGATATTATGGACCGTAGATGTTGAAATCCCTAAATTTCTTGCAATTGCACTTTGAGAAACATTGTTCTTAAACTGTTTGACTATTTGCTCACGCAGTTGTGGACAAAGGGGTGTACCTCGTCCCATCCTTTCTTGTGAAAGACTGAGCATTTTTTGGGAAGCTGTTTTTATACCCAATCATGGCACCCACCGGTTCCCAATTAGCCTGCACACCTGTTGGATGTTCCAAATAGGTGTTTGATGAGCATTCCTCAACTTTAATCAGTATTTATTGCCACCTTTCCCAACTTCTTTGTCACGTGTTGCTGGCATCAAATTCTAAAGTTAATGATTATTTGCAACAAAAAAAAAAGTTTATCAGTTTGAACATCAAATATCTTGTCTTTGTAGCATATTCAACTGAATATGGGTTGAAAATTATTTGCAAATCATTGTATTCCATTTATATTTACATCTAACACAATTTCCCAACTCATATGGAAACGGGGTTTGTATAAACAGTGGAATTTCTAACAATTAAGAAGGTGTG
The DNA here is from genome assembly GCF_033978785.1 of Entelurus aequoreus. Classification (NCBI taxonomy): domain Eukaryota; kingdom Metazoa; phylum Chordata; class Actinopteri; order Syngnathiformes; family Syngnathidae; genus Entelurus; species Entelurus aequoreus. Next base: position 25,613,330 of record NC_084731.1, on the reverse strand, counting down.
TGTCATGTTTGTTCTCCGACAGAAACCATAGTAAAACACAAAATATATATATATCTATATATTATTTTTCTTCCATTTTCGCACATCTTTGAAAAAGCTCCAGGGAGCCACTAGGGCGGCGATAAAGAGCCGCATAGAGCCACGGGTTGCTGACCGACGGTCTAAGGCAGGGGTGTCAAACTCATTTTAGCTCAGGGGCCGCATGGAGAACCATCTATTCCTACGTGGGCCGGACTGGTAAAATCATGGCATAATAACTTTAAAATACAACTACGGCAACTTCAGATTGTTTTCTTGGTTTTACTTTGGCCTAAAATAGAACAAGCACATTCTGAAATAAGGACATATCACATATGATCCTCTTGACAAAACAATTCAAGTTAGTTGAAAAATCTGCGGAAAAAAATGGTACAGTTTCAAAAACTCCATGAAGAACACAATGAATTTAGACTTAATCTCAGTGTATCTACAAAGCAATTCAACTTTAAGTCACAGCCCATGTAGGATTGAACAAAAAACATAAGAAAGCATAAATAAAAACTCCTCTATGTATCAACTACCTCATTTGTCTTTCCACTGTTCACTTTCTTTGAATTTTCACAGAAGAAACTAATTTTCACAGAACCATATCAATGTGTCTCATGCAGCATTTTAAGTGGGGTTACCAATTGTTTATTTTACTCCTGTGTGTTTTATGTTGGGTCAGGGGGGAGGAGTCCCAGCCCCGCTACTGTGTACCTCTTGCTTGGTATACTTGCTCGCCCCAATATAAACAATTTGCTTGCCTAACAGAATTGCTATTGCGACATCCAGTGGACACATTTAGAAAAACAGTTTATTTTATTTAAAAATGCAGCTCAATTTTACACTGACTCATCTCGCGGGCCGGATTGAACCTGTTCGAGGGCCTGATCCGGCCCACGGGCCGCATGTTTGACATCCCTGGTCTAAGGTGATAGTTATTATATTGTTTTTTATTGGCCTGAGGCATACTACTACAACAACAACAGAAACTGAAAGAAGTTGAAATGTTACTAGTTATAACTAATAAACCATGCTTTGGCACATATAACATAAATCTAAAATACAGGCTGTTTTTTCTTTAATATATAACTTCTTAGCATATTGGCTTCCTATGATTATCATATCTGCTCTGCGGTACGTGATCAAACAGGTGGGAGCCCTCCAATGCACATGACTGCATGCACTTTTTACAGTACAGTTTGTACTCCCATTTAGAGAATGAACATGACTGAAAGGAAAACACTGATAAAATGAGCTTAGTGTTCGTTTTCATCCCACCAGGCTGCCTGGTGGTTGTCACCCCTCAGGCCACGAGGTGCTGATTGTGAATTTGTGGCTCTGGAAAAGTAAAGTGTCTGAATTTGTGGTCATGATCCTCTTGTTGTTTGGGTGTGTGAGTCAAAGTGACATGCGCTGACGTTTACTTCCTGTGTGATAGTGCTGATGCCAGGCCTCAGGCGGGCCCATGCAGGTGGGAGGCATAGTTGATAAGCGTTCTGTGCTGAACTGCATGTTGACTTCGACATGTCCAGCAGAGGCCTTCGCATTATTTTTAGCCGGGGTACAGCTGCTCTTCAGCAGCCACCCCTCAAAGCAGCCATTCTCCAGAGATTTATGGCACGGGCCCATTAGAAGCAGCTGTAGTGTCTTGACACTTGCACGTCCAAGTGGTGAGAGCTGAGCTATTGGGGGCATCGCATGCATTGTGTTTACGACGATGCCTCTTACCAGCAGCTGACACATTGTGGAACGCAAGTTATCAGAGAGCGGGATGCTGCTGATAGACGATGAAAACCGCAACGTGTGCCGAAGCAATGAGTCAGAATGTGGTCACAGAACCACCTGAATCCAGCACAAGCACAACATTGGTGGTGACTGATGCACACAACACTTTGTGTACCAGGACAGTACACTATATTACTGCTGGAACAAATCAAGACAGGTTGTTTGGGTGGATGGCTACTATGTAAGTCCTTAGAGAGGAAGCAAAAAACATTCCCTTATCTCAGACTAGGTTTTTTTTTTTAATCAGATTTTTTCCAGCTGACTTTTTATAATGCAAGTAAAATGTGTTTTTTATCAGACTCCAGTGTAAACACGCACAGGCCCCAATGTGGCCTCGACGTCACAAGGTTGGAATTGGGGGTTAAATCACCAAAAATTAGAGATGTCCGATAATGGCTTTTTTGCCGATATCCGATATTCCGATATTGTCCAACTCTTAATTACCGATCCCGATATCAACCGATACCGATATATACAGTCGTGGAATTAACACATTATTATGCCTAATTTTGTTGTGATGCCCCGCTGGATGCATTAAACAATGTAACAAGGTTTTCCAAAATAAATCAACTCAAGTTATGGAAAAAAATGCCAACATGGCACTGCCATATTTATTATTGAAGTCACAAAGTGCATAATTTTTTTTAACATGCCTCAAAACAGCAGCTTGGAATTTGGGACATGCTCTCCCTGAGAGAGCATGAGGAGGTTGAGGTGGGCGGGGTTGAGGTGTGTGTGTGTGTGTGTGGGGGGGGGGGGGGGTAGCGGGGGGTGTATATTGTAGCGTCCCGGAAGAGTTAGTGCTGCAAGGGGTTCTGGATATTTGTTCTGTTGTGTTTATGTTGTGTTACGGTGCGAATGTTCTCCCGAAATGTGTTTGTCATTCTTGTTTGGTGTGGGTTCACAGTGTGGCGCATATTTGTAACAGTGTTAAAGTTGTTTATACGGTCCACCCTCAGTGTGACCTGTATGGCTGTTGACCAAGTATGCATTGCATTCACTTGTGTGTGTGAAAAGCCGTAGATATTATGTGACTGGGCCGGCACGCAAAGGAAGTGCCTTTAAGGTTTATTGGCGCTCTGTACTTCTCCCTATATCCGTGTAGACAGCAGCGTTTTAAAAAGTCATAAATTTTACTTTTTGAAACCGATACCGATAATTTCCGATATTTCATTTTAAAGCATTTATCGGCCAATAATATCAGCAGTCCGATATTATCGGACATCCCTACCAAAAATGATTCCCGGGCGCGGCCACCGCTGCTGCTCACTGTTCCCCTCACCTCCCAGGGGGTGAACAAGGGTGATGGGTCAAATGCAGAGAATAATTTCGCCACACCTAGTGTGTGTGTGACAATCATTGGTACTTTAACTTTAACTTTAACTTGCAGGCGCACTTCGATAAAGTGAAAACAAAGGAAGTTGACCGGGAGGAAGTTGCGACTACCACAAAATAACATAAAAGTCGCAACGCATTAAAATGAGTGTTTTTTTTAACGTGACAATAAATTAAAGTAATATAATGTATGAATGGATGTATATCGTGTAATATATTTTGGGAGGGTTGTAATCTTTTTATGGATGTTAAGTAGAGGAGACCTGGACATCAGCGTGGATCTACGTGAGCTTTATTTTTCAACTCACATGTAAGCAAATGCGCCACAGTGTCAATTCCGGTCGTTCAACAATTGCTATTTCTTCAAAATCAAAACATATATTTATCTATTACATATAACCTGTTATTTGAGCACTATTGACAAGTGATGCACCGAAAATTCGGTCGTCTTAAATGGACTTTGCTCACTGAAACCGGATGGTGTGATGAAATATCCACTTCCGCTGGCGACTGCGTCTCTCCCGTCGCACACGAGTGACGTAGCTCGCCCAAAGCTCAGAAAAAAATCACATTCAGGTCGCATTGTGTTTAGACTGAAGTCCCATTTGAAAAGATCAGATTCCAATCGGATTCAGGACTACCTCCTGATGTGGCCTGAATCTGATGCCAAAATATCAGATTTGAAACACTTTGGAGTGTTTAGACCGGCAAAAAAAAAATCTGATTTGGTGTGCAATGTAAATGGGGCCTTAGTGACTCGGAAAAAAGTGCATGAAAAGTATGGAGCAAAAACTCAAGGTCTTGTAAGACTTCAACTATGTAATCTCCAGTATTGACACTACAAGTGTGTTTTGCCTTTCCTTAGGCTTTTTTGTGTTTCTCTACGATTCAACCTTTGGACGAGAAGCGAGGTACACTCTGAACTGGTCGCCAGTTAGTCACAGCTCACATATAGACAAACAACAATTCACACTTACAAGTGTGAACATTGAATACATTAATTATTTAAGAAATCAGACTAATTTAGTGGATGAAAACGTACTGACAGTCACACCTATGGAAAAATTAAAGAATGTGGGAGGAAGTTAACCCGGTCAAAACTCACTCACACACTGGGAGAACACAACAGGAGATGCCCAAAACGGAGATTCGAACCATTAATCTGTGGACTGAGACCAACACTCTAATCAACAAAGTCTAAATAATTTATTCCTACAAATATTTATCTTTTTCCATACATCAATTCATCTTTTTTTATGCTACTTGTCCAAGTTAGGGTCAAGCAGTAGGACATAAAGCAAAAGGAGGTTAGACCCTGAACTGGTCGCCAGCCAATCACGGGGCACAAAATGGAACACTCATATTTACACCTATGGACAATTGAGAGTTTTTAATTACTATGAATATTTTATGTTTTAGAAGAAGTGTAAGTACCCAGAAAAGACTCATTTATGTACAACTAAACACAGAGATGCCAAATCTGAGATTTGAACCCTTGATTTTCTGACTGTGCAGCCAACATGCTAACCACTACGTCACTCATCTTTCTCTTTTTTTTTTAACTACAGTAGTACCGTAACGTCCGAACTTAATTGATTCTGCAACAAAGCTCTTAACTCAAAACACTTGACTCCAACCAACCAACTTGTATCTTAAATCAACATCTCCAATTGAAATGAATTGAAATCAATGGAATCATGCAATCAATCAGTGCTCGACCCCATTCCTCAAAACAACACAAGTTCAACATGTACCATGCCTTTTAAAAAGAAAAACGAACATTTAGCTTTGAAATTTTGTATCACAACAATACAATATAATGTACTACAAATAGCTACAGTAGTTTTATGAAGTAATGTAGTAATAATGTCCAGCATTTACCTCGGAGAGTGGACCTCTACAGTATCTCCTTGGAGCTGTTTCTCTGTCAAACACACCATCAGCAGCTTCTACATATTTTCATAGATAAATGTCCCCATTTAGATATAAATTTAACATCCTTGGCTTAGACTCATTCTGCGTCAGCATGAGGCAGACTAGCAGTGATAGGCTCGAATTGCTTTACCAAGTTGGCCTCACACTCGATCATGTTTTTGATTATTTATTTTTTAAATTCTGCTTCTTATTTTTAAGAACTGTCCTTCACACTCACTTTCTTCCTTACCATGATTGGGGGAAAACAATTATATCCATCTCTAGCTACAAGCTAACGCTAGCGAGTAAGACCAGATGTTTTGTGCGTCTCTTATGAAGGTCATTCAGACATTTACTACGCCAACTAATGACGGATATGCTTGTAACTCAAATTTTTGATTGCAACTTAAAGCATAACAATTAAAGAGACAGCTCTTACCTCAAAGTGTATTAAAGTGTGTTAAGATAGTACATGTAGACCACAGGAGGTGAAACTACTATAAGTAATTGCCGTGACAATTACCAATTGTGTCTGTCTATCTTTCCATCCATCCATTTTCTATACCACTAATCAGGTTAATGCTCAATAGGGTTAAGGCGTTGGCGCCTATTCCAGCTGACTTCGGGCAAAAGGCGGGATACGTACACCCTGAGCCAATAACATTGTCCCTTTTGGCCATGTTGAATTGTGTAACTGTAAACATGAGATGTGCAGTACTTGTACAATGTAACCTTGTATGAAACAAACTAAACCATTACCATTAAACATAGCATATACAGTGGACAGAATATGTTGATTATTTGTTGTTAAATAAATACAAGAAACTCTAGTCAGTGTAGTAATGTAAATAAACTAATTTTTCCTACTTGCGACACAATTTTGTTCTGCCTACTTGTTGTCAGCGACAACATAACTGGCCCTTAGGCCAATGAAAGTCATATGCCATTCATGCCCACTAGGCTGTTTGAATGACAAACTAGCATGGGTTTATGTGTACACATTCATTTAAATGACGGTTCGGTAATAAATATTAAATGCATGTTGAAAAGAAAAGCACCAGCTGTAGAATCACCTCAGTATGAAAGTAAAACAAGGTAGGGAAAAGTTTTTTTGGCCACGATAAATGGAGCCCTGTGTTTGCTGTCTGCATTATTCAACGGGACGCCTTTTCAGCCAAGACAACTTGTATTAGCCATCTCCATGCAATGATGTTCTACACGGTTCCCCATTAACTCGGGTGTCTATTTCAGCAGCCCCCTATCCATTTATTGATGCATGTCTTGCATTGATTCACCCATTGATTTGCAGTGCAATCCATTACCCGCATGCCTGTCTCAGCAGGCTTTCAAATGATCCATAAGATTGAGCTATTAAGAGGAGTAGTGGTGAAGTCCAAAGGTTGGTGATATATTCATGGAACAGAACGAGTGTGTGCGTGTGTTCTTGGGTTGCTGCGTGGTGTCAGGCACAAGTACTACAAGTGTGTGATATTTAAGGAACAGGAATGACGGTGTCGGCCTCCTCAGACTACCTGAACTAGCCTGAACTGAATCACACCGCAATAACATTTAAATAATAAGTAAAAAACATGATAGAATTGTGTCATTTCATTTACTCCACTGTTATTGCTGTATGGATGCAATTGTGGTTTTAAAGCAATCAGGTCCAACAAGTAACATTCCTATAAATGGGGCATCTTAAATAGCATAATTAAAATTAGATTGTCCTCAAAATTTCTAGGATGGAAATGTAAAAAAGGACAATATAAACAAAGTAATTGAAAGCTTTAACAACTACTTTGTAAATGTTGGACCAAATCTGCAGAAAAAGTTTTCAGATCAATTCTCATTTGAGGACTTAAATGATAACATAGACAGACTTTCCAGCTCGATGATACTCACTAATGTGACAGAAGAAGAAATAATCAAAATTGTAAAGAAATGTAAATCCAATACCTCAACAAATTGTAAGGGTATTAACATAGAAACGATAAAAAAGTTTAATAAATAAATTTCAGAACCTCTAACAAACATCAGCAACCTTTCATTTCAAACAAGTAAATTCCCAAATAAAATTAAAAGTGCAAAAGTTGTACTGATTTATAAGACCGGAGACAAACACCAATTTACAAACTATAGATCTGTTTCCCTACTTCCACAGTTTTTCAAAATCATTAAAAAAATATTCAACAGATTGGACAAATTCATGAATAAAAGTGGTATACTTGTCGATAACCAATACGGATACAGAGCTAGAATTTCCACATCAATGGCAATAATCGAAATAACAGAGGATATATCAACGTGTGCATAAACAGTGTGCAGCTGCAGTGTTTATGGATCTAAAAAAAAAAAAGCATTTCACACAATTAATCATGATAACTTAATTAACAAATTAGAACGGTATGGCATCAGATGGCTGGTCTCAAACAGGATAAAAAGCTACTTAACCAACAGGAACAAAATATGTGAAGCTACGCAAACAAACGTCTACAACTCCAAATACATCTAGTGGCGTACACCAGGGATCAATACTGGGACCCAAATTGTTCAATCTCTATACAAACAACATTTGTAAAGTTACAAAAGACTTAAAGTTAGTAGTATTTGCAGATGACACGACTGTGTTTTGTTCAGGAGAGAACACACAGAAGTCAATACAAATGATAACAGAATAAATTATTAACTCAAAGAGATGGTTTCACAAAAACAATCTATCTTTGAATCTCAGTAAAACTAAAATAATGCTATTCGGTAACAGCAGAAGAGAAAGTCAAACACAAATTTAAGTAAACGGTGTAGACATTGAAAGTGTAAAATAAATCAAATTTTGGGGCTTATACATTAGATGGTAAAATGAAATGGAAATCTCATATAAAAATATACAACACAAGTTGGCAATAAATAATTCAAAAATAAATAAAGCAAAATATTTTCTGGACCAGAAGTCACTTCATATTCTCTAATGCTCGCTAGTGTTACCATATCTGAGTTATTGTGCAGAATTATGGGGAAACAACTACAAATGTGCACTTCATTCACTAACAGTGTTACAAAAAAGATCAATTAGAACAATACATAATGTTGGATATAGAGAACATGCAAACCCTTTATTTATCAAAATCTAAAATATTGGAATTCAAAGACTTAGTGCTTTTACAAACAGCTAAAATGATGTACAAAGCAAACTATATGTCACGGCTGGTGCCTTTATGTTGCGTTTTGTTAGTGTTCTTCGGTGTTTTGTGTTAGTTCCTGTCCTGTGCTTTTATTTTGGCGGCTCTTCCGGTTTTGTTGGTGTTTTCCCCTGGCTTCTTCACTTCTGTCTCGGAGCACTTCCCCTCACCTGTTTTCTGTTTGCTATCAAGACTATTTAAGTTGGTCCTTTTCCCTACTGGTGACCATAGACCAGGGGTCCCCAAACTTTTTGACCCGGGGGCCGCATTGGGTTAAAAACATTTAGCCAGGGGCCAGGCAATCTCTCTCTCTCTCTCTCTCTCTCTCTCTCTATATATATATATATATATATATATATATATATATATATATATATATATATATATATATATATATATGTGTATACACAGTATATATATATATATACATATACATATATATATGTATATATATACATATACATTGAAGGTAGAAAAGCGCTATACAAGTATAACCCATTTATTTTATTTATATATATATATATATATATATATATATATATATATATATATATATATATATATATATATATATATATATATATATATATATATAAATAAAATATCATTGCAGATTAGACAAATTGCCTTTTCCTTACATTAAACAAAAAAAAAGTCATATGTCACCTGATGTTTAAAAACTCTGCACTGAGTCTATTTTATGTTTCCGTCATTTTTTTTCCCTCTTGCACTAATTGACTAATTGCACTTGCCGCGCGCTTGCCCGACACTGCGACGCGAGCGTGATGTCGACACGTTATCGATGGAAAAATGCATTTTTAGACAATATGATTTGCCGAGCAACTAAAAGACACAAAGAGTAACAAGTGGTAGAAAATGGATTGATGGATGGGCTAGAAAGGACAGATTAAAAAAATAATTAGATATATTTTTTAATTTTTTTTTTTTTTTTATTTTATTTTTTTTTTACTCGGGACTACTAGCGGGCCAGATTTTGGACGCTGGCGGGCCGTATCTGGCCCGCGGGCCGTAGTTTGGGGACCCCTGCCATAGACGATCCTTTTTATGCTAAGCGCAAGTGCAGCGCATGATACAGCTGTTCTGTTTTGTAGTTTATCAGTAAACATTAAAGAGTTGTGCTGTCCTGTAGAAACTGCATGTCACTTTTTACAGTGTGTAGTATTTTTTTTTGGTCCTACAACAGCTACTCAGGTAAATTGTTGATGTAGATGCCCATATTTGCTGTACATATTTACTTTACAAAACAGAAGTTTGGGATACTTCTCTTGTTGCCTTATTTGTATTTGACTTTATCAAATGGATTCAAATTAATGTTTGGCGCAGCCGGACCTGAGCAGGAGGAGATAGAAAGAGAAAAAAAACGAAGACAGAGGGGTAAATTGCGGGGACAAGAGGAGGATACGACAGAGACACAACAACAATAACAACCACAACAAGAACAGAACAGCATCAGCAAATACGATATGTACAAATATGATATGAAAAGTGATAGCAAAGAAGCAGTTAGTGAAATAAACATTAATAACACATATATGACAATGTGCGTAATGCACTACAAATGAAGCAATACAAATACCAATAGAAATAGCACTAATGACAATGAATAATAACAATAATTACCTCTACTATCAACAATACAATTGTTTCAAATGCAACAATACATATATGTAATGATAACTTGAATTTTAAAAAAAAAGCAGGTAAATGGAGGGGAACAAAGAGAAGCGAACAGTATTAACCTTGTAGACTGTTATAGTAACAATAGGTTAAGCTTTGTCAGCGTGCTGTGTTTTACCCAGTTTCCCCTAGGGAACAACGTTAATGTATGTTTGATGCAACGTGATTATATGCGTGACTGTATGTATGCATATGTGATTGTACATGTACAGTGAATGTGCGTGTGGATGTATGTACCGTGAGTGTGTATGTATGTACTGTATTTGTGTATGTATGTGGGAGCGTAGGTACCTATGTGAGCGTAGGTACCTATGTATGTAAGTAAGTACCAATGTATGCGCATATTTATGTATTAATGAATTAATATACGTATGTGTGTATATACTGTATGTATGAATACTTTTATCTATGTGAGTATGTATGTGAATTTGTATGTACAATATATTTGTCTCCCAGTGTGTGTGAGAGCCAAAGTACGGCCCAAGCCACCCAGAGAGCCCAACCCAAAACAGCAGGTGCGGTGCCCAGGGAACAAGGGACCACCGGCCCCACGCAGCTAGGCCAGCCAGCGACAGGAACACCAGAGCTGGGCATACCACGCCGCCCGGTAAGGCCAGCAGCAAGCCATAGATAGACGCGCCCAACAGAGGACAAAGCATGTGAGAAGCAGCCCCCAAGCCAGCAAGAGACCACACCCCACGTGAGCAGAAAGACGGGATGCCCCACCCCAACAGGCCCAGAGACTCTCCGCAGCCGGATTGGAAGACCGCCCCCGTACCACCAGCAACCGGGGCCCCACGAGCCCAAGCCCCCCAGGACAGCGTGGCGGGGTCCGCCCCAGGCCGCCCCTCTCAAGTCGGCCGCCGCAAGGCCGCCCAGCACGGGGCTACAGGGACCACCCCCCCCACCTGCAGGGATCCCAACGATGGAGATGGAACATCCAGCAACAGCCCTGGTGGATCCTACCCTTGAGGGAAGAAAAAAGAAAGAAAAAAAAAGGAGATCACAGACAGGCTGACACACAAGGTCACTACCCCAGCAGAATGGCCGACTTGCAGCACTGCAGAATACAGCGCACCGAGCTGCCACGATAGACGCGGGAACGAGACCCAGCAGGCCCCGACCAAGACGGGCATACGGATGGGGTGGACGGTGGGATGCAGGGGTCCCAGATACGCAGCCCGGCCTCAGTAGTCTGAGGCGCCGACCCTCGCCGTACAAGCAGGCCCCAAGAGCGCCTTCCCCCGAAAATATATATATTTATTTATACACACACACACACACACACACACACACACACACACACACACACACACACACACACACACACACACACACACACACACACACACACACATGTATATGCATAAATATATACAGTATATACCGTATTTTTCGGACTATAAGTCGCAGTTTTTTTCATAGTTTGGCCGGGGGTGCGACTTATACTCAGGAGCGACTTATGTGTGAAATTATTAACACATTACCGCAAAATATCAAATAATATTATTTAGCTCATTCACGTGAGAGACTAGACCAGGGGTAGGGAACCTATGGCTCGAGAGCCAGATGTGGCTCTTTTGATGACTGCATCTGGCTCTCAGATCAATCTTAGCTGACATTGCTTAACATGATAAGTAATGAATAATTCTGCTGGTAATCACAGTGTTAAACATAACGTTCAAAATATAAAACATTATCATGCATTTTAATCCATTCATCCGTTTTCTACCGCACCTGTTCAAGAAGTCGCAACGGTAAGAAGTATTTTATTTATCATTGGTTAGCTTCAGAATAACAATGTTATTAAAAAAAATAAGAGACTTATTATACTGTAGGAATGTTGGTCTTACTTAAAAATGTGCGCATTTAGTTGTATTCAGTGTTAAAAAATATGATATGGCTCTCACGGAAATACATTTTAAAATATTTGGCTTTCATGGCTCTCTCAGCCAAAAAGGTTCCCGACCCCTGGTCTAGACGTATAAGATTTCATGGGATTTAGCGATTAGGAGTGACAGATTGTTTGGTAAACGTATAGCATGTTCTATATGTTATAGTTATTTGAATGAGTCTTACCATAATATGTTATGTTAACATACCAGGCATGTGTCATATAACGTACACTTATTCAGCCTGTTGTTCACTATTCTTTATTTATTTTAAATTGCCTTTCAAATGTCTATTCTTGGTGTTGGGTTTTATCAAATAAATTTCCCAAAAAAATGCGACTTATACTCCAGTGCGACTTATATCTGTTTTTTTCCTTCTTTATTGTGCATTTTCGGCAGGTGCGACTTATACTCCGAAAAATACGGTGTGTATATATATATATATATATATATATATATATATATATATATACATACACATAAACATACACACACATGCATTCATACACATACACATTTGCATACCTATATCCATCCATACATTCACATATACATACCTACATCCATCCATACATGCACATATACATACACACACATATATATAACAATAATAATTACCCACACACACACACAAACACACACACACACACACACACACACACACACACACACACACACACACACACACACACACACACACACACACACACACACACACACACACACACACACACACACACACACACACACACACACACACACACACATATAAACAAACAAATCCATACACAGGCGATCACTTCACTTGACAGTGTCTAGTATGAGCGCGGTAATGTGCCAGGCTTTGTTTGATTAGTTAAAATGAGTCAAATGTCACAAGTGCTTATGTTGGATTGGTGAAACAGAGTCATGTGACCATGCCCGTTAGAAGGAGTCTCTTTAACGAGGGTAATGAATACGTCTTTGCAAACAGTAATCCTCAGATTAAGAATTAATAAAATGATGATGTAATTGGGTACAAAGTGGCTCGCTTAGTAGAGCGGCCGTGCCAGCAACTTGAGGGTTACTGGTTCGATCCCCAGCTTCTGCCATCCTGGTCACGTCCGCTGTATCCTTGAGCAAGACACTCCCGATGGGTCGTTATTTGGGGCCTTGCTTGGCAGCTTCCGTCATCAGTGTGTGAATGTGTGTGTGAATGGGTGAATGTGGAAATAGTGTTACAGCGCTTCGAGTACTTTGAAGGTAGAAAAGCGCTATACAAGCATAACCCATTTACCATGTAATTCAGGGGTGTCCAAACTTTTTCCACTGAGGACCGCACACTGAAAAATCAAAGCAATATGTCTTTTTTTGATATCTTTTTTTTTAAAAAACCAATGCAATATATGTATAAAAAATATACATTAAGGCCTCCACTCAGGCTTGATCCCGGGGACCCCAAAGGGTTTTGGTCCAAAAAATATTTAAAATGTATCATTATTCAATATTATTATCTCTAGATCAACATTAGGTCTATCTGTCAATATAACGTTTTTAAAGATTTAAGTCGTATGCTCTTTTTGTCAAAGAAAACCCTGTTTTTTAATGGAAAAAACACAAAATATGCAATATTTTCACCCAATAAAATTTTTAAGAGGAATATTTCAGATTATATAATAATTGGAGCGTTAAAAAGGTCAATAACTCATTACACCATTGATTTTAATTCATTATTATTTTTTGAGCAATGACACTTAAAAACAAATCACACAAAAATTATTGGGGAACCAAAAGGGTCCTACTCATGAAAGTGTTAAAAAATAAATTATACATTTTTTTTACTGTTTACTTTTAACACAATAATCTCGAGATCAACTTCAGATCTATCCGTCAATTATATGTTGTATTGTTGTTTATGTTTTTTGTTTGTTCGTTTTAGGACCTTCTTTAAAAAAATTTTTAAAAAAGCTCAATTTTTTATATGGCAAACACAAAATATGCAACATTTTCCCAAAAAAGTATCTCAAAGTGCAATATTTAATGTGACGTAATTGGAGCCTTGGATAGGTCAATAATTCATAATAACATTGATTTTGATTCATTATTATTTTTTAAAGAAAGAAACAGCCTGCATGGCAGCTTCGTGTTATTAGAGTAAACATTGCAACATTTTCTTGTTACATTTCACCTGTTTGGTCTTTCATACCACTTTTTATGTTTTTAATTTTTTTTAATCGTATTTTAAAATGGGCCGTGGGGCCATTAAAAAATGACCTGCGGGCCGCAAATGGCCCCCGGGCCGCACTTTGGACATCCCGGATGTAATTGAATGTAGCAAATTTTAGCAATCAAAATGAAACTCGATGTAACCAATTAAAAGTAGTGTTTACAGTTACGCATTTCAACATGTTTGAAAAGGATTATATCTAAGAAGGAAGAAATTATATTTATTGTCATTGCACAAGTGCAACAAATTTCATTGACTAACTTTCAATAACTAGATGAAGCAATTTCGGTATAGGTTGCCTGTTAATGCTGAAAAAAAAAACGTTAGCATGTTAGCAAGTTAGTGCCATTTAACAATATCAATGACTTCGAAGTGTATCTCTACAAAAATATCAAAAATATTTTTTCATGCTGACATGCTTGGCATTACTATTTTGACTAGTAGGAGAACATTATGTATCGACTATTATGAAACTATTATATTAATATTTTAAATGTTATTATAGATATTATAAAATGTGGTATGCTTTCCTTTGAACATATGTTGAATCAGTTTATTATTTATATTCCGAGGAATCATTTGATGCAATGTCTATATTTTGAGCTCTAGGATCCACTGCTTGCCTCTAAACATTTTAGTGTGCAGTAAAGCTCGCACGCAGCTGTAAAATGAGAAGTGTCCCTGCTGGTCTACCAGTATCATCTCTGAAGGCAAAACCAGGTCATAAAGGCAATGACATATATGTTTATTTCAAATAATTATTACAACCAGTTTACTATCCAAACACTTGGATAGTTATTTCATGTTAGAATTAGGACATAATGTTACTTCAACCATTAGCATGGCACACTGAACTAATATCCTCTAAAATGATCAATGCTTTTATTAGCTTTCATAGCAAAACACAGGTTTGCATTTTATATTTTAATAAAAACCAAATAGTGCTGTCAAATGTATAACATCTTTAATCAGACTCATCACACGGTTGCCACGTATTATTTTGATTACAATAATCCTTCGTTTATCGCTGTTAATTAGCTAACTGGCGAAGTAAGAATAGTATGAATCAAATATTTTCATAACTAGAGTAGAAAAAAAACTGTTTACGAACTTCTAAACACAGTTTTCAACATTATTAAAGGCCTACTGAAATGAATTTTTTTTATTTAAACGGGGATAGCAGATCTATTCTATGTGTCATACTTGATCATTTCGCGATATTGCCATATTTTTGCTGAAAGGATTTAGTATAGAACAACGACGATAAAGATTGCAACTTTTGGTATCTGATAAAAAAAAGGCTTGCCCCTACCGGAAGTAGCGTGATGTAGTCAGTTGAACATATACGCAAAGTTCCCTATTGTTTACAATGATGGCCACATGAAGTGAGAGAGATTCGGACCGAGAAAGCGACAATTTCCCCATTAATTTGAGCGAGGATGAAAGATTTGTGGATGAGTAAAGTGCAAGTGAAGGACTAGTGGGGAGTTGAAGCTATTCAGATAGGGAAGATGCTGTGAGAGCCGGGGGTGACCTGATATTCAGCTGGGAATGACTACAACAGTAAATAAACACAAGACATATATATACTCTATTAGCCACAACACAACCAGGCTTATATTTAATATGCCACAAATTAATCCTGCATAAAAACACCTGCGTGTTTGTTATGCTAGCTCCTAGCTCCTCTGCTAGCTCCTAGCTCCATAGAACACGCCAATACAATTCAAACACCTGATCAACACACACAATCACTCAGCCCAAAAGACCGTTCACCTAACCCAAGGTTCATAAAGCTTATATATTTTAAAAAAGTTACGTACATACGCAAAAAAAGTTGCTCACATACGGTCAAGCGATCAAATGTTTAGAAGCCAAAGCTGCATACTCACAGTAGCACGTCTGCGTCTTTGTCATCCAAATCAAAGTAATCCTGGTAAGAGTCGGTGTTGTCCCAGTTCTCTACAGGCGTCTGTGTATCGAAGTCAAAAGTCCTCCTGGTTAGAGTCTCTGTTATCCGAGTTCTTCCATCTTGACTGCATCTTTCGGGAATGTAAACAAAGAAGCGCCGGCTGTGTACTGTTGTTGCTGACTACGTTCGAAAAACACGTCCATTTCGTACCGACAACTTTCTTCTTTGCTTGCTCAGCTTCCTTCTCCATAATGCAATGAACATGATTGCAACAGATTCACGAACACAGATGTCCAGAATACTGTGGAATTATGAAATGAAAACAGAGCTTTTTCGTATTGGCTTCAATGTGGAAGGCATACCCGTGTTCCCCGGTCTACGTCACGCGCATACGTCATCCTCAGAGGCGTTTCGAACCGGAAGTTTAGCGGCAAATTTAAAATGTCACTTTATAAGTTAACCCGGCCGTATTGGCATGTGTTATAATGTTAAGATTTCATCATTGATATATAAACTATCAGACTGCGTGGTCGCTAGTAGTGGGTTTCAGTAGGCCTTTAAAGATTAAATATTAAAGTACCAATGATTGTCACACACACACTAGATGTGGTGAAATTTGTCCTCTGCATTTGACCCATCCCCTTGGGGAGCAGTGGGCAGCAGCGGCGCCGCGCCCGGGAATCATTTTGGTGATTCAACCCCCAACTCCAACCCTTTGTTGCTGAGTGCCAAGCAGGGAGGTTATGGGTCCCATTTTTATAGTCTTTGGTATGACTCGGCTGGGATTTGAACTCCAACCTACCGATCTCAGGGCGGACACTCTATGAAAGCCCTCGAGATCAGGGAAGTCAAAGTCAAATACATCAAAGGGCCAAAAAAACAAATTTGCTACAAGCCGAGGGCCGGACCGGTTCGATGTTTATTAAAATATATTAAAATGATTGCACATAACCTATTGAACCAAGACCATACACAGTGTACTGTATTTTATTTAATGATTAAATGAATAATCCCAAATTTTTGTATGGCTCTGTCACTAATTTCAAGTGAAAACATTTTTCAACATGCTCACAGACGAAAACAATTTTTTTTCAAAGCAGGCGGCTGTGGCCTGTGGGCCGGTTCTAATACTAATCAAATATCATCCCGGGGGTGATAGATAATTCATTTGCGGGCCAGATCCGGCCCGCGGGCCTTGTCTTTGACACCCTGCTCTAGACAGTCACCTTAGTCACCTTAACACTCTTTTAATCCAATATAGTAAGGCTGCCTGAGGCTGGGCAAATTAGTGGTCACAATACAAAATTGTGATTGGTATGGTCTCATCCAGTGACCAATACAACCGTAGTGTTGATCTGTTTTTAGTTCATTTAGCCATGTTTTATGCTTCAGAAAGCTTAATTTAGGCCCAAAATGTTTTAGAATATGCTTTACGAAAAATTAAAAACATTGCAATGTGGTTAAACCACAATTTTTGAAGCGCGACGTGGCGAGGGACAACTGTAATCACAAGTAAATATCAGTCATTTTTTTTCTGCACTGTTTATGTTTCATTTTGGTTGAACAAAAATACTAAAGAAAGAAGGAAATAAATATGCACTAACATATTTATTAAAGACCTTTAATATCATGGTCATAAACATACAGTGCGTTAATCCACATTAATGTGGACCTGTTATTCATTTTGTGTCATTAATATGGTATTTTAAATTGGGAGTGCTTTAGTGCATAGAAACATAGTGATTGAATAGAAAATTACTTCCTGCTGAGTGTGCATGATAATCAATCAGTACGTGTTTATGCACTAAATTAGTCCGATTTCTCAAATAGTTCGGCTCTAAATGAGCCTCCTACAGCCAATGAAAACACCTTAATCCGATCATATTCGGTTTTTGAAAAGTAGGACTAACACACCTGGATTATGCGATTGGAAACCAGATCTCTTGATGGGATGTGTGCGCCGGAGAAGACACTACGTATCGCGCATGTGCCAGTCTCAATGCGCGGGATGCAACCCAAAAGCAGATACCTTACAATAAAAACGTAGCAACAATTGTCATGAAGAGGAGACTTTTTATTTGCTTTACAAATTTAAAAAACAGAACATTTTGAAGTGCATCAATGGGAGAAAAGAAGAAATTCAGATTTATTTAAGAAGGTAGCCAAGGAAATATAAAATGCCGGTTTAATTCGGACTCCCTGATCGAAATAGAAATTCAATGAAAGATAATTAAGCAGGTATATCAAAGGCGAATAACAAAGCGTACACAAACCTGTGCACTCCAAACCAATTAACTTTTCGCACAATGCGCAAAATAGTCCAGAACAATACCAACATTCCTCTGGATATCAGTCGGTGCACGAATGATCTTTTTCTTCGGATTTAAAACTCGTTCTATCAATCCACACAGCCTTTTGAATGAACTTCGAGACATTCAAAAGTTTTGTTTCCATAATTTTCGCCCAAAAATTCCTTCGAAAAATCTCTTCTGCCAGTCTTTCTTTGCATCGAACCTGCATCCGCCCCGATACATTCTTGGTAGTAGCGTGATGTTCGTAGCGCAATCCAAGATCATTTCGTGATGCTGCCTGCTATTTAACATCAACATAGCCATTAGAGACGTAATATTTTAAATCTGTGCCAATATTACAGCGGACAGCACTTAAAACAAGTTGTAAGGATTCGCAGATGGCTAGTGTGATGTCATAGATCAACCGGAAAAGGAATTTATTCAACCGCGCTAAAATTAAATGGCGCCCCCAGTGTACGGGAGGCACATAGCATATTACCAATAGTCGCATTAGAGAGTGTGCATGGACACTTGGTCTTCACACATATGTGTGAAAATACAAAAAAAAACGAACTATTTGAGAAATCGGACTAATTTAGTCCATGGAAACTTAGTGACTGTCTTATAACTGCTGTATTTTTTGTACTAAAATTTCCCATTGAAAGGGGCGAACGTATTGTTTAGCGTTTTCCATATTGAGATTTTTGGTTCTGCAGCCTGCCACTAGTGGATGAACTGTACATTTGTACTTGCATGACAGTAACACTACTTGGACAAACTGACATTTCAGACATTTTGAGATGGGTTAACCACGTTTCCCCGCCTCTTTTTAACAGATTAATAATAATGGTGGATTCATTCACAGTTACTTTGACAGTCCTAAAAAACCATCATGGCCAGGTTTTTCCGGATACCACTAGAAACTTCCAGTGAGAAAACACTGCGGAGGAACAAAGAAAATGCCAGCAGCTGGAGGGTGCTTCAGATTGAGACGCAAGATGGATTCATATATATTCATGAATTCAGTTACAAAAGTCAAACGGAAGCAGTATGATAATCTTGCAGTCATTGTATTTTCCCCTCCAACTGTTTTCAGCAAACTGGAGCCACATCAGACATATTTTGCATGGAAAGGCAGCGAACAGTGGATAGACTGTGACCCTGTACTTAAGGTCAAGTGGTGGTTATGCCAAATCCATTAGATTCATGGGTAATGGGATGACTATAATTTGTCCTTGGATAGTCAATTATATGTTTAATTAAAGTAGACAGATATCAGATAATTGAACTATTGACGGGCCTCTTTGAGTTGTATTTGTCTTCTGACTCGCACATTTGGGCTGAGATCCTGATGAGAGCAGAAATCAGGTCTTTTCATCGACTTGGCAGAATCCTCTGATGATGCTAACCTCTGACTGAGGTACTTTTTTATTAAATGTTCACACTTCTTGCTCTTGCCTCAGGATAAGAACTACACGTTCAGAAAAAAGGAACACCCGTAGGACCATATTTCAAACTGTGCTGTTTTTTTTCTTCCTTTGTCAGTCTGTGGTTACATGTCAGCAGCCGTCTAAAAAGTGCTGACAATGTTGTCCAGCAGCCTGCTGCCTCTATGTGAACTTAGATTTAGCTCAAGGGTATAGCTACCCTGCTAATGTGATGTAGCGCCAAGAAAGAAACAAATTGGCCTGACGTCTCATACCCTGCCTTGTCTTGATTGTGTGATGACTTCCACTCTTAATACGTTACGATGGGTAGACCTGCCTCACGAGGGAGTGTGTGTGTGTATGCAAGAGAGAGGGGTTGGGGGAGGGTCTCAGTCTGCAAGATCAGCAAAAGTGGGATTGCATTGATTCAGTTAACTGCAGAGTTGGAGCGTGATGTGGAATTCTGTTTATCACAAGTGGGATTACAGCCATAGACTACATTTTAATATCATTATCTATATTGTGTTCATAGCCATGAAAAAAAAGATATGACATGGTGCGAATACACATACAGTAGAATGTTAAATCCATTCATTCATTATTTTCTATACCGCTTGTCATCATTATGACAAACAGCAAACAGACAAACAAGCATCATACTCAAATTTAGAATTTACAGTGGAGTCTCCAGTTAAGCGTTTTGGTATGTGGGTATAATACATGCAAACTGCACACAGCAATGCTTCAATGGAGCTTCAAACCATCAATCTCATGACTGGACTACCGTGCGTTAGTTTAAAATGAAACCACCAAATGATTTTCTTGTTATGTATGAACAGTGTCATTACCGGCATTCATTTCTTATCTTAGTTGTTCTTATCTATACTGATCTTAATGCGCGCCTCATGGTTGTATCAACACAACAGAGTTGTTCAGTATACAACCATGAAATTCAAACTGAGGCTAAAAAGCAGACAACAAATACGGAAGCAGTAATCATTAGAAGCTCTGAAGTGATCCCTTTTTGCTTATTTTTTGTAAAAGTACAACATAGAAAGTAATAGTCGTACTCCAATTTTTGCATTTACCACTTTTCATACGATTCGGCTTTAACAAAGTTCTTGTCCATCATTTTGCTCGTTTATCGTACGACCAAACATCGTGCATGACAAAGTCCATTTGCCGGCGTATCATTCCGCGGAATCGAGTGCTCATACAAATACTGAGTCTCTTTGCGGATTTGTTATTGAATATGACTTCAAAGTAA
This sequence comes from Entelurus aequoreus, assembly GCF_033978785.1. Lineage (NCBI taxonomy): Eukaryota > Metazoa > Chordata > Actinopteri > Syngnathiformes > Syngnathidae > Entelurus > Entelurus aequoreus. Next base: position 25,592,403 of record NC_084731.1, on the reverse strand, counting down.
CCCACCATGGGGCCGAAGAAAGTTGCAAGTGCAGTACTTTAATAAAGAAGGTGAGGAAAAACTATTTAATTTAAAAGGGAACTGAATTTTTTTTTAAATCAATTCACAATCCCTATGTAAGACAAAAACAGATGTGTCTCTCTTTTTTGGGCATTCTAAATCGTAAAAAACACTAGCAAGAGGTGGCTAATGGGGATTTAATCCTTGTTTAATGTAGTTTGTCTAAAAAGCCCTCTTAAAGGCCTACTGAAATGAAATGTTTTTATTTAAACGGGGATAGCAGATCCATTCTATGTGTCATACTTGATCATTTCGCGATATTGCCATATTTCTGCTGAAAGGATTTAGTAGAGAACAACGACGATAAAGTTCGCAACTTTTGGTCGCTGATAAAAAAAAGCCTTGCCTATACCGGAAGTAGCGTGACGTCACAGGAGGAAGGGCTGCTCACATTTTCCCATTGTTTATAATGCAGCGAGAGAGATTCGGACCGAGAGAGATTCGGACCGAGAAAGCGACGATTACCCCATTAATTTGAGCGAGGATGAAAGATTCGTGAATGAGGAACGTGAGAGTGAAGGACTAGAGTGCAGTGCAGGACGTATCTTTTTTCGCCCTGACCGTAACTTAGGTACAAGGGCTCATTGGATTCCACACTTTCTCCTTTTTCTATTGTGGATCACGGATTTGTATTTTAAACCACCTCAGATACTATATCCTCTTGAAAATGAGAGTCGAGAACGCGAAATGGACATTCACAGTGACTTTTATCTCCACGACAATACATCGGCGAAACACTTTAGCTACGGAGCTAACGTGATAGCATCGGGCTCAAATGCAGATAGAAACAAAAGAAATAAACCCCTGACTGGAAGGATAGACAGAAGATCAACAATACTTTTAAATTATTATTATTATTATTATTATTATTAAATACCATGTAAATACACGGTTAATGCTTTCCAGCCTGTCAATGCTTAACAATGCTGTTGCTAATGACACCATTGAAGCTAACTTAGCAACGGGACCTCACAGAGCTATGCTAAAAACATTAGCTCTCCACCTACGCCAGCCAGCCCTCATCTGCTCATCAACACCCGTGCTCACCTGCGTTCCAGCGATCGACGGAGCGACAAAGGACTTCACCCAATCACCAATGCGGTCAGCGGCCCGGAGACGGAGGAAGTCAAGGTGAGGTCGGCGGCTAGCGCGTCTGCTATCCATCTCAAAGTCCTCCTGGTTGTGTTGCTGTAGTCCGCCACTAATACACCGATCACACCTACAGCTTTCTTCTTTGCAGTTTCCATTGTTCATTAAATAAATTGCAAAAGATTCACCAACACAGATGTCCAGAATACTGTGGAATTTTGGGATGAAAACAGAGCTTTTTTGTATTGGATCCAATGGGGTCCGAATACTTCCGTTCTCTCCGTGACGCCACGCGCATACGTCATCATATCTAGACGTTTTCAACCGGAAGTGTCGCTGGAAATTTAAAATTGCACTTTATAAGTTAACCCGGCCGTATTGGCATGTGTTGCAATGTTAAGATTTCATCATTGATATATAAACTATCAGACTGCGTGGTCGGTAGTAGTAGGTTTCAGTAGGCCTTTAAGAATGTCAAAAACTTCCAACAATATTTCACATACATGCTGTAAGTATGTATGTAACGTAGTAAGAGGCACATTCATGATAACATGGAATATTAACAGTATATAGTCATTTTAAGCATTGCTGGTACTTTTTGGAGGGGCCCTTGATTTCACAGAGCGCATCGCAGCATTCGCTGTCTCCTTCAACAACAACAACTACCACTAATTAAGGCTGACTTCATGAGACCCAACAATGATTACTTTGGTACAAATGATGATCAAAAACCTTCTTTTTTTTAGCCTGATTATACAGATGATGAGTTACACGTTTTAGAAACTGAGTGAGTGGCACTAACAAACACTAAGCATCATGTAGCAGTATTGCTAAGTTCTAAACAAGAAATATAAACCGCAAACATAATACAATAATCACTTACTGTACAATGTCCACTCTCACTGGGATGGTGACTGATAGGATGTTTGTATACTTCAGCACATGACTTGTGTTCCCTGTTTAGATGATTCATTCATCATAACCCTCACTTCTTAGGTATAAAACTGCTGGGAGCAAATTGCATCTTCGTAGCGATGTTTTCGGGTTCAAGTTAAATTTCAAAGTTGACCAAATTCTTGGCTTTTGGTCAGAACCTTCTACTATTCGGGTGAGAGGCATAATTTATAATCCAGCAAAAACTTTTACAAACTCAGTGGCAATGCATTAGCTCACTGACTCAGTTACCATGAATTGATTAACGTGGACCCTGACTTAAACAAGTTGAAAAACTTATTCGGGTGTTACCATTTAGTGGTCAATTGTACGGAATATGTACTGTACTGTGCAATCTGCTAATAAAAGTTTCAATCAATCAATCAAGAGCTGCAGTGGCTACGTTGCGTCCTTGATCAAGGCGCTGTGTTACTAAAAGTAGTTCCTCAGCGTTAGCTCCTTTAATAACTATGTCGCTAATACTTGGTTGATATGCAGGTCATGGCATGTAAATGGAGTATTGTTGAAGGTTTTTGGAGGTTTTTAGAAAGCTTTAAAGATGAATACCATCAGCTACATTGTTAGTTGTCTCGTACTCGTCTGTTTTTCCGACTTAGAGTGCACAAAAAAGATAACAACAAAACACATACAGTATGTATGTTCCTGTCTCAAATAAGGATTGTGAATTTCAGAAAAAGTGTATTTCCCCTTTCAGAAAGAACTTGTAGTAAAGTACGATTGTGGCATTTTCTTCACTGTCCCCTCCTCCTTCCCTTACCTCGCCACAGTCTTTAATAAAGGTAAAATAATGTTGAATGTTAATTTATTCCACATATACTGTATATGTACTTACTAATGCAAAACTATAATGCATTTCTATAAATTGGGTGTGGTGTTAACATTTTTGGGTGTCTAGAATGGATTATTTGGATTTACGGAATTTCTTGTGGGAAAAATGTGTTTGGGTTTCGTACAATTCGGTCTTCGTTAGACCTTTTGGAACGGGTTACCCATTAACGAAAACGAGGGACCATTCTGTATTGATGCAGATGCTGTTTTCCATTTGGAGCTTATTGTAAAGAAAAAGACAACTCACATATTATGGTCTCTCAGAAATATTCTAAGAGTCTATCATTCTTTGCTCTTGTCCCCTTTTCTTCTCCACATTTGTCAGTCCATATTCAAAGAATTTCTTCTTCAGGGTTTATCACACTGGCCTCATATTTCTATACTTTGTCATTTTGCTGATCCCTACACTTTCAGCTATTCCAGTATTCTTATCATTGGCTGCCACTAAGAGGATCCATTTCACTTATTTGCTCCAAGTGTGACAGTAGTCTAAGTCAATAACTCCACAATGAATTTGGAGGATGGAGGACAAGTTGAGGAGGGGCAGCTAGTTAGCGGAGGTGGTGATACTGGTGGCGCAGGACACCTTTTTATCCAGAGTCAGCAAGGGTAAAATGTCAAGCATTTCTTAGGGAAGAGGCTCCATAGGGTTCTATTCAAAGCTTTAATCTTAAATGAGAGCATTGCACATTGATATTCCATAGGCCTCTTTGCCCTTCTTTTCTCAGCTACTTTCATTTAGAGGACGGCCGTGCTGCACGACAGCATGGGGATTGCTTTGTCAGACAGCCAAGAGGCAAAAGGCAAGGTCGACCTCTCTTTGTGATGGTGGCTCACGATGGAGCGAAGGCATCACCTTTTTGATGCCGTCAGTTCCTTTTGTAAAACCAGATTTGCATGTTTATAAAATAAAAGAAAGGAACATTGGTGTAAAGGACCTGGCTGGGTCAAATGTAGCCTCATAAAAAAACATATTTTGATACGATCTAAAACAGAATTTTTAAGCCAGTGCGTGCAGTAAATGTAAATATTCCTACAGACATGTTAAAAATATTTCACATACTGTAGAAAACGGGTACAACTAAATAGAGTGGAACTTCTAAGGTCAAACCCAATCTTTTCTGGGATGCTATTCAACCAACAATTTATTCTAATTTAACATCAATCAATACTCAATCAATCATTTAAATCAATCAAGTTTTCCCACAGGAAATAATAGAAATTGAATGAACCGATTCCCAGGTTAAACATTCACCATAAACAAACATTAAATGTCCAGGCCATGCTTTAAGTAACTTAAATAGAGTAATTTATGCTTGTACAAGTGAAAAAGGAATCTAATCACTGTTTGCTAAAAACAGAAATTGTTTATTTCTAACTTCTTTAGCGTCAACTCAAGTGGTCGAGACAGATGGCCACCTTACAGAGCCTGGGTTCTGTGACAGGTTTTTTCCCCTACTTCAGGGGTCTCAAACTTGCGGCCCGCGGGCCCATATTTTGTGGCCCTCTACTTAATTTCATAGTTTAGTGCAATCGCGGCCCGTGTGCGGCCAAGAGTTAGATGTATTATGGCAATCTTGAATTCCATTAGACATTAACTACAATGACAGTGCAAACATAAAAATTAAAGCATGACACACAGGAGCAACTTCCTATAAGCAAGCTGAAATGTCTCTGAACATCTCTTGGGTAACTCAACAGCGTCAGAATATAACATTTTTACATTAAATTTTACATCTATAATGACTCACGGCTTACCATAGCTCAGGTTACTATATTGCTCGAAGAATTAGTTAGATTTAGTCACATGGGTAAAACATGATTCTGAAGAGAATACATCAAGCGGCCCGGCCTCACCCAGACCCTACCTCCAGAGGTTTAAGACTGTTTGTTAAAGTTTAAGTTTCAGACCGCTACCCTAAAGTTTTCCTTCACCTTCAGTTGAATTGACCTATAAGCAAGGTGGTTTGAAACCTGCTTTATGTGTAAAGTGCTTTGAGATAACGACTGTTGTCAATTGGTGCTACATAAATAAAAATGACTTGACTTCTGTAACAGATGCCAGTCAGCTTTCCTGTATGATACTATGTTAACTAAACCTTAGTCTCTGACGCCTTGAGGTGCTGGACAGTGGGTTGACAGCTCAACTCGCAATCAGTGAGGATATGTGTTTGCGGGATTGAGTTCGGGAAGTGTGCAGGACTGGTCCGTGCTGAAAGACCACTGTTATACTTGACTCGATTAGGAAAGGCGATGACTAATGTGCAGAGAGAGTTTACTCAGAGTGTTCCTCACTCACATGGATCTGCGAAAATTACTAAAAAACTCAAACTAACCAACTGTAATAGTGGACAATATCTGGCCTGGAAAACTTTTTTTTTTTTTTTTTACTGGCCTGTGGAATATTCTAAACGGCATTAAAAACATCGCAAAGGAGGACAAGGGCCACACTAAGGGCAAAAACCAAAGGATTTAAATCAGAGCCAATAGTAGGAAATGATTGATATTTGTATTAAATATATATATATAAGCTGTCAAAGTTAACGCAATAATTATGCGTTAACTGTAAGTTCCTATAACTACGCGTGATTACCGCGCATGCGTCCTGACTATATATATATATATATATATACTGTATATATATATATATATATATATATATATATATATATATATATATATATATATATATATATATATATATATATATATATATATATATATATATATATATATATATATATATATATATATGTATATAATATTTATTTTAAGTAATATTGTTACAGTGCTATCCTGTGTTTTTGTCTTATCATGATCGTGATCTAAAATGTAATCATTCAATGATCTTTAAAATTGGATGTTTACTTATCTGCATTGGTGTATGGCCAATACTGCCTTCGTCACCTAAAAGTAATGTAAAGTATCTAAACAACACAGGAATAAGTGCTTCGTACATTTTAACAGAAGTGTATATATAACTGTGTTACAACAGAAAATAACCAGACCTGAACAGTAAATTAGCAAGTAGATTAATAATATTTTTTTAAAAACAACAACTTGAAATACGTTATTGCATAGGCCAGCAGTCAAATTAGGAGCCTTTATAACTCGTTCATATCGCCCATACCTACACACATAATGTAACAACTCCCATATATTACCCTCTTAATGATGCGTTGGATGATACATTCATATCTAAATTGTATCTACATTGTCAATGGTCCTCAATGTAGTTCCAAACATCAGTCAAAGATTATTTGAAATAACCATCTATCAGGATCGCCTCAAAGATGAAAAATCTGATTTTGTGTATTGTACTGAAAGAGCACCTTGTAACCCTCCCACACAAGTGGTCTGTCAGATGTGACGATAAGAAGGGCGTCATCAAATAACGTGAGGATTCAGGAGAGCAAAATGTGGGATGACAAGGCTCTCGCTAATCCTGTGGGAAGTCTTGTCCTGCCACCTTTCCAGAGGTGATAAAATACACACAGACACATAAAACCTGTTTACTTCTAAGAGCATAGCCCCTATCCGTGGGCCTGAGGACCAGGCTCGCCTCCATTTCTCATGCTTCTGTCTCAGTCCGCTGCTTACACAGATATACAGTCGAGATAACAGCATAGGTGTAAGCATGTTGAAGTAGCCCTCAAGGCGAGTTGTTCTAAAAACAAAAGGACTGAAGGCATAACTGACACGCTATCTGCCACACTTCTCTTTGTTAATCTCATGTTTATTTGACATGTGAACTGTTTTGGAATGTTTGTGTGGAAAACTCAAGTTAGCTCAATTCCAGCAAATCTGGAATGAAGTAGACTTTATTTTACTACTATAAATACATTCTATTGCTGAGGAACTGTAGTTCTGACGGATCTATCGGGTGATTGGAGCTTGATCATGCTCCAGAGAAACTGCTCCAATTTCAAAGTCTATGCTGTGTGGGAAAACCCAAGTCTTGTGCTTTCCATTGGGCTCCACCAAAGCTCACAAACACCTAAGCTGCCGACTACGTACCCACACAGTTTAACAGCACTAACACTAACAACGATGACAATAATAACTCTTTGCCATCTCCTCCTTAAAATAAAAAGATCACATGTTCTAAGCGATCAATAAAACCTATTCCAAAAGGGCAGCATGATTGTCACAGTCTAATAAAGTGCAAGCTACCATTTTACGGAAGACAGAAGATAGCAAATATTCCATTTTACATTTAAGCAATAGATGTCATAATCAAGTGTCCTAAAATAATGATTGCCATTAGGTCATATTAGATGCTGAAAATGTTGCGTGGAAACAGGGTCCACACATGAGTCAAGGCTCTGTTCCTTCTAGGTTTTAAATATAGCCCACTTGCCATTACTGCTGTCACTTACACACTTGCACTGGCCTTTTGACCTCACATGTACAAAACAGACTTGAAGTTGACACTCTTACAGCAAATGTTTTTCACCACTGCAGGCAAACTGGGGCAGGCGCACAAACACATGTTGTTACCCCCACCCGTATGAATTATTAACTTTATATGTTGTTTTATTGGAAAATAACTTACGACTTATTCCCACAAAACCTTGTGGAAGGGTGAGTTAAGAGCCAAATAAATTAAAGTATTTTGACCAAATAATAACTAAATAATCTTCTCTTCCTATAGTTTGTCTTTTGTCTGCATTGTGTAAGGCATCTTCTCAGAAAAGTAGTCCAAACACAAGAAGCAGACAAATAGGTTGCCAAATATCAGATCAAGTGCAAGCAGGGTTTTCAGTCAAAACTTACCAACTTATGTTATTGAGCACCCTGGACATGTTAGTGACCACAGCTGCTGCTGTATCTCTGCTAAGGCTGAGTCAATCATCTAGACTTTCGGGAAGAATATCCAAAGAATTTGAATGATTAACTAGAAATGTTGTTCAAGTATTCAAACTATGTATGTTACATCATGTCGTGTTACAGAATGATCAACATCCGTTGGGTCTCTAAATTAGCGGTTAGAAGATTGTCCTTCCTTTAGAATAGGTATTTTAGTTTAAATACTGTATAGAGTAGTGATTCGGAACTGTTCACTTTGACTGACCTCTTGTTTTCCCCTCCAAGGCCCAGATAAATTAGTGCACTTGCAAGGGTAATTATCAGACTATTTTGTAATCCTCAGTACATACTGCATATGCTTTCTCGACCTAATTGTAAGACAGTATTTTTTCTCCTTGAAAAGCATTTTCTCTTATACCATGTATTTAAAACTTCAGCATGTTCTTTGCTGTAATTGTAATGCTGGTCTGTGTCTTTGGTATGTGTAGTGTTCACGACTGAGTGATTCACAAACCTGTGTACTGGTGGAGGCGCCTGAATGCAGCAGTGCACTTGGAAAGTATCTTTTTGAAGCTTCTTCAGCAGAAAGCATTTTGTATTGAAAAATGTGAGTTCTGTCTCATATTAGGTTGTCCAGAAAACCAGTGGGTGATCAATTCAGACCTGGCTTCCTGCATCCCTATCACTGCTGTTGTGTCCACCTTCCCCACAGTACATTAATGTTTGGTGGTGGTTGAAAAGTCAGTTGACATGAATTGGTAGCAATGTTTCTGCCAGTAGGCTATACCCCAGGGCAGCTGTGACTACAAATGTAGATTACCACGACCAAAGTAAAGTGAATAATCGCTCCTTAGGCAATGTCCATATGAAAAAGTATATTTTAAAAACCCATATTTTTCTATGCATTTTGGACTCTTGTCTACATGCAAACGTAGGTTTTTGTTCTCAAAAACTGAGCTTTTAGAAAACTTAAGACAGAGTGAAGTGTTTAAAAAAACTCCAGCTTTAGTGTTTATGATCGGACAGTTTTTTGTTAAGTTCATAAAAAATGCGTCATTAATTCATGTTTTCAAACCTTATTTAACAACAGAACATAAAGTTATTGACTTGTGAGTGTTGGTTTAATTTTTTTCAGCGGCAGAAACGCTTGCGTCTCGTAACACACATGCAAGATTAAAAAAACATTCATCCTATCCCAGCTGACTTTTGGGCAAGATGCGGAGATAACCCCTAAATGGTGACTGGGCAATCACTGTGCACACAGAAAAAAAACATACACACAGTCACCTATGGACCATTTAGTCTCCAATTAACCCAACGTGCATATTTCTAGACTGCGGGGAAAGTAAAAAACTAACTAAAAACTGAAAACAAATATTTTTGCATGTATATGACCCACACCCCAATTGTTGGGATGTATTGCTGAGAGATGAATTGATAAGATGCGTTTCTGTTTCAAATGATGACAGTGAGCTTCCAATCTCCCATAACATGTTTTTTTTATGATGAAGTTTTGTTTCTGTCGTTAATTCCTAGCGTACGACATTTCCTTTATGCAGACTACAAAAGAGCAACTGTATGAGTTCACTGTAGTGTACAGACTTCAAATAGATCCTTTACTAACTGTAGTTGGTCTGTCACAAAGTGTATTCTCCCTGACTGACAAAAAGGGCATTTACATAAATGAAAAAAATTGAATTAATGCATAGCAATAGCACAGCTTTTCAAAATGCATGTAAACAAACTAATCACATAGACTTTGCAATTGGAAACCAGATTCCTTTTGCATGTCTGTAACAGGCTTTTCATTAAAGGGGTCTTATTGTATACTTTTAAATCACTTCTTGTGGTCTACATAACATGTAATGGTGGTTCTTTGTTCAAAAATTTGCATTGATTTGGTTTTGCAGACTGTCTTCCATCTGCTTTCTGATTTTGTCTTTAGGATGTGCCGTTATGTGGGCGATCTTATTTATGTGCCTTCAATTCGACTGCATCTTCTGCCCGTCAGCAGTTTTTAGCGCCTCCATTTCGAGTCTACTGACAAATATACGGTAAATTAGAACTATAAGCTACTTTGTATTAGAAATGCCGAAAGCGTAAGATGCATGTGCATGTACGAGCCAGTCTGCCCCACAGCAAGAGGATAGAGAAAAATAAGTAACTTATTGATTCCAATGGAGGAGTCGTGCAAAGCTCTTCGGGTAAAACTTTACAATATGTGGAAATATCCGCTAACGTCACCAATTGGATAAACTTCACATGTTGGGCAAATTCACAAACGGCTTGTTTGGAGGAAGTACTGTATGAAAGAAGGCAAGATTGTTTTATAAATATCTCTGTCATGCCTCCATGGTTTGATTTCAAAATTTTAGGACTCATGCAGATCCCAAATACACAAAAACAGGTACCAATTGGTAAAAAAAATTAATGGTTTTGAATAATAAGACACCTTTGAAACATTTCTGAACGCACATTAGAGCAAAGCTATGTCATCCATTTGACATATGTTGTCATGTAGCATTCTCTTCCTCTACTCACAAAGCCAAATGATTTGAAAGGATCAAAATTGCCAACCTTTCAGAAACACACTGTGTTTGGTCGAAGATCGTTGCGGGGACTTCAGATAGAATTACAAAAACAAAGAGACCAAACTACTTTGTGAATCCAACTTTTTTAGTGTATGTAAACATACTGACTTAATTTAAGCTGAAAATGGCCAATGAACCCAAAAAGATGGGTCTGTGAAAGACAGCAATTTCCACCAAATGGTCTAGCTACACGGAATGGCCTAAAGTTTCACAGCCACCTTTGGATAACCATGAAGGACAAGTTATGACACCACAGAGATTTTAACATGACACATTAGTGGGAGAGTGACACACCCAGTTTCGAGCAGGCCTGTTACACTCCTCTAGAACATTTCTAACCACTGCTAGGGTCTCATGTCTGCAATGTTAAGGTCCTAAACATAGATCAATACATCAGGGTTAGAGTAAAATAGTCAAAAACAGAAGAAACAACTAAATCTGGTTGTACTGTACGCTGCAGATGCCGTTGTATAGACAAGATAGAGTGTTCACTGGGGGTTGGCCCTTCTGACATAGTTTGCACATGCTTGTGCAGAAGCTGACCCTTAAATCAGTGGAGCTCTGCTTAACGGCAATTAAGAAACACAATGATCAGCCCTGAAGATAGGTAGGCTGTATACTAGGGTCGGGAACTGTAGGAAAGGGAAGAGGCTGTGGGGGGGGGGGATGGATAAGGTGGCCGAGTTAACCTCTGCAGCTCGTGTTTCTACTATGCACTAATGGATGTCTGTCATTCTTATGGACAGAAACAGGAGGGCGCCTGCCAGCTGCATGACCCCCATAAAACAGAACAGGAAATCCTAACAGGGAAAGAAAGGGAAAGAGGTCGGCTCTCTTGGATAATTCCCCCTGTGTTGACTGGCTTCGTTTATCCTGTAAAGCTGCAGTGTCATACTAATGAAGTTGAAAAAAAGAAACATCCTTCAGTATATATGCAACGTCTTCTTTTTTAATGCTTCCCAGTGTTGTTTTCTCATGACGAGAGAAATGTGTGTAATTATTACAAGTTCACCCTTTGCTCTATGACCAAAGTCCAGGCTCTGTAATGAAACAAGACTTTGTCAAAGCTGTCTCCGTGGTGTCCAGTGAAACGTGACAAGCGCTTTATCAGCGCTTCATCCTATCAGATCCCAAGAAGTTCATGCACAAACACACTGAACACCACGTCCCCAGGAAGCCTTATTACAGCCAATAAGATAAGCTCACAACCTTTATTGTAGTTCAAGAGCTACATATTAATCCGCTCGGTTGTATTTTGCCATGCATGTCATGTGACAACATTAGTCACTACCAGTAGTATATTCATAATTACTGAAGAATCTGTGAGGATGCGGGAGGTTTAACCATGAAGAGAAACCTTTTTAAAGACATATACAGTACATTACAAAATCTAGTTTAGGATAAAGTTTTCTTAACTTGTAGTGATTTTGCATTTGTGTTTGCAATATCCATGGAGACGCTTGAGTGTGCGTGTGTAATCACTGCATGATTCACAGTGTCACAACTGCCCAGAAACAACTGGACATCCTGAACGGAAACCACAACCATCCAAGCTGTGTTTTCCTGCGACATACAAGCTTAACGCTCTCACAAAGAGTCACTTGACTGGGTCCTCATTTAGGAAGTGAAAGAGGAAGCTCAGTGTCCATCCTGTCCTCCATCTAAATCAGTGCTTCACGTGAAGCCATGCTATCATACATTCATTAGTATGGGCTTTTGCTGTTGCAAAACAACGATGAAAAAAATGCACCTGGAACTGGAGCTCACCTGGTTTTCGGGCTCAAATATCCAACCTGTTGCCAACATGGAAGATTAGCTAAAATGATCATTGTGAGCAAATAATTGTCTCCTTGATCAGCAGTGTTTGTTTGAAACAAACACATGTTTACTCTGCTGATGAACTAAGGCTTTTTTGTATCTAATCTCTGACCGTCACTCAAGAGCCCGTCTACAACAAATTCTTAAACCTGTTCATGGAGCATGGGTATTGTATCACAGGTCCAAAAGCTAAGTAAGGTTTGACTCTGTTGGCCCAGGCCTTCTCTTGAGGCTCTAGGCCTCTGGCTGTGTTCATTGGTGTCCGTGTGTGCCTGCATTCCTATGACTTTCGCCACACAATGGTAACTCTCTGCTGCATTCTTCTGTCTGTGTCCACTGTCTCTGACGCGGCTTGACATTGGCAAAGCTCCACTGGAAAGCATCTATAAGCATAAAATGTTCTGTTTTAATAGTGTATCACGTTGTTGTATTGGTCATGTCGATTAGTGAAGGCCACTGTGGTCTAGGGATTTTGAAACCATTCAAGACGCGATGATGCTTCCTCTTTAACCTGCTTCATCATCGTGTTCTTTTTTTGTGCTATCCTTCCCTTTCTCCATTCTGATGCCACATACGTGCAGACACCTTTCCCTCCTGCTGACTCAGTAGCCTGCCTCAGGCGTTGTGGGCTTGGGGTGTTTGTGGCGGGGTGTAGGGGGTGGGGAAAATGTGTGCCTCTCACATCAGCCGCTCTGGCCTATCACATTCGAGAGAAAAGAGCTGGCTAATCGTTTTTCTGTACATTGTCGTCACACAGCACCACAAAGCCCCTCTTCCCTGCCAACAGGGGCACTGAATTATCCGGCTGATGCTTATAAATCCACAGGCGATGATTGAAAGCAGTCAAAGTCAGTAACGCATGAGAAAGGCACTTCTTAAAAAGACTAAAACGTGTCAGAGCATGCTGAGTAAATAAACAAAGACTGTATGCGCCAACGATAGCGTTAAAATCACCTATGATTATGTAATACATGCACATGTGAGATCATATCATGTAAGAAAGTTAATCATTAAGAATGATTTGCTGTAAATATTGATTAGCAAGAGCCTTCTCCCATAGTAGTCATTTACACAAGAATGAACATAATCCAGGGCTCCCAGGTTGCCGTAATGACACCATACCTCCCCCCAAGTTAAGTTAAAAATGTTGGATATAAATATTTTTGCAGCAAATTCCTAAAAACCTTAGAGTGCTCCTGTTGTATAGGAACTTTGACCACTGTAAATACATTGGCAGATCCCTGCATTGGCATTTTAACCGTATTAGCAAACACAGAACACTGCAGTTCAAACTTGTGATTTGAATAACTGAGGCGTTCCTCAAGGCACCCCTTTAAGTCCTCTACTTTTTGGCAGTTGCAATTTTTTTCTGGAATGTGATTTATGTAACTAAGGTGTTACTGTTTACTTAAGATGCAGCCAGTTGTCATTTGTTCAACTTATTTATGCTATACTACAGTTTTCCTCAAGGTTCAATTTTATGTCCTGTCTTTTTCATCATTTGGGCTAGTCATCTGGTGAGCCACGAGTTCCGTTTAAAAAATGTGTGAGGGCCTCACATTTTTGCAGCAGATTCTTAAAAACACTGTGCTGTGCTATAGAGATTATTTTTGACCAGCTTTTTTGTAGAAGGTCCTTAAAAATAGCAGCGCACTCATGTAACTCTAACAAAATAAATAGACCAAAATCAAATGTCTACTGTAGAGGATGGTGGTTCTCCAAATATTACTAATAGTAAAAGGATAAGTTCGGCCACCCGGTCCTTAGCTTTCTGGAAATGTGGTCCTGAATATCCTTGCCATAATGATTCACATTTTGAATAAAAGAAGTTGTAACATATTGATCAATTAAAACCACTTTGACAGTGTCAGTGCCACTATATTTTCTGTTTTAAGAAGTCCAATATCAGGAGGAATTTTTCAGGGGGGAAAGTGCTTTTGCACCTGTTGTGTGAGGGTTGAGCAGAGAACTCTCAGGGGTCACACATGAAAAGAAAGGAGAAGAGATTGTGCAATTACTGCAGGTCAGCCACCTGTTTAGAACAACTAATGGGAAGGAATTGTCAGAAAGTCTCCTCTGACAGTGGAAGGCTCACTGTTGTATGTTAAAAACTAAATTCTCAAAGACGCCGCTTATATCACATTTGCCTCAAAAGCACGTCGGTCATCCAAACATTATTGCACTCGTGAACGGAGAAGTTTCTGTTTGCAGGAAATTTTCTTATGGATTACAAAATAGCAAAGAGGACAGAAAAGGAGAATGGAAAAAAAGCTATCAAGCACAAACATGCCCCTGGAAGTGTTCGAAGCAGCGTGGAGTCAGCTGCCGCGGTTTTCCCGCTCCTCTCTTCCTCTGTCGCTACATACAGATGTGATTTGTTTGACTGAGGAAGAGAGTTGAGGGGAAGCTTGGTTTCCACTCTGTTTTATCTGTCCCCCACAGCCTCTGCCAGCTTGCCTCCTGTGCTTTCACATGTCGGGATCCCACAGGAAGCCATGCGCCTTGAAGAGGAAAGGTCAGAGGAGAGAAAGCCACTTGTCCCTTCATTCACCACAAAAATGAAGACACAGCACTCTACAACTGTCTAACATGTTATATTGTGAATATATTTCTATACTCTATATAGTATATACTGTGAATATATACAAATTGCAGGCATTAAAATGTCCAATACATAAAAAAGGAGTGCATTTAATAAATCATCATAAAAAATCTGTTTACTATTACCGGTATACTTTTTAGCTAAAAAAGGCGTTTTGCATATCTTCTATTTTTAGGACACTATTTACACATCATAAACTAAATTCCCTTTCCATGCGCCACACTTTTAATGTTAGTTGCATCCTCTTTTTTTGCTTGTGTGAATGACCAAAATGTTGATATGGCTTAGAGTGTGACAAAAGACGTGCAAGCGGCATGTCTGTAATACAAACCCCATGAAGAGATGAGACATTGTTTAAAAAGTCACATAGGGTTTATTGATCCATAGTTGATGTAAAACACAAAAACAACAATTTGCATAATTGTTCGTTTTCTTAAAAAAGACAGGCAAGTATAAGACATCTGTCCAGCAGACTCTCAGCTCAGCTCAATATTGATAATAAAATTGGCATCATCGTTCTCGTCAATGTTTTAAGGAAGCAGGAACATAAACCGGTAACAAAAAATAAACGCAAAATCATCAAAATTAATTCAAATGAAAAAAGAGGAGTAAGAATGATTTGCAGAGGGATGATTTTGAGTATGTGATTTAAGATAGAAGTGTCTCTATAAGTCTCTCACACATGTCCTGCATGCATGCTTCATTAGGCTTTTTCTTAAATCAGGGCCTGCAGAGTCTTTCTATCTCTTAGTTTATTTGAGATATTTGAGTTTCACATGACTTAAATGTGGATAATCCATCCATGGGACTGATTGTTTAAGAGCGAAATTGACTGCTGGTTATTGATAAAAATCAGTTCTCTCAGAAAATCATCATATTTCACATTAAATACTCTGGCGAAGAAGGGTTGTCACTGGTTGACCCAGTTTCATGGTAACAGTTTGCACCAGACAGTTTCTCACATTTAAGTTTGTATGCATCCCTCTCCCGGACAAGTCTGTTCAGTTCATGTTTAAGCTGCTCGACCTGGGACACCAGGCTGGTCTTTTCGTGCTCAAGGATGTGCTTCTGCTGGACACGCTTGTAGCGGCACGACTGCGCGTAGCCTCGGTTTTTTAGGGTCCGACGCTTTTGCTTGAGACGCATCACTTCGTCTTTGCCAAGGCCCCTGAGGAGCCGATTGAGCTCCCTGACCGACATGGACACCAGCTGGTCATCTGAAAAGTTCATGTCGGCATTGGATCGCCTGTGCTGCCCTTGGAGGTGGTGGTGGTGATGATGGTGGTTTGCACCACTGCCCTCATGCTGCCCGTCCAGGGACTCAGGAGATGCACACCCCATGTCATTCTTGAGATAGGGGTCTTGGCAGTGGGTACTAGGGAGCATCTCTGGGGCAGCAGAGAGCTCTGAGTAGTGATGCGCAGTCTCGCTGAGCTGGTTGTAGCCATCGTACTCAACTTGGAAAGGTGGCTGGTGGTGGCTATGAGGCGCCGGGGGATGACCCTGCTGCGCTGTCGCCCCGATGAGGGCCTCCACTGCGTCCTCAGGTGTCAGCCCAAAAGCTTGGGGGTACATCGGGTGAGGGAAAGCGCCGTTATTGGGTATCCAAAACGGGTCACCCTCTGGGTTATTTCGTAGCTCGTTTGGTGGGAGGTTTGGTGACGAGGGCACAGAGTTGCTCGGTGTGCTGCCAGGGCTGGAGGACACAGAGTCCGGTCTGTGGAGCTGGCTGCATGGCCCGATTAGGGATCGTTCGATTGCCTGCATCGTCTCCTTTTTGACGCCAAACTTCATCAAGTCGAAGTCGCTGACAAAATTCATAGAGGGTTTCTGCAGTCCCAAAAGTGAATGTGCCTCGGTGCTCATCCTAATGGCTTCCTTTTCTTGGCAAAGAGCTCCAAACTGTCCACAAGTTCATGCAGTCAGTGAAACTGCGCACACTCCAAAAACTCCAAAACATAGATGTCCGCCCAGAAGAGAAAATGACTCCCACAGCATCAAACTATGCAACAGTCAGCCTTATTAGGAAATAAGAACCAAGTGAAACTCCACCAGTGTCAGAGGACTCAGACGCACACGTCTGACTGTGCAAGCGGGGCACCGTTTACTTCATAAAGCTGCACTGCTCGATGTCACCGCCCTCCTGACTACACCTCCACGCTCCTGTCCAATGGGAATGCCCCAGAGTACATTTGCATACAAGCTGCTTCCATTCTCCTTCCTCAAGCTGCTCGTGACCATCACTTGACTAACATGCAAGCTAACGTCATTCACTTTAATGCATCAAGTTTGCAACTTGTTTTGCATCGCTTGTCACGTATCATATTCATTAAATGCGTGCATATATGTATAACAAATATGCAACACGATCCAAATGTTTCCAGCAAGACTGGAAACATTTGTGCATCCAATCAATTATTTAATCATTACCTGATGCATTTATCAACCAATAAATAGGGACAAGCGGTAGTAAATGGATGGATGGATGGATAAATAAAAACTAATGTAGCAGCCTCGATGATTTTACTGAACAAAACATATTTACACCGCACAAGGCAACTGTTAATTTCTGATTGCACTGACAAATACTGACATCTAGCGGTCGTTTGTCTACATTACACGTGCCCCAATTTTAATAATATATTCCCTTTCTGTAGTGCAGTGGTTCTTAACTTTGTTGGAGGTACTGAACCCCACCAGTTTCATATGCGCATTCACCGAACCCTTCTTTAGTGAAAAATAAAATGTTGTTTTTTTACAAATGCAAGACAAAGTTATATGTTTTTGGTAACAGTTTAGTATGGGGAACATATTCTAAGTAACAAAGACTTAATTCAGAGTTATTTGGTTAGGGTTAGAGGGTTAGGGCCAGGGTTAGAGGGTTAGGGTTATAATAAGGCTTAACCTTGTTGGAGGTACCGAACCCCACTAATTTCATATGCGCATTCACCGAACCCTTCTTTAGTGAAAAATAAAATGTTTTTTTTCAAATTCAAGACAAAGTTATGTTTTTGGTAACACTTTAGTATGGGGAACATATTCTAAGTAACAAAGACTTAATTTAGAGTTTTTTGGACTCTAGGGGAACATATTCTAAGTAACAAAGACTTAATTCAGAGTTATTTGGTTAGGGTTAGGGTTAGAGGGTTAGGGTTATAATAAGGCCAATGCCGAATAAGGCATTAATAAGTACTTAATAATGACCAGTTAAGAGCCAATATGTTACTAATTTGCATGTTAATAAACAACTAATTAATGGTGAATATGTTCCCCATACTAAAGTGTTATCATGTTTTTTTTACTGGTGCACAAAATGAACCGTGCATGAACATCACCTTGTTCAAAGTACAAAACCAACACAGTGCATAAACTCACAACAAATTACACACCTGCAAATCAGTGTGACTTCTGCTGTTGCCGTATCCGTAATACGCCGATAGGGAGAAGTTTTTATTTACATGATGAGTCGGGTGTGTCTTGATCTCCGCCAAACGAACCCCTGAGCCCGACTCACCGAACCCCTAGGGTTCGATCGAACCCAGGTTAAGAACCACTGCTGTAGTGCAGAGGTCGCCGACATTTTTTGCACAAGGGAGCGGTTTGATGTAGACATTATTTTCACGGGCCGGCCTGCCACGTGTGGCAGATAAATACAGCAAAAATGAGTGCATGAAAAATAGAAGTCACCATAATGCTGAATTAGTGGGACCCCTTCCCAGCAGACACGAGCCATGATACAACATTGATTATACATATATGTTTCTTAAAACTGACTTCTAAACAACGTTGAAAAATAGTTGTATTTGTAAATTGAGACAACGTTGATGGCGAACGTTGGCTCCACATTGTTGGTTGGGAAATGACCAAATTTCAATGGTCAGATCAACGTCACAACCTGACATTGAATAAATGTCGTCAAAAACCATGTTGTTTCAACGTTATATTTGTATTGTAAAATATTGGTTGGGTAATGACCAAAATTAAATGGTCAAAGTAATGTCCGAACCCAACATTGATTGAGCATTTTCAAAAAGCATGTTGTTTCAACGTTAGGTTTGAGTTGCTCAACGTCAGGACCTATTTCAACAAGTTCTCAACGTTCTTTTAATGTCTTGTGCATGCTGGGTGGTATTTTTTCCTTTGCAAAAAATCTGTCCAAAGACTTTTGTGAGTTTATTTTAGGCTAACATATGGGATGCGATATACAGGATGTGTCATTGTCGAAGACAAGAGCATAGCTGCCATTACAGTATATGGCTTTCTAAGGATTTATATTTCTATAGATTTCTATTTTTATGGTTAAAGTTATGTATTCACATTTTGTGCAATGGTTCATTAATGGATACACTTGTAGATGCTTTCTTGGTTGAATTGTCCATGTGAATACATCTGTTGATGCTAACTACTTGTGCAATAGGGCTAAGTGCAACAATACCAGCACTTTAACTTACTCGGCCAGGGTAGATGTGCATTTTCTTCCTTCAGCACACTTACTACGTGCAAAAATTTAGCACAGTTGCACTTTAGTACTATAGCACTTCTCCATTTGCCTACTATGGTGACTTTATTCTTGATCTGTCCGGAGCTGATGTCATGCAGCAACCTACTGTTTTGTATGGGTCTCTATTGTATTTCATGTTTATTATTATATTATTATATCTGAGTGTTTGTATTTTATTGTACTGTACTGCTTATTGTGCTGTCTAACTTAACTTTTTATGGACCTTGTTGAATACCAACCTGACGGTAACTGCGGATGGAAATTAGCCTTTGGCTACAATCTGGCACATTTACATTCTATATGTTAATGTGTATTGTCCCATGTATAAAATATATCACGAACATAACAAATGGCGACTTCCCATCAGGAGTTTTTCATACATCTATGAACAAGCTTACTGGTGTGTTAAAAAAGAGAAAATGCAATGTGTCACGGACTATAGTGCAGTGAGATTCAAACTAAATCATTGTTCAACACATCATTTGTATATGAATTAAGATTACAAGTAGATTATTACCACAACTTTGAATGTCAGAGTACACACCTAGATATACAAGTATATCTACAAAAAGTATACTATCAACTGTTTTGTTCTGTGGCATCCTTTTATGCATTTGTTCCTCTGTGTATATACATAACATCTTTCCCGCATGACATTTGTCTGCAGTGTATTTCAGTGTGTATTTTGTAAACACATACAAGTGAACGTTTGCTTTACTTACTCTCTGGTCAATACACAAACATGGAGTGGACAAGTAGCATTGGGAGAAAAGCCATGGCTAGGCAACACAAGGCTGAAGTTATGATTGCTGGAGAACAACTCAGGTAAGAGGGAAGACATGGTTATATTTCAAACCCAGTCAAAATGAGATAGCTGGTGTCAACTTTGCTTCAAGGCTGAGGCTTCATGATGGAAAACTGATCAAAGACAGACGGTACCATCTCAGGACGTATCCAAATTGCTTCGTAGCGCAGGAGCTCATAGATTGGCTTGTGAGCCATAAGGAGGCGCCGGATCGCGTGACAGCTGTTTGTCTGATGCAACACCTCATGGACCAGGACATTGTCCACCATGGTAGGAATGAAGCGCCTTAACAAAGTGATAGGAATGAAAGAAAAATTGCAATAATTTTTTGAAATATTTCTGTTTTGTTGTAGTGTGTGATAAGAGGTCGGAGTTCAAGGATGCCAAACTGCTTTACCGTTTCCGCAAAGATGATGGCACATTCCCCTTCAATACAGAAGTAAAAATATTCATGCGAGGACAACGATTGTATGAGCAGTAAGAGCTTTGATGATAAGGAACATGCAAAACAAATTAACTACTGTATCATGATTTTATATCCAGTCGGCATTTCTTTACAAATGCCAATCTATTGATATTTAGTACAGATGCTGCACAAAACTGATTACAGTGTGTTGTTTGGATTGACACGCTCAGAGAAGTAGTTATTCAGCAACATGATTATTAATATTGACTTGGATATTGATAATTTGGACTATGACACCCCACAGATTGACATTAAAACTTGTGTTTAACTTCATGCTCTGCTATGATATTTAGTTTAGAGAAATTGTATGCTCTACTTGCAGTTGCTCTTTCACTGTACTGAAGTTCACTAGTACGGTTTTCATGACATCTGTTTGCAATCATGTTTCTAAATCCTAAACTCTGAAAAAAAAACCTGAGCCTTGTGATGTCTAAAAAGCAGCTATTGTATTGGATAATAACAGACTAAAGGTGTCTATCACCTGTCAAATGAATGTTCCGCCATCCTAGTCACTGACGTTGTTTCCTTGTGCTAAACATTTCACCCACCTTGCTACCAGTGCCCCCCAAAATGGTGTATGAATGTATAAGAATGTTTGGTGGTGGTCAAAGAAGCCCGTGCTGCAAACTGGCAGCCACATTACCGTCTATACCTCAGGGCAGTCGTGGCTACAGGTGTATCTTACCACCACCACAATGTGATTGTGAAGTGAATGACTAATGGGTTCTCAATCAAATATCGAAAAAAGTACTGTATAAATCTAATCCATTATTATTATTATGTATATGATCTATTTACTCCATATGTTTCATAATTATATACTCTTAATGTAGTCTCATAGGGGACAAGCACTCAATTCTGCAGCTGAGAGAGGAACTAGGTGTTGCCTATCAACGCTCCTTTCTTGGCTGTCAGTTAATCGATTGGTTACTTCAAAACGGAGAAGCAGAGAGCCGACGCCGGGGACTTGAGCTGTGCCGTGCTTTACACGAGCATGGAATCATCCAGCATGGTGAGGGAACACAATTTTCTCTTTACATTAGATTTGGTGCTACCTGTTGGTCCTCAACTCCTTATAATGGGACTGTCTGTGAATGTAGCTTGTTTGTACAACTCCTTACAAAAAAGTGACGGTACTCTATGCATCATAACACACATCATACTCACCTGGCTTATCAGAGAATAAGAAGATGTAGCAGGAGGGATCACTGTTGCCAATTTAGGGACTTTTCGCTTTATTTAATGAGTATTCAGACCCTTCCGGGTAGCAAAAAGCCGCCAGCAAAAAAATCTTGAGATGTTTTGTATTATTAGAGAGTCTGGCATGAAAGCAAATATTGCTCTTCTCCTGCATCTAAAAGCACTCAGCGCCATATTGTTTGTGACATGACAAAAAAGAAGCAATTTCTAAACACATACTTTTTGTGTTCCATACTCACGTTCTGTCTCCCCCACAACTAGGGATGCAACGATAAACGGTATAACGATAAACCACGGTAATACTCCTGACGGTTAGTATTACCGTTTTGAGATGAAATTATCATAAAACCATAATTGATAACCAAAATGTGATACACTCAAGGACTGCTGACACTGCTCATTTACTTGAGAAGCAAGCTAGCACTAGCTTGCTAGCAATCTTAAAAGCTAATATGTATACAGGATACATTTACGTCTTCCCCCATTAAGCAACTACATAACCCAAATTTAATCTTGTATAAACACATAAATGTCTGAGCAACTGAGCTACATGTGCACATTGAACTACAGGCTGTTTTCTTCGCACAAAAGTGACCAATACATACTTGAAGGAATAACAACAACAGAAAGTGAACTCGCGTGACGTCACATAAACTGCAAGTGAAATGCTCCAACACCTGTTTTTTCTTCATCATTAAAAAAAACTAAAACCTTTACAAATTAAAACAGAAGAAGGTGAATATTTAAACTCTCAAATGAAAATAATGATAAATGGGTTATACTTGTATAGCGCTTTTCTGCCTTCAAGATACTCAAAGTGCTTTGACACTATTTCCACATTCACCCATTCACACACTGATGGCGGAAGCTGCCATGCAAGGCCCTAACCACGACCCATCAGGAGTTAGGGTGAAGTGTCTTGCTCAAGGACACAACTGATGTGACTAGGTTGGTAGAAGGTGGGGATTGAACCAGGAACCCTCAGGTTACTGGCACGGCCACTCTCCCAACCGTGCCACACCATCCCCATATATAATTTGGCTCTTAAGAAGCCAGAACAATATTTACATGTTTATTCTGCCAAGAAAGTGTATTACATCAATCCATCCATTTCTACTGCTTCTCCCATTAGGGGTCGCGGGAGTATATTACATGTGTCTATTTATTATTATTCATAATATCTTAAATACAACTTTGTTAAAAGATTTCAGTTTGTCTATAAGTACTTTTTGAGCACATTCAACAACACTGTGATAATAATGATAACTGTAATCATTTTGGTCACAATGACATGGGACGGCGTGGCACAGTTGGGAGAGTGGCCGTGCCAGCAACCTGAGGGTTCCTGGTTCAATCCCCACTTTCTACCAACCTCGTCATGTCCGTTGTGTCCCTGAGCAAGACACTTCACCCTTGCTCCTGATGGGTTGTGGCTAGGGCCTTGCATGGCAGCTCCCGCCATCAGTGTGTGAATGGGTGAATGTGGAAATAATGTCAAAGCACTTTGAGTACCTTGAAGGTAGAAAAGCGCTATACAAGTATAACTCATTTACCATTTATTTTCATCCCTACCCGCAACTGTATTCCTCTCTCCTACAACTTCTATTATAATTTCATGCATATATGCGTTCAACAATACTGCGATAATTTTGGTCACAATGACATCCCTACCCACAACTGTATTCCTCTCTCCTACAACTTCTATTATAATTTCATGCATGACGCATATATGCGTCATGACAAAGTATGAAAATTAGACCCCTCTTCCCTCACCACCCCCACCCCAAATAGATTGCAGTCATGTAAGAAACACTGGAACAGCACAAATATAATGTAGTCTCAAACTCATTAACCTATTGTAAAAGTACTTTGTTTTATTTTTGTTCTTTCTCTCTTCCACCAACAGTTGCCAAAAAACATGATTTCTTTGACAGTGGACTGCTTTATCAGTTCTGCATCAATTTTCGCCGCAGACGACGGCTGTCTGAGCTGCTGAATGATAGCGAACAAGACAATGATGAGGGCACAGCGGCGTCAACACATGAAGACAACCACCCTGACAGTCCATTTCTTCTGCGCAAAAAACAACCACTGGAGGCTGACGGCGCTTTCCAGTTAGGTCAGAAAAATATGCATTATTTTCCCTCATGGTTGCATATACTCCTTCTCTACTTTTGAATGACAGTTGGGGCCAGGAAGGACCTGAAACAGGTGATCAGTGGCCGTCGAGGCAGCTTGAGCTCCCTTCAGCTTCACTCTGCTGGATTTCCCCCTATGGTCCCGCTGTCATTAACCCCAATCATAAGATGCAACCCTAAATCTGGCAAGTGCCCAATTAAAATGAATGTCTTTTGGTTGAGCTACTGTATATGGAGAAATGACCCTCATGTTGTTGCAGTTCTTAAAATATATTATACTTGTGATGAGTTACTGGCACCAGGAGCCCCCTTCACCAAGAGAGTGTTGACGGTGAGTTGCTGTATTGAAACTATCATCAGTCAATATTATTTCAATATCATCAATATACATATTTGTTATGGGTTCTAATTAAGCTCTGACTTTTCCGCATAGTTTGCATGCTTAGGTTGTAAGACTCTAAATCAGGGGTGTCAAACTCATTTTAGCTCAGGGGCCGCATGGAGGAAAATCTGTGCACACGCGGGCCGGACTATTAAAATCATGGCATTAAAACTAAAAAATAAAGACAACTTCAGATTGTTTTCTTTGTCTTACTTTGGCCAAAAATAGAACAAACACATTCTGAAAATATTACAATAAATATATAGAAAAAAATACCGGCAGCGGTAAAGTTTAGATCCATAAAGGAAGGAAGAAAGTGAATGAATGTTTATAACTGAATATATTTACATATGCATAAAAATGTGTTTTCTTCTGTATTATTATTTTTTATGAATTAAGTAACGTTTATGACAACCTTTTTCCAAAACACAACATAGAATGTGAGATATAACAGGATAATGCATACATTTATTTGTTTTCAAAACGGTTACAAAAAAGTGGCACCCCAAATATATACTGTGGGACCCCATTTTTATGACTTGATGGGGTCCCTGGGATCCATTTTGAAAATTCCTAGCGCCGACACTGATGGAGTACTGGTGCGTGCAAAACAGCAGCAGGCGGCTGTGGCCTGCGGGCCGAAGCTAATACTAATCAAATATCATCCCGGGGGGCCAGGGCCATAGATAATTCATTCCTTCAGGCCTTGACTTTGATACCCCTGCTCTAAATTGTCCATCGGTGTAAATGTGTGTCTAAATGGTGATTGGCTGGAATCAGTCAAGGTATATACCTTCTCTTCCACTGAAAGTCAGTTGGGTAAGGCTCCAGCTCACCTGTGACCCCCACACAGGATAAGTGCAAAATGAAATAAATATACCAACTCATTCAGCTAGCACAGCAGATAGAGGAAAGTGCTGCTTTGTGGAGTTAGTAAACAACGAGACAGGAGACGTGAGCGTAGTCGAGGAAGTTTACTAGCTCCAACCTAGCATGTCATACATTCAACAACAACAACGACCTCTCAACCGGAAGCGGAAGAACCTAACTCCCCCTCCGCTTCTTCTCTTAAAGCTACAGTGTCCTCTTAGGTGAATGTCTCTCATTATATGGTTTGGGTCACCACACAGGCCCCCCCAGAATTCACCTACACAAAACCCTGCAAAACAGAAAAAGTGCAATTGCATAACAGAAAAACATGACCCTGCAGTAAATGAACAGTAACCAACACAGTGCAAAGTCAATGGGAAAACAGGTGACGGGCCGGGGGGCGGACCTTCCGTCCGTAACGGCTGTGCCTGACAGGAGGGGAAACAGATGGGCCCGAAACGCGAGCCACAGGTGGAGCTGGGGCCGGAAGAGAGGCAGGCGCAGGGGCCGACCGAGGAGGGCGCCCCCGTCGCGGCGGCAGGGCCACTTGCACCGGCTCCCCAATGTCCACGTGAGCAGGCTTGAGACGGTCTATAGCCACCCGCTCCGGTCTGCCCCCCATGTCTACCACAAAGTTCTTATCCCCCGCCTCCAGGACACGGAAGGGCCCGTCGTATGGGGGCTGCAGCGGGGACCGATGGCTGTCGTGTCTTATGAAGACGTATTTCGCCGATGGCAGATCCTTGGGGACGTAGGACTAGGGAAGGCAGTGTTGAGACGTCGGAACGGGAACGAAGGCGTCAGCAGCGCTCCGGGACGCACTGAGGTGAGAGGCGGGCGACCAGGGAGCCGTAGCAGTCGGAAGGAACGCCCCTGGAACCCGTAGAGGCTCGCCATACACCAGCTCCGCGGCGGATGCCTGGAGGTCCTCCTTAGGGGCTGAACGCAGGCCGAGCATGACCCACGGAAGCCGGTCCACCCAGTCGCCGCCCGTGAGGCTGGCCCGCAGAGCTGCTTTCATGTCCCGATGGAACCGCTCGCACAGTCCGTTGCTCTGCGGGTTGTAGGCAGTAGTGCGGTGGATCTTCATCCCGAGGTGCTCAGCAACCGCCGTCCAGAGCTCAGAGGTAAATTGGGAGCCTCGGTCGCTTGTGATGTCACCAGGCGTGCCAAAACGGGCCACCCAGCAGCCGATGAACGCCCGTGCCACCTCCGCGGCCGTCGTCGAGGACAAGGGGATAGCCTCCGGCCATCTGGTAGCCCTGTCCACAATAGTGAGGAGGAAGGTATAACCACGGGAGGGAGGCGGAGGGCCCACAAGGTCAACATTCACGTGGTCGAACCGCCTCTCTGGAACCACAAACGGCGCCAAAGGGGCTTTGGTATGGCGGTGCACCTTGGCGCGCTGGCACGCCACACACGAGCTGGCCCAGGCTCTAACATCCTTGCGGAGCCCCGGCCAAACAAACTTGACACTCACCATCTTGGTCGAGGCCTTCACCCCAGGATGTGAAAGGCCGTGGACGGTGTCGAAAACCCGGCGTCGCCAGGAAGCAGGCACGGGGGGTCGCGGTTGGCCGGTGGAGACGTCGCAGAGGAGGGTAGTGTTAGCCGCGTCGAACGCCACGTCCTCCAGGCGCAGCGCCGTAGGGCCCGACCGGTAGTCCTGAACGGCCGCGTCCTTGGCCTGGTCTGCTGCCATAGCGGCGTAGTCGAGCCCCAAGTGAACGGAGTTAACAACAGCCTGTGAAAGGCAGTCGGCGACAAAGTTATCCTTGCCAGACACATGTTGTATGTCCGTAGTGAACTCAGAGACCGCCGCAAGATGGCGCTGCTGACGCCCAGACCACGGCTCCGAAGTTTTGGCCATGCAGAACGTCAGCGGTTTGTGGTCCACGAAAGCGGTGAACTGCCGGCCCTCCAACAGGAACCGAAAGTGTCTGGTTGCGAGGAAAAGTCCCAGTAGCTCCCTATCAAAGGTGCTGTACTTGCGCTCATTTTCCCGGAGCTGTTTACTGAAGAACGCCAATGGCTGCCATCCACCAGCCACCCACTGCTCACATACGGCCCCCACGGCATAGTCGGAGGCGTCCGTCGTAAGGGCTATAGGGGCGGCCGGCGACGGGTGAGCTAGCAGCGCAGCATTGGCCAGCGCAGACTTGGCAGCCTCAAAAGCCTCATCCATCTCTGGGGACCAGTCCAACTGGTCCTTAGACTTCTCCCCCCGGTGGGCCCCATAAAGGGGACGCATGACTTGTGCAGCACGAGGCAGGAAACGGTTATAAAAGTTCACCATGCCCAAAAACTCCTGCAAGGCCTGTACAGTAGGGGGACGGGGGAACGCGGCGACAGCCTCAACCCTGTCGGGCAGGGGAACGGCCCCCTGCGGAGTGATGTGGTGCCCGAGGAAGGTGATGGACGACTCCCCGAACTGACACTTGGCTGGGTTGATGATGAGGCCGTGCTCGCTAAGCCTCTCGAACAGCTGCCTGAGGTGTGTCATGTGTTCCTCCACCGACGCGCTGGCCACAAGGATGTCGTCCAAGTACACAAACAAAAATGGCATGTCCCGGTTCACAGAGTCCATAAGACGTTGGAACGTCTGCACCGCCCCCGTAAGGCCAAACGGCATACGTAAGAACTCGAAGAGCCCGAAGGGTGTGATGACAGCCGTTTTTGGGACATCTCGCGGGTGGACCGGTACCTGGTGGTAGCCTCGCACTAAGTCAATTTTGGAATAGATGGTAGCGCCCGCCAAGTGGGAAGAGAAATCTTGGATGTGCGGTATGGGGTACCGGTCGGGGGTCGTGGCGTTGTTTAGGCGATGGAAGTCTCCGCAAGGGCGCCAACCCCCGCCGGCCTTAGTAACCATATGTAGCGGAGAAGCCCACGGGCTGTCCGAACGGCGGACAAAGCCGAGGCGTTCCATCATCGAAAACCCCTCCCTGGCTATTGCGAGCTTGGACGAGTCGAGGCGTCGGGGCCGGGCGTAAACCGGGCGGCCCACAGTGGCGATGTGATGTTCCACACCGTGCTTGGCCACCGCCGAGGAAAAGGTGGGCGTGGTGAGCCCAGGGAAACCGGCGAGCAGGCGTTGGTATGGATCCCCGGTGGCGAGTGTGTTAGCGAGGCACAACGCCCCAGCCCCCCCAAGCGTGCAGGGGTATGACGCAAAAGAGACGGCATCAATCAAGCGACAGTTCTTAATATCCACCAGCAGGTTGAACGCGCAGAGGAAATCCGCACCTAGCAGCGGGGTGGATACAGCAGCCATCACAAAATCCCAACCGAACCGTCGGCCGCCAAAACTAACATCCACGCGCCTGACACCGTACGTCCGAATGGAGGTGCCGTTGGCGGCATCCATCTGGGGGCCGTGGCTGCCGGTCATCGTGTCCACAGCTTGTGCTGGTAGTATACTGCGTTGCGCACCAGAGTCCACCAGCATCCGCCGGCCCGACAAGGAGTCCCTGATGAACAACAGCTTGCAGTCACGGCCGGCGCCCATAGCCGCTAACGAGCGCCGGCCCTGGCGTTTCCCTGAATCCTGTAACTGCAGGGTTTGCGACACTGCTTCGCCTTGGCCCCGAACCTGGCATGGTAAAAACAGAGCCCGTCTTCAGGTTGGCGGCGAGCCGTCACCGCAGCCGCGGCGTCCACATAGTCATCCATAGGACGTGGCGGGACGGCCTGGTGGGGCAGCAGGGCATGCACAAACTGTTGCCGGTTGGCCAGGAAAACCCTGTCCGCTTCAGCGGCCAAAGCACGGTAGTCCTTGGAGGCGGCGAGTGGAGAACTGGCTATCGGTGTGCGTACCGGTGCGGAGAGCTGCCTCAGGAAAATGTGTGTAAACAGAAACGCCGGGTCGGCTGATCCCAGCACAGACAGCATTTTTTCCATCAGTTCAGACGGTTTCCCGTCACAGAGGCCATGTAGGGACAGTAAACGGTCCGCTTTTTCCAGCTCCGACAGCTCAAATAACTTCAGGAGGAAAGCCTTTAAAGCATCGTACTTGCCAGCAGGCGGTGGAGCCTTCAACAGTGTCATCGCTCGCGCCGTCGTTGATGCGTCCAACGCCGCCACTACATGGAAGTACTTCGTAGCATCCTGCGTTATTCCCCTTAGCTGGAACTGGGCTTCCACGTGTTGAAACCACGGCCGTGGGTTATGCTGCCAGAAATCGGGTAACTTCACAGTAGCGGCGTAGATTCCCGCGTTAGCCATGTTGTTAGCAGCAGCTACTCCGCCTGCGGGTACCGCGTTAGCCATGTTGTTGTTAGCAGCAGCTACTCCGTCTGCGGGTACCGCGTCAACAAAATTGTCAGCGCCTTCATTGTCTGACATACTCGTATTCGTAGTTCGTATTCTCGGGGTCATCAATGTGGAGTTAGTAAACAACGAGACAGGAGACGTGAGCGTAGTCGAGGAAGTTTACTAGCTCCAACCTAGCATGTCATACATTCGACAACAACAACGACCTCTCAACCGGAAGCGGAAGAACCTAACTCCCCCTCCGCTTCTTCTCTTAAAGCTACAGTGTCCTCTTAGGTGAATGTCTCTCATTATATGGTTTGGGTCACCACAGCTTCCAATTAAAAGTGATGAATACTTTTATCGTTGCCATAAAGTTGCCAAAGGTCTGTCTAGGAACTTTGCTGTACAATCCTTTTTTTAACAAAAAAGTAGAATTTGTATTTCCAACATAGAAACAGAACCCATTTTTATTGTAGTTTCCTAGTACATTCATTGTAAAATGTCTACTCACCATTACCCCACCTTCTACCTTCCTAGTCACGTCCGTTGTGTCCTTGAGCAAGACACTTCACCCTTGCTCCTGATGGCTGCTGGTTAGCGCCTTGCATGGCAGCTCCCGCCATCAGTGTGTGAATGTGTGTGTGAATGGATGAATGTGGAAATACTGTCAAAGCGCTTTGAGTACCTTGAAGGTAGAAAAGCGCTCTACAAGTATAACCCATTTATCATTTATTTACCCCAGGTGACCGGCGATGCACTAGGCTGGGGCTTTGTTGTTCGGGGAGTAGCTCCTTGTTATGTGCAAGCTGTTGACCCTGGAAGCCCTGCAGCAGCTGCCGGAGTAAAGGTCATACACATTAAAATTGGAAATAAAATATATACTAGTGACAAAAAACTAAAACAACCAAATATTTCCCTTTATTCTAGGTGCAGCAATTCTTGTGTCAGGTGAATGGACAGTGTGTACTCTATCTGGACTACAGGACAGTGACCACACTGGTGATGACAGGACCTCGCATTGTGGTCCTTGAGGTGATGGAACCACAGGAATATTGACTAAAAAAAAAAGACTGTTCAGTATTAAAATGATTTATCCACAGTCATTTTCCTGTGCTGTTCAAATGGCATACTGAAGGGATGTTTTTAGACACTTCACTGAATTGCATCATAACAGAAGGTCTTTCTAATATTTTGCCCTTCTATTGGGGATAATTTTACTGCACTGACCTAAATAAAAAAATGCATTTTCCCTGCAATAGGTCTCAAAAGATGATTCACCTTATTTTCGGGGCTGAGAGATGTATATTAGTGAAAATGTGTGTAGCGCTGTCTCCATGCTCCTGTCTATTTTAGAAGCTTTTTATGAAATCTGAGCAAGTAGAAAAATCTGAATTTAACAATAACCTATGTAGTCCACTCAGCCGACTGCATTTTGTTTTGGAATATTGGAATTATGTCATGAAATAAGTCAGGAAAGCTGATTGATAATTATGCTTACCTTATGCCCTATTATGTTTTTACTGCAAAGTATTTGGTTCAATGACAAAACAAACACCAATGTTTACATTGTTTACACTTACTTTTTTTCAAGAGTTCACACATCCTGTGCTTACAATTTTCAAAAAGAATAGGGAATGTGCATCAATACATACACAGTATAAGCAGGAAAAAAGAAGAGAAAAGTGTTGAGAAAAATAAGTCAATAAGTCGAAAAATTTCAAGTAAATTAAAATATAAATACTCGAATGTGCCATCTTCAAGTTGGGGAGGAGATCTTGCCCCATGTAGAGCAGTTCAAGTACCTTTGAGTCTTGTTCACGAGTGAAGAAAGAGTGGATCGTGAGATCGACTGGGATTGGTGCGGCGTCTTCAGTAATGCGGACGCTGTATCAATAAGAAGGAGCTGAGCCGGAAAGCAAAGCTCTCAATTTACCGGTCGCTCTACATTCCCATCCTCACCTATGGTCATGAGCTTTGGGTTATGACCGAAAGTACAAGATCACGGGTACAAGCAGCCGAAATGAGTTTCCTCCCCCGGTTGGCGGGGCTCTCCCTTAGAGATAGGGTGAGAAGCTCTGTCATCCGAAAGAAGCTCAAAGTAAAGCCGCTGCTCCTCCACATCGAGAGGAGCCAGATAAGGTGGTTCGGGCATCTGGTCAGGATGCCACCCGAACGCCTCCCTTTAGGGCACGTCCGACCGGCAGGAGGCCACGGGGAAGACCCAGGACACGTTAGGAAGACTATGTCTCCCGGCTGGCCTGGGAACGCCTCGGGATCCCCTGGGAGTAGCTGGACGAAGTGGCTGGGGAGAGGGAAGTCTGGGCTTCTCTGCTTAGGCTGCTTCCCCCGCGATCCGACCTCGGATAAGCGGAAGAAAATGGATGGATGGATGGATGGATGGATGGATACTCGAAAGGTGATAAAGAGACTATAATCAAATAAAATAGGAGATTCAATATACCGTATTTTTCAGAGTATAAGTCGCTCCGGAGTATAAGTCGCAACGGCCGAAAATGCATAATAAAGAAGGAAAAAAACATATATAAGTCGCACTGGAGTATAAGTCGCATTTTGGGGGGAAAAGTATTTGATAAAACCTAACACCAAGAATAGACATTTGAAAGGCAATTTAAAATAAATAAAGAATAGTGAACAACAGGCTGAATAAGTGTACGTTATATGACGCATAAATAACCAACTGAGAATGTGCCTGGTATGTTAACGTAACATATTATGGTAAGAGTCATTCAAATAACTATAACATATAGAACATGCTATACGTTTACCAAACAATCTGTCACTCCTAATTGCTAAATCCGATGAAATCTTATACGTCTAGTCTCTTACGTGAATGAGCTAAATAATATTATTTGATATTTTACGGTAATGTGTGAATAATTTCACACATAAGTCGCTCCTGAGTATAAGCCGCACCCCCGGCCAAACTATGAAAAAAACTGCGACAATAGTCCGGAAAAAAATGTAAGTGGAAAAAAATAAAAAATTGGCAACACTAAATTGGCCCTAGTGTGAATGTGAGTGTGAATGTTGTCTGTCTATCTGTGTTGGCCCTGCGATGAGGTGGCGACTTGTCCGGGGTGTACCCCACCTTCTGCCCGATTGTAGCTGAGATAGGTTCCAGCGCCCCCCGTGACCCCGAAGGGAATAAGCGGTAGAAAATGGATGGATGGAAATACAGCAGTAGTATATAATGCAAAATATAGATTATGTAACTACAACAACAGGGTGATTAATTTTCATAAACTCTGTAACGTACAATAACATAATGTGTTTATGATAAAAAAAAAATTATGAAATATCATAGCCTGAACATGCTTCTTCTGTTTAATTTAACATGTTCAAAATGTTTAATTGATTTGTTAGTGTCAAATTCAATGTTATTGTTGTGTAATATATTCCGAGTAAAACATTGTTTTACTCTGACTGAATAAATTACACAAGTCTGGTGGCTAGGGGTGTGGGAAAACATCGATTTGAATTCAAATCGCAATTCTCATGTTGTACGATTCAGTATCGATTCTCATTTTTCACAGCAATACCATAACAATGCAATCCAATTCCAAAACCAAACCCGACCCAGCAACACTCAGAACAGCAATAAACAAAGCAATTGAGAGGAGACACAAACACGACACAGAACAATCCAAAAGTAGTGAAACAATAATTAATATTATCAACAACAGTATCAATATTAGTAACAATTTCAACATAGCAGTGATTAAAAATCCCTCATTGACATTATCATTAGACATTTATAAAAAAAAAAAAAAAATAAGCTTGACAACACATTGTGTCTAATATTTTCACAAAGATAAAATAAGTCATATTTTTGGTTCATTTAATAGTTAAAACAAATTTACATTATTGCAATCAGTTGATAAAACATTGTCCTTTACAATTATAAAAGCTTTTTACAAAAATCTACTACTCTGCTTGCATGTCAGCAGACTGGGGTAGATCCTACTGAAATCCTATGTATTGAATGAATAGAGAATCTATTGAATTGGAAAAATATCGTTTTTGAATCGAGAATAGCGTTGAATCGAAAAAAATCAATTTATAATCGAATCGTGACCCCAAGAATCGATATTGAATCGAATCGTGGGACACATAGTATGACATCAATTATTTTGGGGTCAATTATTTCTCTCTGGCACTCATCGAGGGTGGACGCTCCCCTTCCCTCTCCCTTATCTCTCCTGCTTGCTTCTTTGTCTTGTCTTGCCTCTTTTTGCACTGCTCTCCAAATTTAAACATTGGAACTATTTAACTGGCCTCAACGAAATTGACAAGATCTTGGTTTTGGGGGAACCTGCTGTCGTGACGAAGCGGTTGTTGCTGGACACGCGACGGACTCTTGGGAGAAGGAGTGCCGCGTGCCTGGTGACCCTTTTCAGTCGAGGACGTGAAGATATCTACCTATTCGGAATTATGACAACAGGACATCTGCTGATTGGAGTAAGCGTTGCTCTGGTTTGTCCACAAATTGGAAGTTGCTGGCAGTCTTCAAAGTACCCCAAAGCTGCCACGAATGATTGGAGGATGCGAGAAGAACTGTGGACACTTTTGGATAACATCGGACTGTCTGCCTCGCAGGATTTTTGAGGACCAGTCATAGACAATTTAGAGTGAAGAGCAAATTTTAATATTCACTCGCATACAAAACATTCTAACTTGGATTGTTTCCCTGGCTTTGAGACTTTCCCGAAGGACAGTGCGGCGAAGACACAACAAACTCCCTTCTTGTCTCTCATGGACACACACCTGTTGTTGTTGACTTTGGACTTATCGGCTGCACAAGAATCAAGGCCGCGGAACAGAGACACACTGTTGGCTTACATACAAATAACATACATCCACAAAAATATACGCCACACATACACCCCCCCAACTCCCCAAACCCAACGCCCTTGACGCAAATCCAATAGGGGTGATGGAAAGATGGTCAGCGCCGAGAGCTGCGGCCTACCACCATTACTCCGTCCCTTCCCTCTGTTGCTAGATATCTCGAGATCAGTGACGTGAGGTCACTGGAGGCATGTGGGGCCTCACCTGCCATCATGGAAAGAAAAAAAATGTAAAAAGAAAAAAAATTAATTAAATTGTTATATGTATTCAGTGGTTATACTATAAAGTTATTTTCCATTTAAGGTATATAATGGTTTGAGGTATATAATGTACAGTGTATTTTGTCAACAACTGTATGTGTATAAAGTATTTATTGTGCTGAGCAATCATAAAACTGCTGCGAAGACGCACTGTGTGAGGCTCGCAGTAATCCCGCCTCCTGGTGCCGGTTAATGCACCGCCGCAGAATGCACCCCCTGACGGGAGCGCCACACCAACCAAAGCCCACAACCCTCCACGTGCAAGACCGAATCCACCCAAAAAAAGTCACAGCCCTTTGAGACACTTGTGATTTAGGGCTATATAAATAAACATTGATTGATTGATTGATTGATTGATTGACTTAACAAGAAGCCAAAAAGTGCAAAAACAACAATGCTCGCGCCGGAGGAGCCGTGAACGACTGCAGGGACACAACATTAGGTACACCAGCAGACTGCAGCACGGATTTCATATTTCATTCATTCACAACTCCTCCAACACGAACACCACTGTTCCCGCACTTATAAGTAAAGGTAAGACCATAATAACGTTTTTTTTTAATTAAATGTGCTTTTTTGTGTGATACAGTTTGTATGTGTAAAGTTAAAGTTAAGTTAAAGTACCAATGATTGTCACACACACACTAGGTGTGGTGAAATTTGTCCTCTGCATTTGACCCATCCCCTTGCTCACCCCCTGGGATGTGAGGGGAGCAGTGGGCAGCAGCGGCGCCGCGCCCGGGAATAATTTTTGGTGATTTAACCCCCAATTCCAACTCTTGATGCTGAGTGTCAAGCAGGGAAGAATGCTGGTATGAGCTTTTAAACATAATCCGTTAACTGCTGCCAATCAAATGGTGAATAAGATACTCTTTAGGGTTCACATGTTTGTAAATCTGACTGTGATGAAGTCAGTGCCTCACCAGTCATGAACTTCACCGCACGTCACTGCTCGAGATGTATGTTGTAATATGTATATGTGCTTTGCTATGTAGGTTTTTTCCCACTCCAGACTGGGCCCCCTTAGGAGCCCAGTCTAGATTGTATTTTTTTACTCATCCTTCCCCAGCGTTTTACCTTTTTGCCCATCATTTACGAGGCGCCTTGTGGCGACCCATCAGCGTTCCTGTTCTGTAACCCTGTACACTGTTTGTTTGTCTAATCTTGAACGGGTCTGTGCTGAAAACAAAGTTTCGTTTACTTGTGCAATGACAATAAAGACCTATCCTATCCTATTACTGTACTATCTTTGAAAACTGCAAAAAAAAAATTGAAATGTTTGCTCTGTAACCCGTAGGTACAAGGCATCACGTGTCATTTGTTTCTGAGTGTTTACTCCAAGATTTTAAAAAGTATTTGTTTTACGAATGATGTATAAATTAAATATGAAAATCGCTAGCACAATAGACTGTCTGCCTCTTACGACTTCCGCCCGCCCCTCACACACGCCATTTTGGATTTCGAGGAGGCTTACTTTGGTTTGGCACCACGAGCTAGCAGGTTTCCATTATCCACTGGTGCAACATTTTACACAGAACACTGGGTGGTGCTGACAAATATTTTTTAAGGAGGACGTTGTTTTCCCCATTGACATCAATGACTTACATCCCGCGTCTTATCAGTCTTCCGGTCGGCTTGCTGCTGTCGTGCGAGCGGCTGTGAAGCTAGCTGGCTAGCTAGCTGCTAAGCTTGCTGCTCGCGGAGAAGCAGAGCATCTCCACCGGCTTTTTCCCGCTGAAGAAATATCACCAGGCCGCAAAATATTCTTTTAGCCGTTTGTGTAGTGAGGTGTTACCGGGCCACCCGGCTTTTTGTGAGGTGAGTAGAAATGACTCAGACTGGGTGAAGTAACAACGGTTAAAGGCAAAAAAAAAAGAAAAAAGGATGCGATGACGTTCAAAAGGCTAACCCAGCCCAGGGAAGCTAACAATGAGCAAACGCTGGCGGGAAAAAGGCAGCTACTAAAAGCTACATTGATTGTACTCTGTACTAGCTCCGATAATGGTGGGCTTTCACAGCTTATAGCTATATGACATGCTCCTCATCGCAATTACTAGCAGATTCATCCTCGATCATATAAAAAAAAGCGCTTTTATTGAGGCTTACCCGCCTAAACATTAGGCCTTATTGTCGAACATCACATGGTGCGAAGTCGGTCAGTATTGTTTCCTAATAGCATTATTTAGTATAGGGCTGGGCGATATGGCCTTTTTTTAATGTCTCGGTATTTTTAGGCCATATACCGCGATACACGATATATATCTCGATATTTTGCCTTAGCCTTGAATGAACACTTGATACATATAATCACAGCAGTATGATGATTCTATGTGTCTACATTAAAACATTCTTGTTAATACTGGATTAATATATGCTCATTTTAAACTTTCATGCAGAGAGGGAAATCACAGCTAAGTCAATTTAGCAAAACTGTATTTATTAATAATTGGAGCATAAAAAACTGTTTGACCTTTTTAAATATGTTTTTCAACATTATGAGAGCCCTCTGGACATTAAATAACACCCTTCAGTCACCTTTGCACACTTTTATTCTGAGCCAATCAGAGCATGCATCTCTAGTGACCAATACTACTATAGTATTGATGTTTTTAGTTCATTTAGCCACTTGTATGCTTGAAAATGCTTAATTTAGGTCAAAACTTAGACAAGACAAGAATGTTGATATCTCTAAACGGCGGACATTTATCAATGGAAATACAATAAAGCTGCTGATAGTGTGTTTGACTGAGAAGGAGCTGGAAGGAGATATCGTAGAAGTCCACTCTCCAGGGAAGATGCTGTACATTATTATTACATTACTTCATAACACTACCATAGTTGTTTGTAGTACATTGTTTACATTCAATATTTCATATCTAAAAAGTTACTTTTTCTTTTTAAAAGGCACGTTAGATGTTAAAATTGTGCTGTTTATGGAGTGCCAAGCACCATTCAAATTGATTCTAATTCATTTTAATAGGAGATGTTAATTTACGTTGTTTTGAGTGAAGAGCATGGTCAGCACGGTGCTACAGGGGTTAGTGCATGTGCCTCACAATACGAAGGTCCTGAGTAGTCCTGGGATCTTTCTGTGTGGAGTTTGTATGTTCTCCCCGTGACTGCGTGGGTTCCCTCCGGGTACTCCGGCTTCCTCCCACCGCCAAAGACATGCACCTGGGGATAGGTTGATTGGCAACACTAAATTGGCCCTAGTGTGTGAATGTTGTCTGTCTATCTGTGTTGGCCCTGCGACTTGTCCAGGGTGTACACCGCCTTCCGCCCGATTGTAGCCGAGATAGGCTCCAGCGACCCCGAAGGGAATAAGCGGTATAATTTTTTAAATTTATTAAACAGTTCAACATTCATGTCATTTCAAAACAGAAAATGCAAGATTGTCAGAGACATTTTAAAACAAGCTATAAGTGCACTTTTGTGAATGATGTCACTAAGATGACTTATCAAAACAACACTAAATTAAAGTGCACTTTTTGTACAGAACGCCACTACAATAGTTTAAAACAAATAAAGTGCACTTTTGTGCATGATGACACACAGGATATTTCAATAAGTGTCACATAAAAATGAGCTGCATATCAAATAGTATATGTCCTACGGTGTTGATGTGGAAATAGTTGCTTCGGCATTTACCGGTAGTTGGTGTGGCACCGAATGGAGATGTTGCCATGTAAAGACATATTCCCACTTGAAGCCAAACCACCGTCAGATGATGGACCCCGTGCTGTTTTTCTTGGGAATTAATTATTCCTCCATTTGTTACCAGATTTGCACCTTCTTTCTCTCGTATTACCACTCAAACCACACCGTTAGCTGTTAGCATCACAGCTAACGTTACCATGTCGCTACCTGTCAGCTCCGCGGGAGCGTGTGACGGTGCTCACGTGACAGTATGTGACATACTGTATGTAAGAAGGTGCGCTTGTTTTAAGTCTCTGTGAGAAGGAGAGACAGGAAAGAGTGAGAAACGCATGCAGTTTAATGCCCCGCAGCTAAAAGCAACTGCGTGAGAACATGTACTCGAATATCACGATATAGTCATTTTCTATATTGCACAGAGACAAACCCACGATATATTGAGTATATCGCCCAGCCCTAATTTAGTATAATAAAAGTGTGATTAATGAACGATCCCTCTTATCATGACTGCATGTGATTGTTGTTTGCTAGGAGAGATGTATCAAAACCCAGTGAACGACCTGACAACACTCAGGAAAGCCAGGACAAAAGTTAAAGTTGCCCTTGAAGATATTGGTTTGGAGTATTGCAAGGAGATAATAAAGGTGAGTCTAGGTTTGATTTGTTCAATAAGCTGTTTTTGTAATTATGTTCCGTATTTTCCGCACTATAAGGCGCACCTAAAAACCTCCAATTTCCTCAAAAGCTGACAGTGCGCCTTGTAATCCGGTGCGCCTTATATATGGACCAATATTGAGCCACAACGGGTCTCGCTACTACGGTAACTACGCCGACCTTATTTTCCCCCTTCTACGGCTGCTTACCGTAGAAGAAGAAGCGGTTCTTCTTCTACGGGGGAAAATGAAGTCGGCGGCTGCTTACCGTAGAAGAAGTTCTTCCAAGGGGGAAAATGTAATCCCGTAGTTGCGAGACCTAAACTTTATGTAAAGACCCAAAAATGGCTCTTATTAAGAGACACTCTTACGACGCAGAGTTTAAACTCAAGGCGATCAGTCACGCAGTAGAACACGGGAATAGAGCAGCAGCGAGAGAATTTAACATTAACGAATCAATGGTGCGGAAGTGGAGGAAGCAACATGATGACCTGCGCCAAGTAAAGAAGACTAAACAGAGTTTCCGAGGGAACAAAGCGAGATGGCTACAGTTGGAGGACAAACTCGAACAGTGGGTTGTTGAACAGAGAGCAGCAAGTAAAAGTGTCAGTACAATCACTATTTGTTTTGTTGACATTCCCTTTAGCGTAGCTCCATCTAATAGATGCATAACGTAACCCCAGCCTCTACTGTAGCGTCTATTCTATGCGCCTTATAATGTGTTGCGCCTTACATGTGAACAAAGTTTTAAAATAGGCCGTTCATTGAAGGTGCACCTTATAATCCGGTGCGCCTTATAGTGCGGAAAATACGGTAATTCTAATTCATTGTTGTTTTTGTTTCTTTGTTTGTGGTTTGTTTCCTGTCTCAGGATTTTAAGGACTTTAGTCCGGATGATGAAACTTTCAACGAGACAGAATGTACTGATGTCTGTGTATGGAATCCTGCGCACTCTAAACCACAGGTAAACATATTTTTGTTTAATGTGTGTGCATTGTTTTAGATGAAATTGTAATATGTTGTATCCCCTGTTGCCATTTAGGACTATCGGTCGAGGCCTTTTTGCTGCGGAGTGTGTCGATTTTCCTCCGGAAACTACGAGAGCTACCAGAATCACTTCCGCAATGCGCACAAAAGAACGGTGCGGAATAGACTTCTTCTTAATTGCTCTTCTTGCGCATTTGTTGCAAACAAGACAACATTGGAGATTCATGTAAGAATATTCCACAGGGATATATTATTTGCACAGCAGCTTAAAAGGAGCGATGTAGTCAGACAGATGCAGGCAAGGAAGCCTCTCGCCAGTGGTGCAAGGCCTATGTACTATTGCAAAAAATGCCTGTACCGTGACACACTCTACAATGGCGTGAAGAGACACATTTATCGGGACCATTTTAAACATGTTGCCACACCATATCTGGGTACGGTTTCCAAGGCATCTGTCCAAAATGGGGCTCCTTTCAATGGCGATAACATACTTTGTAAACGATGCAGGTTTACCACCAAAAGCTACGAGTCCCTTGTGCAGCATGTCATCGAATACCATGAGCGCATTGGTGCTCAAGTAACTGCCATGATAGGGCATTCTAATGTTTTGGTCTCAAGTTTGCCAAGCATGTCTCAGAAATCCTCTATGATGGTCAACGGGGGCTCCTCACTTGGCGTTAATGCAAAGGCACAACAAGTCATTGGCTACTTAAAGCCAGCGGCCCCTGTTTATAAAGGTCAGTCTTTGGGTGTGGCTAAAAAGGCCATGTTCAATCCCCCAATGAGCACCCCTGCTGCTGAAAGTAATGGTCCTGGTTTCAATACAGCCCAAACACAGAAGTGGAAGATATGCACTGTATGCAATGAGCTGTTTCCAGAGAACCTCTACAGTGCTCATTTTGAAAGTGCGCACAAGGCAAGGATAGTGTGGGCTCTGGCCAAGTATATCATGAAAATCCACAATTTCACTAGCAAGTGTTTGCTTTGTAACCGCTACCTGCCGAGTGATACTCTTCTCAACCACATGCTAATACATGGCATCACTTGTCCGCAGTGTCTTTCTGCTTTCCACAGTGTTGAAAAACTCCTTGAGCATGAACGCCGGGTTCACCCGGAAGGGTACGTCGGACCACCGGGAGCATCGCCCTTAACTTTTGATCTCGCCATCAAAGAAAACATACAGCTTCATGTTCTCACCTTTAATATGAAAGAGTCCGATAGCAGCGATCAGCCTTTAGCTCCTTTGAACATGATCACCCCTCTTGGCAAAGCAGCCCCTTCCACGTTTTCAGAGATAAATACTCAAACGCTGGATAATTTTTATTGTACAGTCATGGATGCCAACCAGCCGGACAGGAGTATGTGTCCCCTATGTTGCGCCACATTAAAAGATCCTGTCCCTAATGCTTTGGCAATTCATCTGAGGCACCGACATCAAGTACTCCAAACAATGCATCCCGTTGAAAAAAGATTGTCGTACAAGTGCGTTCATTGCTTGGGAGTGTACACTAGTAACATGGTGGCTTCCACAATTACACTGCATCTTGTCCAGTGCAGAGGAGTAGGAAGGAACCTGGCAACACAAGGTCCTAAGTCAGCGTTGCCCCTTCAAATGTCAGGAGTAGGCAACATTAAGAGGCAGACACCAACACATCTGACAGCTAACCCCAAGAAGATCAAACTGAGTAAGCTGAGTAAAGCTGGTCAGGTAGACCTTGCTCTAGATCCTAAAACCAATGAGCATAAGACTTATGAAGCTCGTAAAAACTTCCTAAAAGCCTACTTCAATCAAAAACCTTACATTTCCCCTAAAGAGGAAAAGAAACTTTCTGCTAGTCTGTGGATATGGAAAGCGGACATTTGTAAGCATTTTGAAACCATGCAAAATGCATGCAAAAAACAATGCGAGACATCAGACGTGTCTGTGCTGCTGGGTTTTGACATGCAGGCACTCAAGAAGTTGAAACATGACATGGTCTTTGAGAACACCCCGCGTGATGGCTCGGCAGAAGGGAAGTCTGGTGGCCTCAAGTCTGGTACTCCAAACATGACCCAAACTGATCAACTTGAGACACAGAACTGTACAAAACGATTACCTCAACGCATCTCCTCTACCAGGCCGAGCCCATGCACTGAGCCCATCCTAATTGACTCTGACAGTGAACCAGAAATTGAACCGATACCTGTTGCAGACAAAAATGGTGACTCAAGCCTGCAGAAGATCGAATCCCAACAGGTTGCACGATCGACGGACAACTCGGAACATGTAAACACGATTGATGGTGAACCAGGAAAGGAATTGCTGCCCGCTGATAACACAGATAACAACTCGCCCGTTGATAACACAGATAACAACTCGCCCGTTGATAACACAGATAACAACTCGCCCGTTGATAACACCGATAACAACTCAGCCCTGCAGAAGATTGAACCCCTGTATCCAGCAGAATCAAACGAGAAATCGGAACATGTCGACAAAGATGACAGTGAATCAGAAGTAGAACCGATACTCATTGCTAACACAAGTGGTGACTCTGACCTGCAGAAGATTGAAACACTTCATCCAGCAGAATCAACCGAGGAATCAGAACAGGTTGACAAAGATGACAGTGAATCAGAAGTAGAACCGATATTTATTGCTAACACAAGTGGTGACTCTGACCTGCAGAAGATTGAACCCCTACATCCAGCAGAATCAACCGAGGAATCAGAACAGGTTGACAAAGATGATAGTGAATCAGAAATAGAACGGATGCTCTTTGCTAACACAAGTGGTGGCACGGACCTGCAGAAGATTGACAGTGATTCAGAAATGGAACCGATGCCTACTGCTAACACAAGTGGTGACTCGGACCTGCAGAAGATTGACAGTGATTCAGAGATAGAACCGATGCCTATTGCTAACACAAGTGGTGACTCGGACCTGCAGAAGATTGACAGTGATTCAGAAATGGAACCGATGCCTACTGCTAACACAAGTGGTGACCCGGACCTGCAGAAGATTGACAGAGATTCAGAGATAGAACCGATGCCTATTGCTAACACAAGCCGTGACTTGGGTCTGCTGGTTGAATTCCAGCAGCCAGAAAAATCGGGACAGGTAGACACAGTTGACAGTGAACCAGAAATGGAACCGATGCCCATTCTTGACACTAGTGGTGACTCGGACCTGCAAACTGAGTCCCAGCAGCCAGCGTAATCATCAGAAAACTCAGAACAGGTAAACAAAGTTGATCCTTCGAGCACCAATACAGACGCTTGAAACCCTTCTTGGCAAGTGTTCCTTGAATATATTTTGTCTGAGCAAGGAGTCTCATTCCCCTTTTGTCTTGTCAAATGAAAAGTGTGTCTCTTTTTGCATTAAAGGGGCCAGGGGGAGTCGATTTATATATACATGTATACAGTGTATATATATTAAAAAAAAACTTGTGAAGATGCATGCGTTTTGTTTGGCAACAATGTCAAATGACCATTCACATTGTTCCAAAGGTTATTGTTGAATATACTTTATGTATCACTTATAAAAAAACATGTGGTCTCATTTCT
The DNA here is from genome assembly GCF_033978785.1 of Entelurus aequoreus. Taxonomy (NCBI): domain Eukaryota; kingdom Metazoa; phylum Chordata; class Actinopteri; order Syngnathiformes; family Syngnathidae; genus Entelurus; species Entelurus aequoreus. The sequence goes on along the minus strand of NC_084731.1, from coordinate 25,549,067 downwards.
GAGATATATATTTTTTGATGAGCGGACTTATATTTGAACTGTATTGCCAGTGATCATTTGGAAACTTGCTAATGTACAAAATTTAATAAACAGTTATTTAATAAAATCAAAAGTACTTTTTCTGTATCATTTTTTCAGTCATCTAAAACAGTGGTCCACAACCACCGGGCCACGGCACGGTACCGGTCCATGGATCGATTGGTACCGGGCCGCACAATAATTTTTTTTTATTAAATCAACATAAAAAACACAAGATACACTTACAATTAGTGCACCAACCCAAACCCCCCCTCATTCGCACTAAAGGGTTGTTTCTTTCTGTTATTAATATTTTTGGTTCCTACATTATATATCAATACAGTCTGCGGGGATACAGTCCATAAGCACACATGATTGTATTTTTTTATGACAAATTAACCCCCCACCCCACTGATCTAAAAGGTCAATTTGTGAATGTATCGCTATCACTATGATTAAAGAGTTTAACTGATGCACTAATATGGGACACTGTTGATCTGAGAAAAACTAAACTAATTGGTAGTCAGCAACAATATTAATATGTTGATCTCTTAGTCCTGCTTTTACTTAATGGTTTAGATAGCAGATGTAACAGTAACAGGCTTGAAAACATGAAGTCAAAAGAGATACTGTGAGACAATGCCACAAAAATGTTGATCTCAGAAAATTGATTGTGCATGCAGTACTTAAGTCTAACAACATGGGGCAGTCATGTGTAGACAACTTTCTTGTGTGTTTATAATGCACACTTTAAACAAGTTGTCCTGTGAAGTGAGTGGAAAATTCACTGGGGGGTGTATGCTTACAATGCAATAAACTAATATTTTAAATTAAGTGACTGTGTCAATAAAAACTGATTAGTATTGGCTTTGTAGGGGAATGTTTTATGATACAGCTTTCATATTAAATCTCATGACCATTCAGTATCAATAATGTGTTAAGAAGTAAAATGTTTGAAAAATTCATTAAAACCTTCCCCAATGGGACTAGTATTAGGTTCACAGGCACATCTCAGTAAATTGAAATATTATTTTAGTGGTTAAATTAAAAAAGCAACTTTATTTTAAAATGTGTGTTAATTGCGACGCTTATTGCTCACAGGTCATTTAAAAAAATCTGTTTTTTCAAAAATGTTTTGAGAAATTCCTTAAAACTTTCTCCATGGGCCTAGCATTAGGTCATCTACAGGTGGGTCTCGGTAAATAGCGTGTATTTAAGGGGTCAACTCAAAAAGTACAAATCTTACATTCAAATGTTTTAAACGTGTCTTAATTGCGAGGCTAACTGCTTACGTGTAATTTAAAAAAACAAAAACTCTTAAAATGTAAAAAATTGTCAGAAAGGTTAACACTGTAAACTACTGGTTTGGGAACAAACCTGTTGAGCCTTTAATTGGTGACTTAATTATTCGAACACCTGAAATCACAACTTTTGCACAACATTCTGTCTAAAATGAACCTGTTTGCTCAAACTACCTCACATGAACATCTTTTTTACAGTGTTAAGTTTCCGCACATTCAGAATCACCATTTAAAATTAATTACACATTTAATATATCATCTTTATTTTACTGTGGCATTTTTAAAATGATCACATTTTGCTAACCTTTTCGTGATAGGCATTACATCCAGTACATATCAATTAACTTCAATTTTCAGACCTATCATAAGAAAATGCATTCTTTATTTAGGTCAGGAATATTAAAAAAAATATATATTTTATTGAGGGCCACATCGCAGTTAAAACTGCCTTCGGCGGGCCTCATGTAATGGTGAATATATAGGAATATAAATGTACAATTTCATGATATTACACAATCGCCAGTCCATTGTTATATTTTTACTCATGTACAGATTGATGGATAACTTGGTTCGAAATTGGGAATCAAGGTGACAAGCGGAAACAGTATGTAGTATTTTATTCTAACAAAAAATATTACAGGGAATATATGCTATTTGTAGCATGATCAGTTAATATTACAGTTTAGAAGATATACAATTGCTGCTTGCAGTACATGCAATTATTCTGTCAAAAATACAATAAAGTGCTTTATTGATGCACATTTCAAGGCCAGATTAAATGAGGCAGGCCACGTTAGATGATGTGACTGGCCAGATTAAATGATGTGGGCCATATCTTGCCCCCGAGCATTGAGTTCGACGTCTGTGCTGTACAGTAGGTCAGGGGCACCCAAAGTTTTTCCACAGAGGGTCACCTACTGAAAAATCAAAGGATGACTTACATATTTACAATATATTTATATTTTTAAAAATTTGTAAAAGGGCTTAAAGTTCCATACCTTATTAATAATTCGGATTTCTGCAGTGAAAATTTTCAGCAAAAGTGCGACTGAAAAAAGACAGAACAAAAAACAAATGTGCACTGCATACTACACTGGTTCTCAGGAGGATATATATTTAAAGAAGTTATGTTATTATCACCTATTAGTATCGATATACCAGCCTTGTCTATTTTACATTGTCTTTTTTTCGCCGATTTTTGCTCAGTTTGTTTAATTTTAGCACTACAATGTGCAATGGGTCACACTTTGGGCACCACTGTCCTAAATTTAGAAACAAAATGATAGAAAATCTAATTGGGTTTTTGACCGTGAGCATGTTACTTATCCTAATGAAGCGCAAGTGTGAATAACGTAGTAGTAGTAGTGCCAAACGCATGACAGTGAAGTACACACACAACATACCGTACTCTAAGTGTTATCTTTCAAGAGCAGAAATCAAGTCTTTACATCCTGCCTTGTCAGTTGGGGAGTGAAAATTTCACTGCCTCTTGACTTCCTTGGTGTGACACCTGTGTACTAACTTAATATGTAACGCAACATACTGAGTGATAGAGGAGTGCTGATTGAGGTAAACTACACAGTATAGTGGGTTCAATGAGGGCATATAGACTTGGAACATGGTCAGTGCTTCAAGTCCTTTCAACCCCTGGGAACAATTCTGGAATCAAAAGACTTAGAGGATGCAGTGACGGGCAGAAAAAATCTACTTGTAGCTTATGCTTAAGCTTATGCTTATGCTTATGTAGTTAAGCTTAGCTTAACTACATTTTCCAGTAGCTTGGCGGTAGCTTAGCTACTTTTAGACCCATGTAGTGTGGTAGATTACATCAAAGCTACAAAGAGAGAAAATAGACAGCGAATCCAGGCCCAAAAAAATATGGAGAAAATAAAATGACCTGGATAAATGAGAACTACCATACATATGGAGAAAATCCATGATGATTGGTTGGTGTTCGTATGATGGGTCACAATTGGCTAAAGTTAGGGCGAAACATTACAGACTGGCCAATCAGAGGCAAGATAAGGTGGGTCATCGGTACGAGTAAGCAAAATCACAACAATGATCATGTCACATGACAACGAGGGAGTCGGAGACAGAGGAACGCTTCAAGCTGACCACTCAAAAAAAAAAACGAAACAAGTGAAAATGGCAGAGGAATTCTCTCCCCCAGATTATATTTTTTCTTTCGTGATGAAAACGACGTCTAGGAAACCAACAATATTGTGTGTCCTTAGCTATATTTAGACAAAGGTGTGCGCTTAGAGAAAACAATGCCCAAAACCTTAGTTTTTAGTTGTTTACTCTGAAAACCAAAATCATAACTGCTCTCGTCATCTGAGACGTCCAACACAAATTTAGGAACACACATTAAGGTGAGTTGAGTTCATAAAAAGTTTTACTGCACATAACCATTACCAACTGTTCCCAAACAAACACATTTTTTGTCAAGATATAGATAAATGCTGTTTTTTTTTACTGTAGGTAGAGAAAATGAATAACATTATAGAGGGTGGGCCAAAAAAAGGCAAACTAAATAAATACATACAGTCGTGCTCATAAGTTTACATACCCTGGGAGAATTTATGATTTCTTGGCCATTCTTCAGAGAATATGAATGATAACACAAAAACCTTTCTTCCACTTATGCTTAATGGTTGTGTGAAGCTATTTATTGGCAAATAACTGTGTTGACTCTTTAAATCAAAATGACAAAAGAAAGTACCCAAATGACCCTGATCAAAAGTTGTCATACCCCAGTGACTTTGATCTGATAAAATGCACAAAAGTTGACACAAACAGGTTTGAAGGGCTAACCAAGGTTGCAATCCTCACCTGTGACATGTTTGTTTGTAATTAATGTGTGTGTATAAAAGGTCAGTGAGTTTCTGGGCTTCTGACCGACCATTGCATCTTTCATCCAGTGCTGCACAGATGTTTCTGGATTCTGAGTCATGGGGAAGGCAAAAGAATTGTCAAAGGATCTGCGAAAAAAGGTAATTGAACTGCATTAAACAGGACAAGGGTATAAAAAGATATCCAAGGAATTAAGAATGCCAATCAGCAGTATTCAAACGCTAATTAAGAAGTGGAAAATGAGGGATTCAGGTAGACCAGCAAAGATTTCAGCCACAACTGCCAGGAAAATTGTTCGAGATGCAAAGAAAAATCCACAAATAACTTCATCTGAAATACAGGACTCTCTGAAAAATTGGTGTGGCTGTTTCAAGATGCACAATAAGGAGGCACTTGAAGAAAAATGGGCTGCATGGTTGAGTCACCAGAAGAAAGCCATCACTCCAAATTACTTTGTTCCAGAAGTTTTGAGGCTTGTCTCTGCGCTGTTTGGCGTAATGTAAGCGGGATACTTTGTGACATTTGCGCAGAAATGGCTTTTGGGTACTTTCTTTTGTCATTTTGATTTAAAAAGAGTAAACACAGTTGTTTGCCAATAAATAGCTTCACACAACCATTAAGCATGAGTGGAAGAAAGGTTTTTGTGTTATCATTCATATTCTCTGAAGAATGGCCAAGAAATCATAAATTCTCCCAGGGTATGTAAACTTATGAGCACGGCTGTACAGTGGGGTGCAGGGACCCCTGGAGGTAGTGGTAGGGTGTCCCCAGTTAAATGACAGGTAGTTAATAGTAATGGACCATTATTGGTTCCATTTGTACACTCTCAGTTACATTAACATTGATATTATACATGTATATCTATAAATGCCGTTTAATGTAGCAAGCTACTTTTGCCGTGTAGCTTGTAGTGTAGCTTGCTACAATTCTCCGGGATAGCTTCACCTGTAGCTTAGTTACATTTAATCAAGAGTAACTTGTAGCTTAGCCTATTACATTTGAAAGTAAAGTTAAAGTACCAATAATTGTCACACACACACTAGGTGTGGCGAAATTATTCTCTGCATTTGACCCATCACCCTTGATCACCCCCTGGGAGGTGAGGGGAGCAGTGAGCAGCAGCGGTGGCTAAGCCCGGGAATCATTTTTTATGATTTAACCCCCAAATCCAACCCTTGATGCTGAGTGCCAAGCAGGGAGGTAATGGGCCCCATTTTTATAGTCTTTGGTATGACTCGGCCGGGGTTTGAACTCACGACTTACCGGTGACCTACCAAGTAGCTTCCCAAATACTGGGAGGATGTTTATTCAGTTGTTCAATTTTGTAGAAAAAAAACGGATAACAGACATGACACAAAACTTTAGTCATTTAAAATAGTTTTGGTTTTAAGAAACACTAAAAGAAATCAAGAAAATAAATTGTGGTAGTCAGTAACAATATTAATATTTTGATCAAGCACAGTAAACTAATTATGGAATCGCTCAATTCTGAGGATAAAAAATTATGGATGTCATTTTCTATTTCCACAGACAACACCTGCATCAGAATAAATATGTTTATTAGTCTGGGGTTAAAAAGCAGTGGTCACACCTTGGAGGTTAACATGAATCATGGCTCCAACAAAAGAGACGTCGATTGAAACAAAGGAGAGGATCATCAGACGTATTCAAGAAGGTAAATCATTGCGCAATGTTGCAAAAGATGTTAATTGTTCACAGTCAGCTGTGTCTAAAATCTGGGGAAGGTTGTAAAACGCAAGCATACTGGTAGACCCAAGGAAAACATCAAAGCGTCGAGACAGAAAACTTAAACCAATATGTCTTGAAAACAATAAATGCACAGCAAAACAACTAAAGAATAAATGTGCGGAAACTGGAGCCACCTTCTGTAAGAAACCACCTAAAGGAAATGGGATTTAAATAAAGAAAAGCTAAAAAAAAGCCGTCATTAACCAAACAAAAAAAACAAGGTTAAAATGAGCTAAGCGAAAGCAATCGAGGACTATGGATGACTGGGTGAAAGTCATATTCAGTGATGAATCGCAAATCTTTTGGAACTTTTGTTTGGTGCTGTTCCAATGAGATTTATGAAGACGACTGCCTGAAGATAACACACACATTTCCACAGTCATTGATGATAAGGGGTTGCCTGTCAGGTAACGGCAGGGGAGATGGCTGTCATAACATCTTTAATAAATGCACAAGTTTACATTGACATTCTGGACACTTTTCCTATTCCATCAATCGAAAGAATGTTTGGGGATGATGACAACATTTTTTAAGATGATAATGCATCTTCCCATAGAGAAAAAACTGTGAACAACTTTCCTTGAAGAAATATAGAAGGTCAAATAGTCAGGGATCTCAATTCAATTGAAAATTTGTGGTAGAAATTGAAGAGAATGGTCCATGGCAAGATTCCAACTTGCAAAGCTGATCTGATAACCGCAATCAGAGAAAGTTAAAACAAGATTGATTAGGAGTACTGTTTGTCTCTAATTAAGTCCATGCCTTAGAGCAGGGGTGGGCAATTAATTTTTACCGGGGGCCGCATGAGCAACCCGAGCACTGCTGGAGGGCCACATCGACAATATTTCAATTAAATTTTGCTCAATATTATTTTTAATATATACCGTAAGATAAATAATAATAATAATAATAATTAATAATAATAGTAATACTTCAACATAGTGTGTGTAACAGCATTCCATGACTAACATAAATAAATTAACATTAATAATAAATGACAGTAAAATAAGCACACGTATGACTGAGGAGTCATAGTGTAACTTTGTGTGGTGTTTGAGTTGTCTGACTTTTTGTGTGGCCATAAACGCACCAGTGGTTTAGTGCTATGCGTGTTGGTGACAGATGACAAGTTGGTTTTGGCCTGGTTTGTACGGCAGAAAATGACTAGTTTTTCGAGATAGAAGTGTTTTACTCATGTTTTTGGTGTGGTTATGTCCGAATATAAACAGTTTTGCTCAATAAAGTGATCGATATAATTCCTGTCCTCGAAGCATCTCGATAGACGTTACAATAATTGAACGGTGTTGACGAACACCGTTAGGGCCGCTTGTTGTCACTGTCACTCAAAGTTGCATTGCAAAATTACATAGAATAAATATGTTTATTTTGTTTAGAATTCAGATGGGATTTGATTTGGTGCGCGGCATATATTTGCTGCACGCAGCAGACGCTTGAGCAGTGCGCAATTGCGCAGGCACGCACCTTAGAGGGAACGTTGCTTTGCAGTCCATGTCTTGTTGGAAACACGTCATTCTTCATCAACTTTTCTCTTTTTAGCGTCTCGGGTGTAAACCGTGCATCACTTGTCGCTGCATGTGCACCTTCACTCGCAGGTTACACACGGACACACGCCCATAAATAATACTTTTCAAAATAAAAGTAGCACAGTTGTATTGCGCGCACGACATAGATGTTTTTTCAACTTTATTTTGTAATTTGTAATTGCAGCTGTTCACATTCACTCACAATCACGCACACGCATACGTCCACACGGAAGTAATACAAATAACGATTTTCAAAACAAAAGCAGCACCGTTGTATTGCACACTCGACATAGATACTTTTTAAAATGTATTTTGTAATTTATAATTGGCTTCACGCGGGCCGGACAGGGACGTACAAAGGGCCGGATGTGGCCCGCGGGCCGCAGAATGCCCAGGTCTGCCTTAGAGACTTCAATATGTTATAAAAACCAGAGTTGGTGCAGCAAAGTACTAGTAGGTTGTTGTAGTGCTTTTTTGTTTTTGTGATACCATATTTTCTATAAACCAAAATGTACAGTACAGGCCAAATGTTTGGACACACCTTCTCGTTCAATGCATTTTCTTTATTTTCATGACTATTTACATTGTAGATTGTCACTGAAGGCATCAAAACTATGAATGAACACGCTGAACAAAAAAGGTGAAATAACTGAAAACATGTTTTATATTCTAATTTCTTCAAAATAGCCACCCTTTGCTCTGATTACTGCTTTGCACACTCTTTGCATTCTGTCTGTGAGCTTCAAGAGGTCGTCACCGGAAATGGTTTTCACTTCACAGGTGTGCTTGAAGCTCATCGAGAGAATGCCAAGAGTGTGCAAAGCAGTAATCAGAGCAAAGGGTGGCTATTTTGAAGAAAGTAGAATATAAAACATGTTTTCAGTTATTTCACCTTTTACATAGTACATAACTCCATGTGTGTTCATTCATAGTTTTGATGCCTTCAGTGACAATCTACAGTGTAAATAGTCATGAAAATAAAGAAAACGCATCGAATGAGAAGGTGTGTCCAAACTTTTGGCCTGTACTGTATATATTATTTTTTTTAGACTTAGACTTAGACAAACTTTCTTGATCCACAAGGGAAATTGTTCCACACAGTCGCTTAGTTTCAAAGGATGGAAAGGATAATGCAGGTATTAAGTAGACTAAACATGTACCATGGTGTTTTTTTAAAGCCAGAAAGTGAAATGACAATAGTTTTTTTGTCATGTCTGTTCTACAAATTTAAATAACTGAATGAACACTCCAAGTCTGGTGATTTAATCATTCTTGCCAGCATTTGTATATTCTGGCATTGCCTGCACATGATTGTGTGTGTATGTGCGATCTCTTGAGTTATGAATAGAACACAATATGCATGGAAACTCAGTTGGGATTCCAAATTAGTCAAACCAAAGTGATCTTTCTCACACTTAGATGTGATCATCAGTACAAACCCAGGGAGGGCCGCTAACGTATCCATGTGTGTGCATTTCAGAAGGCCTGTGGTTGCTAATCTCTCCTGTCATTTGTTCCCCCGAGAGTAGTTGCTTGCTGCAGATAAACAGCAGATGAGCAGTTAGGGGGGAAAAAAAATATGAATCGTGCTTGTCAATGAAATAATGAAATGATATGTCCTAGTCTGCCAACTTGTTAAACAATAAGAGGTTTGTATTTACATAGTTGAAGACTGTTACTGTTGCTGTTACACTTGCAACAAAATCCCTAAAGGAAAGATGGCTTTTTCTACCAAAGTGCAGGGAGTTTGAACATTGGCGATGCCAGCAGCAGGTGACTGGTCTGAGGTCTGCAATGTCACTGATAACTTATCAGCCAAGCCTCATTTATGTGTGCAACCAGCCCTGCATCTCAGCATCAAATATGTCCTCGTGAAGGGTCGAGCCTTGTTTTGAAAGGACATGCTTGGAGCCTGGCATGACAAACATCATACATATAGCCTCATTTTCAGTTGTATTATTTTCTCAAAACTAGAGATGAGATAAATGCTTTAAAATGTAATATCGGAAATTATCGGTATCGTTTTTTTTATTATCGGTATCGGTTTTATTTTTTATTTTTTTATTAAATCAACTTAAAAAACACAAGATACACTTACAATTAGTGCACCAACCCAAAAAACCTCCCTCCCCCATTCACACTCATTCACACAAAAGGGTTGTTTCTTTCTGTTATTAATATTGTGGTTCCTACATTATATATCAATATATATCAATACAGTCTGCAAGGGATACAGTCCATAAGCACACATGATTGTGCGTGCTGCTGGTCCACTAATAGTACTAACCTTTAACAGTTAATTTTACTCATTTTCATTAATTGCTAGTTTCTATGTAACTGTTTTTATATTGTTTTACTTTCTTTTTTATTCAAGAAAATGTTTTTAATTTATTTATCTTATTTTATTTATTTATCTTTTTTAAAAAGGACCTTATCTTCACCATACCTGGTTGTCCAAATTAGGCATAATAATGTGGTAATTCCACGACTGTATGTATCGGTATTGGTTGATATTGGTATCGGTTGATATCGGTATCGGTAATTAAAGAGTTGGACAATATCGGAGTATCAGATATTGGCAAAAAGCCATTATCGGACATCCCTACTCAAAACTATTCTTAACTTACATGCTAATTTACTGTTAATATTTGGTTACTTTGTGCTGTAACATTGTTCTATCTACACTTCTGTTAAAATATAATAGGCACTTATTTTTCTGTTGTTTGGATACTTTAAATTAGTTTTGAGCAATACTAAAAATTTGGGTATATGGATATACAGTACAGGCCAAAAGTTTGGACACACCTTCTCCTCATTCAATGCTTTTTCTTTATTTTCATGACTATTTACATTGTAGATCGTCACTGAAGGCATCTAAACTCTGAATGAACACATGTGGAGTTATGAACTATATACAGTATACAGTAGATATATTGGATACTGATACTACATATTTTCACTATCATTCATGATAGTGAATGATAGTGATGAATAATTACATTTTCTATCACAATTATAATAAAAGAAATATCAATATAAATTACATGTTTAAATTGTTTCCAACTATTTAGCTCTGATTGAAAGCCTTTGGTTTTTGCTATTAAAGACTTAATGTGTCTCTAGGGATTTATTTCCTGAGTTTGTAAACAACAACAAAAATGTCAACTAAACCACTGAAGTATCGATCCAAAGCTGACACTACACTTTTAATTTCCCCGTCTTCAATTTTAATTATCTTCAAAACAAAACAGGACATAAAAGTCTTTAAGTTTTTGAAGGGTGTTTTTTTTTTTTTTTTAATTTTTGCTAAAAATTTTAATAAAATTCGGTCTTAAAAAAAAAAAAGGATAATAATAATATAAACATATTTTTATATTTTATGTTGACCATTTTAAAAGCCTTTTGATCAGGGTTATCATTTGATGAAAAAGCCTTCAAAGAGTTAATAATAATAAATAAATAAAAAACATTAAATGTTTAGCATTTTTTGTTTATGGTTAAAGTTAATTAAGCAAAAAAAAGTGAAAAAAAATATGCTTCCAAAATGTCTTTTTTATGCCCTTTGAAGAATAAAGGACTTATATGTCCTGTTTGGTTTTGGGGGTATTGTTGAATAACTGCCAGTATAAAGAATTGAACGTTGAAATAAACATAAATAACATTTTAAAAATCATGTATTTTGGAGTAACACAACAAAAATTATGACCAACAATTTACTGAAAGGTCAAAAAAATTACCCTTTGACCTCTGAAAATTAAAAAAACAATATCAATTTTTCCCCCCGCATAATTTAGGTGTAATTTAGCTCGATTGAATGTGCTTTTGGTGAATTTGAATAAACCACTATGGTGCAATTAAGTTTATTAAACATAAACAAACATTCAAGGCAGTTTACGCAACTAATCATTTAAATTATTCCGCAGCCCTCCTGATTTCAATTCACACATTTTATTCATTTGCTTGTTATTTACATGTGCTGACACACTGAACAAACAGGCCTTGACCACAAATACGAACAACTTCACGCTGTGAATAATAGAAAAAGACAGTTAGATCAAGTATGCTTGAGTATTTACATAATAACTGGGTCTCGTTTACACTAAAGTTGGCACCATGCCCATGTTGCGGTGGTGCGTGTACGGTAAAGGAGCGGCGGCGTGCAGGTGCGACTGGGTCGGCATGAGGTGCGGGGCGTGGCTGTACGACAGAAGAGCGGCGGGGTTGAGGCCAAAGGGCCCGCCGTTGTCCTCCATGGAGGACGGCTGGGGGATCTCTCCGAACGTCTCCAACATCGCTGCCTTCTTACTCTTCTTGTTCTTACTGGACACTTTCCTATTGCGTGTTTGGATGCCATCTTTCTTCATAGTGAGAGGCCGGTTGATCTGTGAAAGGGTTTTGTCTGTGTTTAATTTGCGATGTTGCAACATACGGGCGATTAGTACTCACGTTGTGTAGTTTAAAGTACAATCCGCAAGCGTTACACACTGGCTCGCCGCTGGCGTTGCGTCTCCACAGCGTTGTCGTGCTCGTGTGACAGTTGGCGCATTGCGTGCCGGCCCGCTTGCTCACGATCTGAAACACAAATACATTTTTCTTTCTTTTCTTTCCACCCCCCCTGCTTTTATAAAGCACCCCTCCCAGGTTGTCCTACCAGCCTCTTCTTGGGTCGGATCAGAGGTCGGTTCTGGCCGTTCATCTTATGGTACAGTCCACAGGCGTTACAGAGATAGTGGCCTGTTCCGTCACGGCGCCAGAGGGGGGTCGCTGTGGCTCCGCAGTTTACACACTCTCGGGCCTCTGTGTTACAAAAAAGTGCTATTAATTTCAATACTTTATTCCAGAACCAGTGAAAATATGATAATAAACAAACTAGTGTTGTCCCGATACCAATATTTTGGTATCTGTACTTTTCGATACTTTTCTAAATAAAGGGGACCACAAAAAATTGCATTATTGGCTTTATTTTAACTAAAAAATCTTAGAGTACATTAAACCTATGTTTCTGTCATGATCCGTGGTCCGGATCATGTTTTTGTTATGTTCTGTTAGTTCTAGACTCCAATAGTTCCTGTTTTTGTGCACCCTTGTTTGTTTTAGTTACCATGGCGACTTATGATTTTCCCCTGCCTCTGGTGTTCGGGACGCGCACCTGTTTCCAATCTAGAGACATTATTTAAGCCTGCCTTTGCCAGTCAGTCGTCCTGACGTCATTGTTTGTCTCATGCCTGGACTACGTAAGTCGTGTTTCTTTCATGCCACAGTTTCATAAGTTCTCTATGTCCATAGTCTATGCTAAGTATTTACTTTAACTCCAAGTGCGATCAGCGCGTTGTGCTTTCGCCTTGTTTTCCGTTTTTGTACCTTTTTGAGTTTTTGAGAATTAAATCATGTTTTTACCTGCACGCCTTGTCCGGAATAGTCCGTTTGCATCCTGGGAGAACAAACCTCGCAGTAAGCTGCAAAACCCCCGCCGTGACAGTTTCTTATTGCAAGTTTGTCCTAAAATAAAATAGTGAACATACAAGACAACTTATCTTTTAGTAGTAAGTAAGCAATCAAAGGCTCCTAATTTAGTCTGCTGACATATGCAGTAACATATCGTGTCATTTTCCATTCTATTATTTTGTCAAAATTATCAAGGACAAGTGGTAGAAAATGAATTATTCATCTACTGGTTCATTTACCGGTACTGTTAATATCTGCTTACTTTCTCTTTTATCATGTTCTATCTACACTTCTGTTAAAATGTAATAATCACTTATTCTTCTCTTGTTTGAATGCTCTTCATTAGTTTTGGATGACACCACAAATTTGGGTATCAATTTGATGCAAGTCGTCCAGGGACATATTTCATGAGTTTATAAACATAATATACATTTTTTAAAAACGAAAGAAGATGTTGTGATGCCAAAAAATATCGACGTAATCATAGTAGCATTGACTTAATACGCGCCTGTACTTGGTATCATTACAGTGGCTGTTAGATGTAGATCCACCCATGGCGTTTGTTTACATTTTGAAGCTAGTGAAGCATGTTTAGCTATTCCTTGTCCTGCAGGGATGATACTTGTAAGAAACATACTTTATTTGTCGCCATGGACACGAGAATAAGTGATTTAGAAGAAGCTAAAACTCTGCCGACTGGGGTTGGATGTTAGCCGCTAACTAGCTAGCCATGTCTTAAAGTACCTCTTCCAGTGGGCATTTCAGTGTTACAACTTCTCCTTTATTGTTAGTTTTTGAGCCAAATTGCGTCCATTCTCCCTTTTCTGTCTACACACATTGTCTGCTTGTAAGTACTCCGTGATTGTGCGCTGCCGAACATGCTCCTCTGCTTGTAAACCAGCAATGTCATGACGTGATGATGATGGGGGCTCGGGGGGATGGGGGACCAGTACTTTTTAGAGGCGGTATAGTACCTAATATGATTCATTAGTATCGCGGTACAATACTAACACCGGTATACCCTACAACCCTAAAACAAACTATAATGTTTATTATGGTGTAGGACTGCACTGCTGCGAAACCTTAACAATGAACATAATGCTGGATTCATACTAGAAACACAACATTTTCAATGTTTTTAAAGGCAGAATGTTGGATGTTTATTGTCGGACTTGTGGTCCTGTCACAGGAAAAATGCCTCAATCATATAATCAATCACCTTGAACCCCAGTTTCCCTGTTTGAGAGCCAAGTGTGCTAGCCAATTAGCTAAACATGCAAGCTGTCAGCTCATCGTGCAGTGCGACTCTTGAGGCATCAGGGAATGCGGTTCACCATTCTGCCACCCGTTACACCAGTGTTTCTCAAATAGACACAAACACAGTGGTTCCTAACCTTTTTGTTGCATTCACCTGTTGATTAGATTGAGGACGGCTGCCATCTAGCTGCAGGCTTGTCTATCGTTCTAACATGAATACTAGATGAGTGTTTCTTAACCATAAGGCCCATTGTTGGGCCTCGAGCGCCACCTAGAGGGCCGCCAAAATATATCTTTCTCAGCTGTGGTCTGTTTGGGCCGCAGCGTTACTCAGTTGTAATACGCTTTTTCCACCACTTGTGGCAGTAATGACAACATCAAACAAACAGAAGAAGTCTGGAGCTAACGCCAGAGATGTTTCTCAGGTGCAAAAATTATGACTAATGTGGTGAAGCTATATTTTCATTTGCGCTTTAGTTTATAAACAGTTTAATTACTCATTTAGTTTATTTTAATCTAGCACAACATAATTGTATGAAAATATATTTTTGTCATTCATTTTTGAGTTACTTTCTTTGCAGTAAAATGGTTAGTACATATTTTTCTAATCAGCCTGACCTAAGCCTAAGATTTATGTGTTAAATCATTAATCTTTGTGATTAACACATGGTTTTATATCATTTGACAAAACTGTAAACTATTAGTAGGCCAAATATAGTTATCTACCATGAATTGATTAACGTGGACCCCGATTTAAACAAGTTGAAAAACTTATTCGGGTGTTACCATTTAGTGGTCAATTGTTCGGAATATGTACTGTACTGTGCAATCTTCTAAAAAAGTTTCAATCAATCAATTAAAATGATTAAAATCAAGAGTAAGATTATTAACTCAATATTTGAGTTGGTCCCGGGCCCCTCTGTAGTGGAAAGTTAGGGCCTCGAGGCCAACTCAAATATGAACACTGAGTTAGTAATCTTACTCTTGATTTTAACCGTTTTTAATAACTATATTTATAATAATAAATGATAAATGGGTTATACTTGTATAGCGCTTTTCTACCTTCAAGGTACTCAAAGCGCTTTGACAGTATTTCCACATTCACCCATTCACACACACATTCACACACTGATGGAGGGAGCTGCCATGCAAGGCGCTAACCAGCACCCATCAGGAGCAAGGGTGAAGTGTCTTGCCCAAGGACACAACGGACGTGACTAGGATGGTAGAAGGTGGGGATTGAACCCCAGTAACCAGCAACCCTCCGATTGCTGGCACGGCCACTCTACCAACTTCGCCACGCCGTCCCCAGCGTCCCCCGAGCTTATTTAACCTACTTATAGTTTACAATTATGTCAAATTATATAAAAACATGTGTAATCACAAAGATTATTGATTTAACACTTAAATCCTAGGGTCTAAATCTCAGGTCAGGCTGATTAGAAAAATACATACTAACCATTTTAATGCAAAGGAAGTAACTCAAAAATAAATGACAAAAATATATTTTAATGCAATTATGTTGTGTTGAATTAAAATAAACTAAATGACTAATGAATGTGGTTGTTAACTAACTGTCAATAAACTAAAGCGCAAATGAAAATATAGCTTCACCACTTTAGTCATAATTTTTGCGCTTGACAAACATCTCTGGCTTTAGCTCCAGACTTCTTCTGTTCGTTTGATGTTGTCATTACTGCCACAAGTGGTGGAAAAAGTCTATTACAACTGAGTAACGATGCGGCCCAAACAGACCACAGCTGAGAAAGATATTTTTGGCGGCCCTGTAGGGGGAGCTCGAGGCCCAACAATGGGTCCTATGTTTAAGTTACACTGATCTAGTATTTATGTTAGAACGATAGACAAGCCTGCAGCTAGGTGGCAGCCGTGCTCAATCTAATCAACAGGTGAATGTAACTCACACAGTGCCTTGTATAAATAAATAGTATCAAGTTGGCAATTCAATCCACGGGTGTTGCGGAACATTTCTGTCCTCCAGGAGGATATGACCGAAAATGATAATAGAATAGAATAGAATAATAACACAATCTTACTCTATTCAACGGAATATTTTTTTTAAAATGTAAATTTGAGGCATTTTTAGGTTAATATTAGGTTGTTCATGCGATTGCTCACTGCTTTGAAGGAACTGACTCCTCCAGTTTAAGAATAACTTCAGCTCTTATTGTTTGGCAGGTTACTTCGCTTTTGCTATCTTCTTGTTGTCCATGGACTTGACATTACCGATCCTAAGAATAGGTGGACAACTTCTGGGATTTATGTTAGCCTTTTATTAGCCTGTCATGTTCAACTTTTTCTAAGAATGTCTATGTTGCGCTTCAAAAACAAACAAAAAATAGATTTTTTTGAAGATGGGGGACGCCTTTAGGTCTCTAGAAGTGGATGTGACAGAAAATAATAATAGAATAGAATAATAACACAATCTTCCTCTATTGAACTGAATACTTTTTTAAAATATGTACATTTGAGGCATTTTTATCCCTATCAAGGTAATTCTACAGATATCAAAAAACAGATTCAGACCCATGGTGTATGCCATTATTAGTCTGATTATAATTGGGCTATGTGAACATAAACATTGGCAAAATGCACGTGACTGGATTATTAGGTTGTTAAAGCGAATGCTCACTGCTTTGAAAGGAACTGTGGCATTTGTTTGGGTTCGTCTGCAAAGGCGTCGAAGGCAGGCAGTAAAGTTTTGCATTTCTGGCGTACAAACAAAACAAAATATTTGATCAATAGTTTAACGACTTGGATCCGGGGTGTGTCGGAAAAGATAGATTTCATATCGCAAGTTTTCGCCTTTCGTAGTAATCACCTGACAAGTTTTTGGTTGTATCATTGATACATACATGTATTATTGTGTGAATGCTCCAAAGCATTTCCCATTCAAAATGAATTGGCCATTTTTTCAAACTTCCACCATTTCCAAATTTTTCAAACGATTCAAACTATTCTACCTTCAACACATTGCACCATCCTGGAAATTTAAACTACTTTTTTTCCAAGTTCAAAACAATTCCAGGATTTTCCAGAATTCCTGGTTTTCCAAAGCCCTATTTCCACCATTTATTCTGGCGACTACTCCTTCTACATTTTTCAACGCATTTCAACCGTTCCACCGTCAAAACATTTCTCTTAATCAGGACAAAAAAGGAAGTTGTTTTTTGAACTGGACAAATTCCTGGTTTTCCTGAAGTTTCAGGAATTCCGTAATACCATTTCTCAACCCAACATGTTACTACTTCAACATTTCTCGACTGATTTAAAAATTCTAACACCAACAATTTCAACTCATTCAGACCATACAAGTTTTTTACCATTTTCCAAAAAATTCCCGCTTTTCCCAAAATTCCAATTTTGGGGGAAATTTCCATTGAAATCAATGGGACATTCTTCAAAGTTCCACAAGTCCCACATTTTTCATCTGATTCTAACTGTGCGAACTCCAAAATATTCAGCCTGTTTGGGAATTGTGCGCTCTAATTCATCAATTATAAAAAATTCCAGGATTTCAGTTCAACTTCAGCATTGGAGCATTCACGCGCAATTCCTTCAGGAATTGCCTCATGTAGTTTATTACTCATTTTCAGTTTTTAGTTTTTCCTTGTTTTTCGTTACGTTTTACTTTGTTACTCTGCACCCCAAACACAACATTTTCCCATTGGGGGATAAGTAAAGTTGGTCCTATCTTATCCTATTACGGCGTGCATCAATGGCCCCAAATATGGTCACACTAATATTTTGTACGATTATTTACGTTTCGAAACAATTTGTCATTTGTAAAATGTAACATGAAAGCAAGCGTTTTATCTTTGGGGTCTCAAAAATGTTGGATTTGCTTTGTTATTATTTATATTGGCACCATTACCAACAATAATGTGAATAATTGACACTTAAACGAGACTATTCCTATTGCTTGTGAATGTTTTAATGTACAATTAGTTAGTATTTTAATGAATACAGTGTGTGCGTGTAGACGCACTCTTGTTGCATTCTTGAATTGGGTGACATCACGAATGATTAGACCAGGGGTGTCAAACTCATTTTAGATCGGGGGCCACATGGAGAAAAATCTATTCCCAAGTGGTAAAATCGCAGCACGATTACTTAAAAATAAAGACAACTTCAAATTTTGTTTCTTTGTTTAAAAACAGAACAAGTACATTCTAAAAATGTAAAAATCATAATGTTTTTAGGGTTTTTTTACACTTACATGTTGCGGTTAATAGTATTGCATCTTTATTTGTCGTTATTTATACTTTCTGAATAAATTATGTGATAATGTTCATCAGTCAACTCATTGGTGTTCATTTTCAATCTATCAAGATAAAAAAAATATCAAAATCAAATTAAAGGATGTTATTTATGTAGTTTGCTCATTTTCCTCGACAGGTGCAATAACATCATGTGTTGGTTTTTTTTTACATATGTAGAATAATCTTCTTGCTATTGCGACATCTAGTGGACACATTTAGAACAGCGGTTTCTTTCATTCCAAAATGTTGGCTTATTTTCATACTTAGCAAACTCATCCCGCGGGTCGGATAAAACCTGTTCGCCCGTGGGCCGTACTTTTGACACCCCTGGATTAGATGGTTTTCAAAGTATTATAATCAGGTTTCTTACCCGGCGTGGATATTCTCATCTTGTTGCAAAGTTTCGGGGAGTACTGCGGGCTCATCCAGGCCCCGGGGTTGCTGTAGTAGCTGGCCACGCCGTACTCCTGCGAGGCCGTCATGTACGAGCTGTAAGGGCTCAACATGTGCGGATGGGATTGGGGAGACGGCGTGTACACACTCCCGGCGGCGGGGGTCAGGTTGAGAAAACTGCCGCAGGACGTCGACCCTTCCAGCGGGCTCAAACGCTCTGCCTTGAGACCCTCCTGAGGCTGGGGGCTATCCCTGTTCTCCCTGCTTGGAGACAAGTATCCATCCCTGGTGGGGTTGACACAGGAAGAGACCCCCGTGTACAAAGAAGTCGGAAGTGTGGTTTTAGTCAGAGGACTGCTGCTCCAGGTGCTGGCTGTGGAGTCGTAGGGTAAGCCCAAGGAGTGACCGGTCGATCCGTCCAGTAACTGGAAGTTACTGAAGAGGCTCGGTGAGGAAAACACCTGGCGGACTTTTAGATAGAACAGAAGTCATGTAAATCCTTTATCAAACTCTGAAATGATTCCAAGGATGTCTTTGGATGCGTTCATTCATACAGGTCATGGTTTTTTTTCATGGTATTTAACCGATCACAACTGGACTGTTCAGTTTGTGTCAGAAAATGTTTAGGCTCAGGCTTCATCAGTGCATGGTTATAGACTTAAAGTCGTCACTCAGACTAGATCTGACCCAACATCCGAACAAGGACTAGATCTGACCAAAAGTTCTAACAAGGATTCGGTCTGCCCAAATCTGAGTCAGTGAGCATGAACTGATGAAGCCTGCTTGGAGGAGAGGTGAAACATCTTCTAAGACAAACTGAACAGTCTTGTGATCAACTGAATGCCCTGAGGGTGCAAAGGGTGAGGATGATTTCATTCATCCAGGTCGTTGCAATTTCAGGGCGTTCAATCGATCACAACTGGACTGTTTAGACCAGTGGTTCTTAACCTTGTTGGAGGTACCGAACCCCACCAGTTTCATATGCGCATTCACCGAACCCTTTTTTAGTGAAAAATTTTAAAAAAAATAATTTCAAATTCAAGACAAAGTTATATGTTTTTGGTAACACTTTAGTATGGGGAACATATTCTAAGTAACAAAGACTTAGTTTAGAGTTATTTGGACACTAGGGGAACATATTCTAAGTAACAAAGACTTAATTTAGAGTTATTTGGACACCAGGGGAACATATTCTAAGTAACAAAGACTACATTTAGAGTTATTTGGACACTAGGGGAACATATTCTAAGTAACAAAGACTAAATTTAGAGTTATTTGGACACTAGGGGAACATATTCTAAGTAACAAAGACTTAATTTAGAGTTATTTGGACACTAGGGGAACATATTCTAAGTAACAAAGACTTAATTTAGAGTTATTTGGACACTTTGGGAACATATTCTAAGTAACAAAGACTTAATTTAGAGTTATTTGGACACTAGGGGAACATATTCTATGTAACAAAGACTACATTTAGAGTTATTTGGACACTAGGGGAACATATTCTAAGTAACAAAGACTTAGTTTAGAGTTATTTGGACACTAGGGGAACATATTCTAAGTAACAAAGACTTAATTTAGAGTTATTTGGACACTAGGGGAACATATTCGAAGCAACAAAGACTTAATTTAGAGTTATTTGGACACTAGGGGAACATATTCTAAGTAAGAAAGACTTAATTTAGAGTTATTTGGACACTAGGGGAACATATTCTAAGTAACAAAGACTTAATTTAGAGTTATTTGGACACTAGGGGAATATATTCTAAGTAATAAAGACTTAATTTAGAGTTATTTGGTTAGGGATAGGGTCAGGGTTAGAGGGTTAGGGTTATAATAAGGCCATGCCGAATAAGGCATTAATAAGTACTTAATAATGACTAGTTAAGAGCCAATATGTTACTAATTTGCATGTTAACAAACAACTAATTAATGGTGAATATATTCCCCATAATAAAGTGTTACCATGTTTTTTTACTGGTGCCTAAAATGAACCGTGCATGAACATCACCTTGTTCAAACAACAAAACCAACACAGTGCATAAACTCACAACAAATTACACACCTGCAAATCAGTCAGCTGTTGTCGTATCCGTAATACACCGATAGGGAGAAGTTTGTATTTACACGATGAGTCGGGTGTGTTTTGACCTCTGCCGAACCCCTGAGGCCGACTCACCGAACCCCTAGGGTTTGATCGAACCCAGGTTAAGAACCACTGGTTTAGACGTTTCGCCTCTCATCAGAGCAGGCTTCATCAGTTCATGCTCATAGATTCAGATTTAGTCAGAACTATGGTACTAGAACCTAGCAGCTTTCATCAGTTTATGCTCTTAGACATAGATTGGTCAGATCTAGTCCTCCTTTGGACGAGACCAATAGTCCGAAAAAGTAACTGATTTGACCTAAAGTCCAAATGAGGATTCCATCTGACCAATCAGTCTTCTATGACAAACTGAACAGTCCAGTTGCGATCGATTGAATGCCTTGATAGGTGAGCGGTGAGCACTGACCCGAGCTGTGTCTATAGGTGGACTGTGCTCGACTCTGACTGGGACTGGACAAGAAGGAGGACAGGCTGGTGTAATCTGTGTCCTGACAGGATAAGAAGGTGTCGCCGTTTTCTCCTGGAGGCAGCAGACCGGACTCAGAGGAGAAGGCCGCCAGAGGATCCGAGCCCAGCAGTGATGAAGACACCCAGTGTGATGGCTCTGAACAATCCTCCATGTTACACCTAGTGGAATATGTCTCACTTGTCACTTTAGGGAAACCGGTTGTGTGTTTTGAGGATTAACTTCAAAATGTGTATTAAATCAAATAAAGTATTTGACACAGTCCAAAGAAGGTGTGGTTCAGTGAAAATAAAAAGTAATAATCTGTCCATAGGTTGAGTGTCCATCCTGTGGTTGACTGGTGATCAGTCCAGTGCAACAACAACCAAGTAAAGACAGGATTGTTTTGTCTTTTAGCACTTGGTAAATAAACACCACTTTAAGTATACTTGAACACAGATTTACACAAACTGTTGGATGAAACCAATACTTTGTTGGGCTCTTTGGCACTTGGAAACATTGTGTAGGCCAACATGTCTCCTGAGAACCACCGTCTTCTGCAGTGGACATTTGTGTTTTGCATAACAAGGCTATTTTCTTTGACATTTTTAACTCTGATAAAAGTGCAAAAGTACAAATTAAAGTCGTCTTTCTGAGCAACTACACAGCAGCAATGGTCTCAAAGAATAGCTTTCTGTAAAAAATTGCCAAAATAAGCATGCTGGACAGTCATCATACCATGAATTGATTAACGTGGACCCTGACTTAAACAAGTTGAAAAACTTATTCGGGTGCTACCATTTAGTGGTCAATTGTACGGAATATGTACTGTACGGTGCAATCTACTAATAAAAGTTTCAATCAATCAATCATCCAAAATGAAAATACAAAATTAAAGATGCTAAAAATAACAAGTTAAGACATGTAATTAATCACAACAAAAGTATTGCATTAATCATGTAAATAAGCAGATTAATCACGCAATTTTTTGGACCAAACATGTTCCTTTACCTTAACTGCAGATTTTTACCTGAGAGGCGACAGTTGTTTTACGGCGAGTGATCAGGTCAGGTTCAATTTCAATCCAAAGTACATTGCGACTGGATTTTAGATAAAATTGTTAGCAAGTTTTGAGAAAATACACGTAGTGCATTCAAGTAATATTAGAATATGCTAAAAAAAATGTATTAATATATTAATAATAAATACTAAATATAACATATATTAAAAAAAATCCTGAATGACCTTCTGATAATACAATTGCATTTGTGTCCAAATATTAGAGTCTTTTTAGGTCAATTTAAATTTTGCAAGTAAATTATAATCTGGGATTAATCACGGTTAATCCAAATTAAAAAGTGTAATTAATCTGATTATAAAAACTGATCATTTGACAGCACTTTTTACTACTCGTTTAAATATTTCATTCAGTTTTATTTGCTTTTATCAGCTATTTAATTGTTTTATATCTAAACTTTCAGATTGTTTTTATTTATTTATTTATTTATTTAGTCTTTTATCAATTTGTTGTTTTTCTTCTTTGTAATTATTACTATACAGCACTTTGGGCATCTTGAACTGTTGTTTTTAAATGTGCTTTTTATATAATCTTTGACCCTGACCACTATTAATTGTTTTATTATTAGGATAATAGCATTTTCACTGGTATTGTTTTATGTTGTTGTCTTTTTTCTTTAATGACTTGGGAAAAAATGTGCGCTTTCCCAGCATCATACAGGAAATAGGTTCATTTTCAAACAATTCTCCACCTTTATTCTATTTAAAACAAACAAACAAAAACATGAAAGCCATGCAAAATAATATGAATATTACTATTATTACAGTGAAAATCATACTATTTAAAAAGTATTATTTTTATTATCAATTATGTATTCTATTTTTTTATTATATTAGTATTTATTATACTTGATATTATCTATGATATTATTTATTATGCCTTTTATTATTTAATAATGCTATTATTCTAATACTGTACATCATTTGAATTGTTTAAATGCACAAAATCCCAAAAATATATAGTTTTTAATGTACTCCAAAAAAATGTTAACGTTTGAATATCATATTTTCACAATAAAGTGCAGACCTTATTTTAGTCTCTGCAACTAAATATATTAACATGGAATAAACACATTTTAAAACGACAAAATATCCTCCACAGTCACCATCAACCTTCAGGGACAAACAAATACAAAACAAGACAAAATAGTCAACTTTATCCAAGAACTCAAATGAAATTGAAACCGGTATACAACCTAGACATGGATCTAAATGAGCTAAAAGTCAATAAATGCTCCAATATTAGGAGAAATTAAAGATATGAATCTCTTGAATCATCTTGAAATGCACACACACACTCACACACACACTTAGGGGGTCACCTACCTTATTGACAAGTCACGCTTGAGGGAGAGTTGGACTGGGCTTAAAATGTTTAGGGTGAAATGTGTTCTGTCAGGTGGAGGGTGGCACAACTTCAATGGCCTTCTCATTGACTCAAAAAAAAAAACGGAGAAAAAAAAAAAAACAGCTTCTCCAACCATCAGCAAAGTTTCAAGCCAACAGCGTGTGGGAGGGATTGGGGACAGCATTTAGAGAGACACACCTCCATCCAGACTGAAAAAAGTCCTACAATGTGTGTAACAGGAGCACATTTAACACCCTAAATCAAATATATTCAACTAAATTATTTCGGGGGCCACATTTCTTTACTATTATTCTTATTTTGTATGCATTGTATACTAACTTCCTCTATAGTAGACATTATATTTTGGTCATAGCTACAGGAGTGCTTTGCCGTCTTTAAGGACCTTCTGCAAAAATGTGAGTCTTTCAAAAGTTGTTTGAATTGAACTCGCCAGTTGAATAGCTTAAATCAGTGCTGTCAAACGTATGGCCCGCGAACAGGTTTTCTCCGGCCCACGGGATGAGTTTGCTAAGTATAAAAATTGACCTGAAATTCTTGAATGAAAGAAACAGCTGTTCTAAATGTGTCCACTAGATGTCGCAATAGCAATTCTTTGTATCTTTGTAGATGATGCTACATATGTACAAAATAAACCACATGATGTTAGTACATCGGTCGAGGAAAATGTTCAAACTACATAAATAACATCCTGTAATTTGATTTTGATAGAATTTTTAAAATCTTGATAGACACTAATGAGTTGACTCATTATCACATAATTTATTCAGAAAATATAAATAGCGACAAATAAATGATTAAACGCAACATGTAAGTGTAAAAAAAAAACACAACATTATGATTTGTACATTTGTGCTCGTTGTATTTTTAAACAAAGAAAACAATCTGAAGTTGTCTTTATTTCTAAGTTATCGTGCCGTGATTTTACCAGTCTAAAATGATCTAAATCAGTGGTTCTTAACATTGTTGGAGGTACCGAACCCCACCAGTTTCATATGCGCATTCACCGAACCCTTCTTTAGTGAAAAATAAAATGTTTTTTTTTTTCAAATTCAAGACAAAGTTATATGTTTTTGGTAACACTTTAGTATGGGGAACATATTCTAAGTAACAAAGACTTAATTTAGAGTTTTTTGGACAGTAGGGGAACATATTGTAAGTGACAAACACTTACTTTAAAGTTATTTGGTTAGGGTTAGGGTTAGGGCCAGGGTTAGAGGGTTAGGGTTATAATAAGGCCATGCCGAATAAGGCATTAATAAGTACTTTTAATGACTAGTTAAGAGCCAATATGTTACTAATTTGCATGTTAATAAGCAACTAATTAATGGTGAATATGTTCCCCATACTAAAGTGTTACCATGTTTTTTTACTGGTGCACAAAGTGAACCGTGCATGAACATCACCTTGTTCAAACAACAAAACCAACACAGTGCATAAACTGACAACAAGTTACACACCTGCAAATCAGTCTGACTTCTGTTGTTACCGTATCCGTAATACGCCGATAGGGAGAAGTTTTTATTTACACGATGAGTCGGGTGTGTTTTGACCTCCGCCGAACCCCTGAGCCCGACTCACCGAACCCCTAGGGTTCAATCGAACCCAGGTTAAGAACCACTGATCTAAATTGAGTTTGACACTCCTGGCTTACATGATGAAAAAGAGAGGACCTAAAACGGAACTTTGAGGAACACCACTAGCAGAACTAAAGAAGTCGAACAACTGACTGACTGAAGTAAACAAACTACAGCAACACTTTAGTTAAATGACATTGCGAAAAATATTGGTAACTGCCAAAAAGGAGAGGACTTAAAGGTGCCTTGAAGAATGTCTTAGTTATGTAAGTTTGGAGCCCAGTGTTCTGTTTGCTATCAAGGTTGAACGTCGATGCAAGGATCTGCCAATGTCTTTACAATGGTCCAAGGTCTTCTATGTCAGTGTTTTTCAACCTTTTTTGAGCCAAGGCACATTTTTTGCGTTGAAAAAATCCAGAGGCACACCACCAGCAGAAATCATTAAAAAACGAAACTCAGTTGACAGTAAAAAGTCGTTGTCGCAATTGTTGGATATGACTTTAAACCATAACCAAGCATGCATCACTATAGCTCTTGTCTCAAAGTAGTTGTACTGTCACCACCTGTCACATCACACCATGACTTATTTGGTGTTTTTTGCTGTTTTCCTGTGTGTAGTGTTTTAGTTCTTGTCTTGCGCTCCTATTTTGGTGGCTTTTTCTCCTTTTGTTGGTGTTTTCCTGTAGCAGTTTCATGTCTTCCTTTCAGCGATAAATACTTTGTTTTAGCAATCAAGAATATTTCAGTTGTTTTTATCTTTCTTTGTGGGGACATTGTTGATTGTCATGTCATGTTCGGATGTACATTGTGGACGCCGTCTTTGCTCCATAGTAAGTCTTTGCTGTCGTCCAGCATTCTGTTTTTGTTTACTTTGTAGCCAGTTCAGTTTTAGTGTTGTTCTGCATAGCCTTCCCTAAGCTTCAATGCCTTTTCTTAGGGGCACTCACCTTTTGTTTATTTTTGGTTTAAGCATTAGACGCCTTTTACCTGCACACTGCCTCCCGCTGTTTCCGACATCTACAAAGCAATTAACCATCGGCTGCCACCTACTGATATGGAAGAGTATTACACGGTTACTCTGCCAAGCTCTAGACAGCACCGACACTCAACAACAACACATCATTTGCAGACTATAATTACTGGTTTGCAAAAAATACTTTTAACTCAAATAGGTGAAATTACATAATCTCCCACGGCACACTAGTGGTTGAAAAACACTGTTCTACACAACAGGAGCACTTTGGTGTGGGGTGATGGTGTTTTGGCTCCCACGTCTTGAACTGAACTTGTGGGGCTGGTATGCTCCCCCGGTCCCTGTCCTGAATTCTCAATTTAAAGGCCTACTGAAACCCACTACTACCGACCACGCAGTCTGATAGTTTGTATATCAATTATGAAATCTTAACATTGCAACACATGCCAATACGGCCGGGTTAGATTAGTAAAGTGCAATTTTAAATTTCCCGCGAAATATCCTGCTGAAAACGTCTCGGTATGATGACGTTTGCGCGTGACGTCACGGATTGTAGCGGACATTTTGGGACACCATTGTGGCCAGCTATTAAGTCGTCTGTTTTCATCGCAAAATTCCACAGTATTCTGGACATCTGTGTTGGTGAATCTTTTGCAATTTGTTTAATGAACAATGAAAACCGCAAAGAAGAAAGCTGTAGGTGGGAAGCGGTGTATTAGCAGCCGGCTGCAGCAACACAAACACGTAGCGGCTACATCGTAGCCGGTGTTTCATTGTTTACATTCCCGAACGATGACAGTCAAGCTTTACCATTGGCCTGTGGAGAACTGGGACAACATAGACTCTTACCAGGAGGACTTTGAGTTGGATACGCATGCTTGTGGAGATGGGACAACAGAGATTCTTACCAGGAGGACTTTGAGTTAGATACGCGCTACCATGAGTACGCAGCTGCGGCTTCCAAACATTTGATCGCTTGCCCGTACGTGCGTGCCGCTATGTGCATGTCACATACGTAACTTTGGGGAAATATATGTGCTGTATGAACTTTGCGGAGGTGAACGATACTTTGGGCTGTGGGATTGAGTGTGTTGTGCGGGTGTTTGATTTGTATTGGCGGGTTATATGGACGGAGGGGGGGAGGTGTTTTGCGGATTAATTTGTGGCATATTAAATATAAGCCTGGTTGTGTTGTGGCTAATAGAGTATATATATGTCTTGTGTTTATTTACTGTTTTAGTCATTCCCAGCTGAATATCAGGTCCCACCCGCCTCTCACAGCATCTTCCCTATCTGAATCACTTCCACTGCCCTCTAATCCTTCACTCTCACTTTCCTCATCCACAAATCTTTCATCCTCGCTCAAATTAATGGGGTAATCGTCGCTTTCTCGGTCCGAATCGCTCTCGCTGCTGGTGGCCATGATTGAAAACAATGTGCAGATGTGAGGAGCTCCACCACCTGTGACGTCACGCTACTTCCGGTACAGGCAAGGCTTTTTTATCAGCGACCAAAAGTTGCGAACTTTATCGTCGATGTTCTCTACTAAATCCTTTCAGCAAAATTATGGCAATATTGCGAAATGATCAAGTATGACACATAGAATGGACCTGCTATCCCCGTTTAAATAAGAAAATCTCTGTTCAGTAGGCCTTTAAGGCTGTAAATCGTTCATAGTTTGACTGGTGTCACAGCAAAACTAAAAAAAAAAAGCTCCAAACTTTGACTTGTAGCCATCAAGGAGATAAACACGTCGACCGTGTTGCTATTTGGATCCCCCGACTTCCCAAGCACCGCATGGAGAGTTTGACAGACAAGTGAATAAAACAAATCTAAAATACAAAAGACTGTCATGGCGATGCAAAGCACTGCAGCCATGGAGAGAGATACGCTTTGATAGCGCACGGCCTGCACGTGGACCGGTCCGCTGTGCTTGGCGGCCATTTGATAGTCAAAGCAGCTCCGCAACTTTCTGCTCTTTGTTCATTTACAGTTTTCAGGGAAATTAGGGGACGGGAAGAAAAATAATTTGTGAAAAGTATGCCAATCAAACCACACTTAAAAGATTCATCTTTACTAGTTGTTTGTGTCATGTGATTGACTGGTAAACAGTCCAGGGTTGTCAAACTCATTTTCATTGAGGGCCACATTGTAGTTATGGCTGCTCTTGTAACAACAAATTATATATACATTTGCCTGTGCATTTGATTTTTTTTTTTTTTTTTTACATACATCGTAAAAAAAAATCTGTATTTTTTACAGTAAAAAACTAGCAACTCAATCACCAGAATTTTACTATAAAATGTACAGTGTTTTTTGCAACATATTAAATTAAATGGAAAAACTTTACCATCGTTTTTATTTTATTCTGGCAACTGAGCTGCCAATTTTTTACCACTAAAAAACGGTGACACTTTTTTTTGTGACGATCTGTCTGTTTGTGCTTCTTTGTTTTGTATTTACTTCCCATTAGTGCTCTTATTTGTTTCCATTTCCTGCTCGTCCCGTTGAGTGCTGTGTTTTTTCCTCATCTGCTGTTGATTGGCAGCCGGTCCAGGGTCCACACCTGCTGCCAATCAGCATGTTTCTATTTATGCCTGTCTCCAGCACTCCTCAGTCCTCGAAGATTGATTTATGTTTGTTGGACTTTTACATGCAAGACAGCTTCCTTTTCTGTTTTGAGTATATTAAACTCTTCTTACCTGCTCCCCGTTCTCCTGGTTCCTGCATCTTGGGGCCGCTAATACCGCAGCCATGCGAGTTCCTCACAGTTTTACCATTAACAGTAAAAATAACCAACCATAGATCTTACAGTAATAACACTCGCAGCTCAGTTGGCAACATTTCCTGTAAAAAAAAACATCAGAAAATTTACAGTAAAATGTATTGTAATTTTTACAGTGTACAATTTGATGGATAACTTGCTCTAAAACCATAAGTCAAGCAGAAATTGAAGTATAGAGTTTATGGCTCATATAATATACAGTACAATACGATTCATTTCAAAATCTACCCACCCAATACCCATCGACTATTACCTACCAACATGTTTACATTTACAGAGAAGGAATCTTTTTTTTTTTTGTTAATAGTATTTATTTATTCATTTGATAGGGAAATCATAATACAGATACTGAGAAAACAGACACTTTGTGTTTCCCTCCCCGACCCCAAAATATTTTTTACAAAATACAATAAAACACAAATAAATAAATAAATACAAAATAAATACAATATATATATATATATATATATATATATATATATATATATATATATATATATATATATATATATATATATATATATATATATATATATATATATATATAAATATTATACTTTTTTTTTTTTTTTTTGAGAAGGAAGCTTTTAATCCACCCGATCAGTCTCAATATCTTATTATTCAAATGTGATTAGTAAATTGCATCTTGAAGATTTGCAATAATCATACCAAACATACATACAAGACCAAAACATGTGACCAATGTGAAATCTTCAGCCATGTGGGGTGTAACGTAGCAATAAATGTAGTAATACATTTTGCTTTAAGACACTTCACAAATATGTTCAAAGAATGTGATTATTTTATAGAGCTGCTGTGCTACTTGTTTAGGGTTGGGGTTTGTTGTCACATATTTTGCCAGGGTTTCTCAAACAGTGGGGGTGCACCCTTAGGGGGGCGTGAGAGCCAGTATTAGCATCTTTGTACATTAATGCTCCAAACCTGCAGGTCGGTGCTTCAACAGGCTGACCACTAACTATTAGGAAGTACACACCGCCCTCGGGTTCACTGTAAATTAAGTAGGTAATGAAGATTTTACCAGGGGCCAGTGCACACAACATGGCCCACGGGACGTCCCAAGTAAAACAATAACTTTTTTTAAATTTATTTATTTGTTTTTTTTAATCTGTCCTGTCCAGCCACTCAGGCAAATCATATTGTTGATGTAGATGATCATAGCTGCTGTACGGATTTACAAAAGAGAAGTGGGGGATACTTCTCTTGTTGCCTCATTTGTATTTGACTTTATTAAATGTTTGGATATAATTAGTACAGATGGACCGGAGAGAAAGAAGAGAAGAAAAAAAACAAGACAAAGAGGGAAATTGTGGGGGCAAGACAACAACAACAAAAACAAAAAGACAACTATTTATATATAAAAATCTATGTATAAAAGTGAAAGTATAAATATATATATATATATATATATAGAGAGAGAGAGAGAGAGAGAGAGAGAGAGAGAGAGAGAGAGAGAGAGAGAGAGAGAGAGAGAGAGAGGGAGGGAGACATATATATATATACTGTATATACATGCATATATACGTATGTATGTATATACACACATATATACAAATTATACATATATACATACATACATATATACATATGTATATGTCTGTATGTATATATAAACTACCGTTCAAAAGTTTGGGGTCACCCAAACAATTTTGTGGAATAGCCTTCATTTCTAAGAACAAGAATAGACTGTCGAGTTTCAGATGAAAGTTCTCTTTTTCTGGCCATTTTGAGCGTTTAATTGACCCCACAAATGTGATGCTCCAGAAACTCAATCTGCTCAAAGAAAGGTCAGTTTTGTAGCTTCTGTAACGAGCTAAACTGTTTTCAGATGTGTATAGAGAGAGAGAGAGAGAGAGAGAGAGAGAGAGAGAGAGAGAGAGAGAGAGAGAGAGAGAGAGAGAGGGAGAGAGAGGGGGAGAGAGAGACATATATATATATATATATATATATATATATATATATATATATATATATATATATATATATATATATATATATATATATATATATATTAATTAATATATATATATATACATATATATATGTATATACGTTTGTATATACATATATATATTGTCGCTCTATGCTTAAATTGAGCAAAATATGTAAATATTAAATGTCATTATGAATTTGGCTGTTGCTACATTACATATACACTATACTTACAGCATGTTTATACAACCTCAATGGAGCTGTTTGAGTGTTGTTTTAAGCGCCCATAAACAAACACTCACATTTATTTACGAGTTAAAATGCATAAAAAAAGAAAATGTGTTATTTTCCTTCATAAGGATTGTGACTGCGAGGCAAACATTTTTAAAAAAGTGCAGTTTCACCTTTAAGCTTTAATTTGAACTATTCATATTTATCTAAATATATTTTGATGAAGAACAATTAGCACTAGTGCGAAAAATGTGTGTCACATTGAGGCTTCAAACAGGATGGTGGCCAGTGAGCTTGGAGCACAGGTGTCAAACTCAAGGCCCGGGGGCCAGATCTGGCCCGCCACATCATTTTGAATGGCCCGTGAAAGCCTGGAAATAATATGCATCAATAAAGTAGTTTATATTTCTCTCTTTTTTTATTTAGACAGGGAAAAAAAGACATGTACTGCATGCAATTATATATCTTTTAAAATGTATCCATCTAATAATGCAACAGATATTATATTATCATATACATCCGAAACATTTTTTTGGGGTAAAAACATACGTAAATATCTACTTAACCTTATGATTTCAAAGCAAGTTATCCATCAAATTGTACACTGTAAACATGACAATATACAGCACAGGCCAAAAGTTTGGACACACCTTCTCATTCAACGCGTTTTCTTTATTTTCATGACTATTTACATTGTAGATTGTCACTGAAGGCATCAAAACTATGAATGAATGGAGTTATGTACTTAACAAAAGATGGTGAAATAACTGAAAACATTTTTATATCCTAGTTTTTTCAAAATAGCCACCCTTTGCTCTGATTACTGCTTTGCTCACTGTTGGCATTCTCTTGGTGAGCTTCGAGAGGTAGTCACCTGGGATGGTTGTCATAGTTTTGATGCCTTCAGTGACAATCTACAAAGTAAATAGTCATGAAAACAAAGAAAACACATTGAAATGAGAATGTGTGTCCAAACTTTTGGCCTGTACTGTATTTTTTTTAAAAACAGAAGCCTACCGTAAGAAAAAAACTGTGGTACCATTTTTACATTTACAGTAAATTAATTGATTAACGTGAACCCCGACTTAAACAAGTTGAAAAACTTATTGGGGTGTTACCATTTAGTGCTCAATTGTACAAAATATGTACTGTACTGTGCAATCTACTAATAAAAGTCTCAATCAATCAATCAATCAATCAATCAATCAAAATACACTGTGAAAACAGCAACCATATTTTTATGCAAAAAAAAACTAACAAAAAACTGGCAGCTCAATCACTAGAATTTTACAGTAAAATAGAGTGTGACCATTTTACTGCACATTTTAAGGTAAAATTCTGCCTTATTTTTACTGCAAAATCCACAGATTGTTTCCCCTTACAGTATAGGAAAAATATACATTTATTAATCAAATGCAGAGGTCATCATGTGACACGTATGTTTTTTTTAAATTAATGTTACAAGCGGCCGGCCCCCTGAGGGTAGCCAAAACTGCAACGTGGCCCTCAATAAAAAGGAGTTTGACACCCCTTGCCTTAGAGCAGGGATGTCCAAAGTGCGGCCCGGGGGCCATTTGCGGCCCGCAGCTAATTGTTTACCGGCCCGCCACACATTCTGGAAATACTATTGTAAAAATAAAAAAGAACATTAAAAAAATTGGAATGCGGTGAAATCTAACGAGAAAAAGCTGCAATGTTGACACAAAAGCTGCCACGTAGGCTGTTTTTTTTTTCTTTTGTCTTTCTTTATTTTTCTTTTTTTGCCATTGCTCCAAAAAAAAAATAATGACAAAAAATCCATGTTACAATGAATTATTTTCAGGGCTCCAATTACTTCAAATATTTCACTTTAAAATGTTTTATGTGGTAAATATTGCATATATTGTGTGGTTGCCATATAAAAACATCAATGTTTTCTTTGACAAAAGCGCATCAAACAAACAAAATAATTGTTCCAGCATAAAATCGACAGATATATCTGAAGTTGATCTCGTAACTTAAGTGTTGAAAGTAAAAGAAAAACCTACACTGTAAAAAAAAAAAATCCTATTTTTATGGTTAATTTACTCTAAATTTCTACTGTAATTTTTCTATTTTTTTTAAGTAGTTTATAAAACTGTAGAATTGAAGACATTTTTTGTAAATAAACAATCCCCCTGTTATTTTAAGTAATATGCCAGTAATGACAAACTATGTATATTTCTATTTCTTTTACAGAAAAATACCAAATTAATTATACATAGCATTTTCTGTTTTCTTAAATTACTTTCAAATTCATGTAAAATTACAGTAATTATCTTTCATTAAATATGTAGCTTGTTATATAAAAGTTTATGTCCATACTAACAATCTGTAGAATAAAGTTATTTTTCTGCATAACTGTTTGCATCATCACTTTATTAAAGGTGGTTGATCTAAATAATGTTGTAAAAATCTGTAAAATTACGATATTTTTCCGCACAACGTTTCATGAAAATTTCTGTAAATATAATGTTTTTGATCATTATTTGGTTTACAATGTTTTACTTTAATATTTATGGTTTTCGTTTGGCAGCCGTAGCTGCCAGTAGATGACCGTTTTTTAACAGAATTTTTTTTTCCCAAATATATTTAGTGATTTTTTATTTATCTTTTCACTGTGATTACTCAAAAATATGAAAGAATTAAAATCCATGGTGTCCTGCATTATTGATCTTTTAGGGCTCTAATTACTAAATATTGCATATTTCAGTTTTACTATAAAAAAAACTAAGTTGTTTTTGACAGAAAAGCCATAAAACATTTTTTTTAATTTGTATTACTTTATATCAACTTGAAGTTGATATAGAGATTTACTGTAAGCGTTAAATAATTTAAAAAAAAATAATAATCTGACTTATTTTTAACATTTTAATGACTGAGACCCTTTATGATCCCCGGGTCCCCTAAAAGTAAAATTAAAAAAAAATCCATATATTTTGTTATGGTTTGAAAATGAAAAATATCAAAATGTCCCCCACATGCTTTAATTTGTCCGTGTGCGGCCCTCAGTGGAAAAAGTTTGGACACCCCTGCCTTAGAGTGTCACAGAGAGAGAGACTGTACGGAATATTGGTGGGTGCAAAAATGTAGAAGTTTAGCAGGAATAAGTTTTTTTGTGAGGAGAGTGTGTGTGCATATGTGTGTGTGTGTGTGTGTGTGTGTGTGTGTGTGTGTGTGTGTGTGTGTGTGTGTGTGTGTGTGTGTGTGTGTGTGTGTGTGTGTGTGTGTGTGTGTGTGCGTGTGTGTGTAGGGAAAGGCAGGGCAGCAGTCAGTGTGTGTGAGATGAGGATAGCTGGGCAGGGAGTGTGAGTGTGCTGCTGCCCTCAGATAAGAGCTTATCACGATGAAAGGAGGGAGGCCAGGAATTAGCCGCTCGCTGTCGTACACAACTTACACACACACACATGCGCGTACACACACACTACACGCACACACACACAACGCATTGCAAAGCGTCTGTTGGTTTTGCAAAGCGGCCGACACAAGTTGAGGCAGTTGCGGCCCCGTTGGGCCAGTGGGGTAGTGGGGTAGTGGTGGCACTACTTTTGGAGATGGACCGTGTGGTGTGTCACTGCAGGGGATTCATGGGACTGACGGCCAGTTCTCTGGAAATCAACTTCTGTGTAGAAAATAGTCTTATCTCTGCCACGCAGGACCTACTGGGACGTCCACCACAGTACACACACACACACACACACACGCACACACACACGCACACACACACATGTGCACACACTTGACTTTAAGTATGTTGGGGACTTTTACATGACATTCTATGTCCATGCTGGCTATAAAAACACCACTTTTCAGTGGAATGAAGGAAGGTTTGTTCATTTTGAATAGACTTTTGGTTTTGGTTATGGTGTCACATTATTTCCTACATGCATACAATTACAATGTGCTGCATCACATATTTCCAGTTTTTCATTCTAACATGTCCGAAAAGGAGTAGGAGGAATCAGAGTTTATTTAATCCTACCTTTTTTTTTCGTATTATAGCAGTTTGTAACACATTTGTTTGTTCTTTATTTGTAACACAGCAGTAAATAAATTAATTAATATTAAATGAAAAATAAAATCATTATTGTTGTGCGGCACTTTGGAAACATTTTTGTTGTTTAATTGTGCTATACAAATAAAGTGGATTGGATTGAATTGATAATTATAAAATACATAAATCAACAATAATTTATTTTATTTCATTTATTTATTTATTTATTTTAATTAATCAATCCAACAAAACAATACACAACAATACCATAATAATACAATTCCAATTCCAAAACCAAACCCGGCCCAGCAACATTCGGAATAGCAATCTACAGAGCAATTGAGCGGACACACAAACATGACACAAAACAATCCAAAAGTAGTCAAACAAAAATTAATAACATCAACAACAGCATCGATATTAATAACAATTACAACATAGGAGTGATTAGGAATCCCTCGATGACATTATCATTACAGCCATTTATAAAAAAAAATAATTAATTTTTTTAAATAATTACAAAATACATAAATCAACAATAATTTGTTAATAATAATTCCAATAATAATTCCCAATAATTCCCTGCTTAGGCTGCTGCCCCCGCGACCCAACCTCGGATAAGCGGAATAAGATGGATGGATGGATGGATAAATGAACAATAATTGAAGTTCTCATAAATAAGTAAACACTTTTAGTTTGTATAGCCTCTTAATGCTTAATCCATTCCATAATTTAATTCCGCATGAGGTGGCGACTTGTCCAGGGTGTACCCCGCCTTCCGCCCGAATGCAGCTGAGATAGGCTCCAGCACCCCTCGCGACCCCAAAAGGGACAAGCGGTAGAAAATGGATGGATGATTACTGATATACTAAATGTTGTAAGTGTTGTACGTGCATACAAATGTTGTAAGTTACATTTTTCTCAAAGATTATATTTTTCCTCTTTTTTTGAGAAGAATTGTACATTCTTGGGTAGCAAGTTTTCATTTGCTTTGTGCCTAATTTTAGCTGTTTGCAAATGCACACAATCATTGAGTTTCAGTATTTTGGAGTCAATAAATAAAGGGTTTGTATATTCTCTATATCCAACATTATGTATTATTCTAACTGACCTTTTTTGTAACACTGTTAGTGAATGAAGTGTACTTTTGTAGATATTTCCCCATATTTCTGCACAATAACTCAGATATGGTAACACTAGCGAGCAGTAAAGAATATGAAGTGATTTTTGGTCCAGAACATGTTTTGCTTTATTCATTATTGAAATATTTCTCACTATTTTATTTTAGATATTTTTATATGAGATTTGCAGTTAATTTTGTCGTCTAAAAATGTGATTTCTTTTACTCATTCAATGTTTACTCCAGGGGTGTCCAAAGTGCGGTCCGGGGGCCATTTGCGGCTCTGAGCTTTATTTTTTTATCGGCCCTCAACATATTCTAAAGTCAAAATAAACCCATTCCAGATTAAACTATTACACACAAAACTATGAAAACATGTAACTGGCCCAAGACAGAACAATAAGATCATATGGACATAAATGTTTACATTTTGCTTTATATTTATTATTTTACCTATTTTTTTGTCTGGTTTTGTATTTGTTTTGTATCATCCCGTGAGGTGTATATTACTTTTTTTTGTTCGGTTTGTACTTAATGAAGTTTTGCACTTGTTGTGGTTTTTTTTTTGTGTGTTTTTTGTTTGTTTTCATTATATTTGGATATATTTGTTTGGTTTGTATGCTATCCATTAAGTAAGGCTACGTATTATGTTGAAGGGGGGCAGGAAAATATAAGATTTTCTTCATCCTGCTCCTTCTCAGGCATTGGTGTGTAAATGTGTGTTTAGTTGCTGAGGTTTAATTGTCTATTGATCAAAGATGCACATCAATGAAGGAGATAAATAAAAAAATAAAATGCAATGAAATGAAAGTGCCTTAATGATGCATAAAATTATGAGGGTGAATAAAATAATAAATAAAAATAAAATCAACATGAAAAGAATCATGAATTAATCTAATTTGCTTTGTTATCTATAATACGAGGCTAATATGTGGGTATTTTGTTCAGATATTAGCATAAATTGACCTACATTGTATAACGTAATTATATAAAATAAAAATAAACACAATTATTTATATATATATATATATATATATATATATATATATATATATATATATATATATATATATATATACATATATATACATACATACATACATACATACATACATACATAC
The DNA here is from genome assembly GCF_033978785.1 of Entelurus aequoreus. Taxonomy (NCBI): domain Eukaryota; kingdom Metazoa; phylum Chordata; class Actinopteri; order Syngnathiformes; family Syngnathidae; genus Entelurus; species Entelurus aequoreus. Next base: position 25,511,460 of record NC_084731.1, on the reverse strand, counting down.
ATACATATATATATATATATATACATATATATATATATATATATATATATATATATATATATATATATATATATATATATATATATATATATATATATATATATACACACATATATATATATATATATATATATATATATATATATATATATGTATGTATATATATATATATATACACATATATATATATATATATATATATATATATATATATATATATATATATATATATATATATATATATATATATATATATATATATATATATATATATATATATATATATATATATATATATATATATATACTTCAGGTCAGGAAAAAATACAGAGGCTATATCCTCCCTACAAGCCTGTTTTGCAGGTTAAAATCACCCAAAATGTTGTACTGCTCAAGCTTGTGTTACGTAACATAAACGCAATGACCGGTCGTTTTCATTAAAGACCACAAGGTGGCGACATTTATCAAGAGGTAGTTGAAAATATACATAACAGGTCCCAAAGTCAAATTTAGTACAATTATTCTAAAGAGTCGAACGAAACACTAAGTCATTTTCGTGCGAAAGATTTAAATTTGAATTAATCTGACGGACAAGGAAGTTTTCCAGAAGACAAATGCCACAACTATAGACTATACTGCCCTCTAGTGGCAAATTCCGACACCGCCTGCACAGTTATTAGTTTTTGGAGGTCTTCAGAACATATGAAACAAATATTTGTGTTTCAACAAACAAGATGCAATAATACAAATTAAATACATGAATAAAATGTAACATTATGCACAATGTGTAATCTCGCATTAATTCACTACATTCAGAGAAAAACATTTTCAGATTATATTTTCTAATAATGTTGATGATTATAGTTTACAAAGAAGAAAAATATATATCTTTTTAAAATAGGAAAACCAACTGTCAGTAAGTTGAATAATTGCTTTGATCAACTGATGAACTACACACATGTTTCGTATTATCGTCCGATGACCTTTCTTCTCTGATTGGCTGGGAGAAACCACGTGGTTGTACTAGTTTATGATAATGATGCAAGAGAGGATTTCACATCCTTTGTCAGTGGAAGTAAACCAGAGGTGTCAAAGTCGTTTTAACTGAGGGGCCACATCGCAGTTATGTTTGGCCCCAGAGGGCCGCTTCTAACAGTGAATACTATTATTACACAATTTTTTAAATGCATGTTATATGTATTTTTATTTTTTTATTTTTTTTTTAAATGTAAAAAAAACAAAACATAAGTTGCAATAAATTCACCTCAAAATGTAGTGTATATTACTGTAAATGGAAAAACAGTACTGCTGTTTTTATGTTTAAATTTTTTTTTTTTAAAAAGGCAGCTCAGTTGCCAGAATTTTACTGTAAAATTTACTTCTTCTTTTTTTTTTACTGTAAATAAAAAACTGCAATTTTACAGTTAAATTTTGGCACCTGACTGCCAGTTGTTTTTTGTTTTTTAATATCACAAATCAACAACTGTAGATTTTTCGGTGTTTTACTGTAAATGCCAAAACAGCACCACAGTTTATTACAGTAAAAAAAAAAGCACTGTTTTTTTTACATTCAGATAAAAATGCTGTAAAAACCACAGTACATTTCACAATTTTACCCTGAAATCTATTGCTACCTTTACATTGCACAATTTTTATGCATTTTTTAGTAGATTTTTGAAAAACTAAAATGTAAAAAAAAAATATGGTAAATTGCAATAATCTCACCTCAAAATGGTGTGTATATTACTGTAAATGGAAAAACAGTACTGCTGTTTTTATGTTAAAAATAAAATAAAAAAGGCAGCTCAGTTGCCAGAATTTTACTGTAAAATTTACATTCGTTTTTTTTACTGTAAATTTAAAAAAATGCAATTTTACAGTAAATATTTGGCACCTGAGTGCCAGTTTTTTGTTGTTTTTTTAATACCACAAATCAACAACTGTAGATTTTTCGGTGTAAATGCCAAAATAGCAGCACAGTTTATTAAAGAAAAAAAAGTACCGTTTTTTTTTCCATTCAGAGAAAAATGCTGTAAAAACCACAGTACATTTCACAATTTTACCATGCAATCTATTGCTACCTTTACATTGCACAATTTATTAATGCATTTTTAGTAGATTTTTGATTTTTGAAAAACTAAAATGTAAAAAAAATATGGTAAGTTGCAATAATTACAACTCAAAATATAGTGTGTATTACTGTATATTGTACAATTTTTTATGCATTTTTAATATATTTTCAAAAACTAAAATGTAAAAAAAATATGGTAAATTGCATTAATCTCACTTCAAAATGTAGTGTATATTACTGTAAATGGAAAAACAGTATTGCTGTTTTTATGTTAAAAATAAAATAAAAAAAGGCAGCTCAGTTGCCAGAATTTTACTGTAAAATTGACATGAGTTTTTTTTTACTGTAAATAAAAAAAAACTGAAATTTGACAGTAAATTTTGGCACCTGACTGCCAGTTTTGTTTTTTTTTAATACCGCAAATCAACAACTGTAAATTTTTTGGTGTATTACTGTAAATGCCAAAACGGCACCACAGTTTATTACAGTGAAAAATAGTACTGTTTTTTTTTCATTTAAGAGAAAAATGCTGTAAGAACCACAGTAAATTTCACAATTTTACCATGAAATCTATTACTATTTCTACATCGCACAATTCTTTTATGCATTTTTAGTAGATTTTAGATTTTTGAAAAACAAAAATGTAAAAAAAATATGGTAAGTTGCAATAATTTCACCTCAAAATGTAGTGTTTATTACTGTACATGGAAAAACAGTACTGCTGTTTTTATGGTAAAAAAAAATAAAAATAAATATTTTTTTTAAAAGACAGCTCAGTTGCCAGAATTGTACTCTAAAATGTTTTTTGTTTTTTTTACTGTAAATTTAAAAAAAAATCAATTTTACAGTAAAATTTTGGCACCTGAGCTGCCAGTTTGTTTTCTGTTTTTTTTTTTTACCGCAGATCAACTGTAAATTTTTCGGTGAATTACTGTAAATGCCAAAAACGGCACCAGTTTATTACTGTGAAAAAAGTAGTTTTTTTTATGTAGAGAAAAATGCTGTAAAAAACACAGTAAATTTCACAATGAAATATATTGCTACTTTTACATTGCACAATTTGATGGATAACTTGCTTTGAAATCATTATTATTATGTATTTCTATTTAAAAAAATGATTTGAATGTTTGATAATATATTTTTGCATAATTACAGAATATTTAAGGTAACATAATTTGCAATTACATGGAGTACATTTTTTCCCCCAAAAAAATATAAAGAATACATTTAATGAGAAAGGTTACAGTACTTTATTAATACATATTATTTCCAGGCTTTCAAGGGCCAAATAAAACGAAGTAGCGGGCCACATCTGGCCCCTGGGCCTCGAGTTTGACACCTGTGAAGTACACAGTTTGACGCATAAACACAAAGCACCCGTATGTTTAACATGTTTATTTTTCGATGATAAAAGATACATTACTTCCTACAGTACAAAAAAACACACATTGGAAAATACAGGACATTTCCAGGTAACCTGCAATCGGCCGAGAGAAACAACCGTCAGTGCTTGGGAGGAGCACTCGTCCCAACGCGGGAGGTCAAAGTTCAGCGACATCTGGGCACCGCTGATGATGACCTATTTAACAAGGGTGCAAAAAGAGTGACCCTGCAAAGGTACTGAGGAAGGAAAGGACACAATTGTATACCACATGGAGAGAGGAACAAACTTATTAAATGTATTTTTTTTTCTTGTACAACCTTCAGTTTATGAACTAACTTAAGGCATCACTACCAAAATACACTGCTTTTGCATGCATGTCTAGTTTTGTTCAACAGACACACCAACACACACAGAAAAATGAAGTGGGGCAGATGCGATCAGAAAAGGAAAAAAAAAAGGCAATGCTTGGCCAGAATCATCACAAGAAAAATGAGCCTGGCTAAAAACAGACATGTGCTTTCCCAGAACAAGTTGGTACGTTGTGACGTCATTCAGACTGGACACAAGCTGAAAACAATTAGGGAGACTATATATATATTTATATGTATATATTTTATAGAATTTCTTCCTCTCACAAGTAAAGACACAAAAAGGCAATCGAGAAGACCATGATGTAAAAACAGTAATTATACAAAAAGGCCAAGATGTTTTTGTTTTATTCTTGCTGTATGAATGAACTAGTTTACACGTTCTGGAAGCTTTCTGCCCAAGTTTGCACATCACAGCTGGCCTGGTCTGTAATACAGTTGTGGAAGGAAAGAAAAAAAAAACATTATATGGACTCACATACATCCCTGGATCAGGGAAATATGAATGCTAATATAATTTGACATTCTAAAACAAAAAAAAAAAGAAAAGAAAGAGAAACCACATTCATGAGTGTAAAAAGCAACTGATTGGGTTGTTAAAGGGGTGGGTATGAAACTCCATGTTTGGCAAAACAAAGCAACACATTAAAGAAGTTGCAGTAAACAAAAGTAAAATCTCTCCCTGGGTCCACTTAAAGTTCCCTTCAGTCCTATAACCTCTGCGGTTCTACTTGGAACAAATACAAAAGTCTCACTCTCTCACGGCCCGTCTTGTTAACGAGAAAATACAACCCACCGAATGCTGACTTTTTAAAAATATAGCGGCAACTTCAACGGCCACCAATCTGCCCACAAACTATCGGAAGATGGGGGAGGTGAGAACAATACTTTAAAAAAAAAAAAAGTGATGTTTTTTCTTTAAAATGCAGACAACATACACACACGAAGGAAGAAAAAAAAAAAAGCGTAAAAAATACAAAAATAAACTACACAAGGCGCCATTTGCTTGCTATTTTTTTAAGATTTTTTTTTTGTGTGTGCTGCAAGTCTCAGTCGTAGCAAAGTTCACGGTCGACTCTACAAATATGTTCCTTTTTGTCCACGTCCAGATGCCACCAGTCCTCATCTTGGGGTAAAAATCGCACAGTGATGACGCAACCAAGAGTCCACTACGATGACTTGATGGACTCCATGAAGCAAAGTGGAGCATACAGGAAGGGGGGTGGATGATGTCCTCTCTTTAAGGACAAGTGCTTTATTTGTTTCCATACCGATTTTTCCTCTCATTTAATCGAATGCCTCGTTCCAACACTGTACATTTCTTGTAGTCTCTCTCTACATCCCCAACGATTCACAAAAGACAAAAAAAAGTAGTAACATAGCACTCAGGCTGCCTCCCAGTTTGTGAAAGATGTAAATGCTTCTCTATACTGCTCAACTACTGAAACAAGCCACAAAAATAAAAAATTAAAATGACGGCAGGGGGGATTTGGACTTAAAGGATAATGTGCTTCTAGATTTATGTTGCTCTACAAATAGCACGGCCAACAGAATGAGGACGAAAGAGGGTTTTATCTACAGAAACATCGCTCAGATTGACTTTCATCTCAGCTTTATTCGCTTCTTCTGCCGTCTGGTCTGAGACTTGGAGGTGGAGGACGACGAGATAAAGGATGGCATTGAGGATGAAGAGGGGGTGAAGCTCAGTCTTCCTGATAAAAGGAGAAGGAAATGGACAAAGGGGAAGAATCGCTTGGCCGACCTCACTGGTCCGTCCTTGCTTTCTTTGGACCAGTAGCCTTGCTGGAAGAGTGGATGTAAACAGCAGAGTAAGTACAGCATGGGCCACACGCTCTCTGAAGGGAAAACGAGGTACTTACGTGTCAGGAGAGGTGCCTGGTCTTTTGGGAGCTGGTTTTGCAGAGGCAGCATCTTTGCCAGTTTCTACAAAGCAGAACATGGGTCACAACTAAAGATGGGCAATACGGCCTAAAATATATGTACTGCAGCCTCCTGCCATAACGATATCATGGTGAGGCCCACATGCAGTTAATCGTGGTGCCCCGCCACGGCAAAATAAAAGCCACCACAGCTTAAACTTGAAAACAAAATTGAAGTGATATACTGTATGAATGGATATACAGCACAGGCCAAAGGTTTGGACACACCTTCTCATTTCAGTGGGTTTTCTTTATTTTCATGACTATTTACCTTGTTGAATGTCACTGAAGGCATCAAAACTATGACACCTGTGAAGTGAAAACCATTTCAGGTGACGCTCATCGAGAGAATGCCAAGAGTGTGCAAAGCAGTAATCAGAGCACAGGGTGGCTATTTTGAAGAAACTGGAATACAAAACATGTTTTCAGTTTTTTTTACCCATGTGTTCATTCATAGTTTTGATGCCTTCAGTGACAATCTACAATGTAAATAGTCATGAAAATAAAGAAAACGTGTTGAATGAGAAGGTGTGTCCAAACTTTTGACCTGTAGTGTATATAGCCTATTACAAACCCCGTTTCCATATGAGTTGGGAAATTGTGTCAGATGTAAATATAAACGGAATACAATGATTTGCAAATCATTTTCAACCCACATTCAGTTGAATATGCTACAAAGACAACATATTTGATGTTCAAACTGATAAAAACAATTTTTTTTTTGCAAATAATCATTAACTTTAGAATTTGATGCCAGCAACACGTGACAAAGAAGTTGTGAAAGGTGGCAATAAATACTGATAAAGTTGAGGAATGCTCATCAAACACTTATTTGGAACATCCCACAGGTGAACAGGCAAATTGGGAACAGGTGGGTGCCATGATTGGGTATAAAAGTAGATTCCATGAAATGCTCAGTCATTCACAAACAAGGATGGGGCGAGGGTCACCACTTTGTCAACAAATGTGAGCAAATTGTTGAACAGTTTAAGAAAAACCTTTCTCAACCAGCTATTGCAAGGAATTTAGGGATTTCACCATCTTCAGTCCGTAATATCATCAAAGGGTTCAGAGAATCTGGAGAAATCACTGCACGTAAGCAGCTAAGCCCGTGACCTTCGATCCCTCAGGCTGTACTGCATCAACAAGCAACATCAGTGTGTGAAGGATATCACCACATGGGCTCAGGAACACTTCAGAAACCCACTGTCAGTAACTACAGTTGGTCGCTACATCTGTAAGTGCAAGCAACATCAGTGTGTAAAGGATATCACCACATGGGCTCAGGAACACTTCAGAAACCTACTGTCAGTAACTACAGTTGGTCGCTACATCTGTAAGTGCAAGTTAAAACTCTCCTATGCAAGGTGAAAACCGTTTATCAACAACACCCAGAAACGCCGTCGGCTTCGCTGGGCCTGAGCTCATCTAAGATGGACTAATACAAAGTGGAAAAGTGTTCTGTGGTCTGACGAGTCCACATTTCAAATTGTTTTTGGAAACTGTGGACGTCGTGTCCTCCCGACCAAAGAGGAAAAGAACCATCCGGATTGTTATAGGCGCAAAGTTGAAAAGCCAGCATCTGTGATGGTATGGGGGTCTATTAGTGTCCAAGGCATGGGTAACTTACACATCTGGGAAGGCGCCATTAATACTGAAAGGTACATACAGGTTTTGGTGCAACATATGTTGCCATCCAAGCAACGTTACCATGGACTCCCCTGCTTATTTCAGCAAGACAATGCCAAGCCACGTGTTACATCAACGTGGCTTCATAGTAAAAGAGTGCGGGTACTAGACTGGCCTGCCTGTAGTCCAGACCTGTCTCCCATTGAAAATGTGTGGCGCATTATGAAGCCTAAAATACCACAACGGAGACCCCCGGACTGTTGAACAACTTAAGCTGTACATCAAGCAAGAATGGGAAAGAATTCCACCTGAGATGCTTAAAAAATGTGTCTCCTGAGTTTCCAAACGTTTACTGAGTGTTGTTAAAAGGAAAGGCCATGTAACACAGTGGTGAACATGCCCTTTCCCAACTACTTTGGCACATGTTGCAGCCATGAAATTCTAAGTTAATTATTTGGCAAAAAAAAATAATGTTTATGAGTTTGAACATCAAATATCTTGTCTTTGTAGTGCATTCAATTGAATATGGGTTGAAAAGGATTTGAAAATCATTGTATTCCGTTTATGTTTACATCTAACACAATTTCCCAACTCATATGGAAACAGGGTTTGTACATCACGCAACCCTAGTTTCAACATTTTCACTGTTGCAGTCTTTTATCCAACAATCAGTTTGTGAAAAGGTGGATCTTACCCTGCAGCCATCGAACTTGAGTGGCTGGACCGTAGCCCTTCTCGTTACGGGCAGCGATACGGAAGATGATTGCAGGCTTGGTGGTGTAGTCGATGTGGGCGTTGGAGAGGCTGGACGACTGCACCAAGCAGGAAGGGTTGGGTCCACAGTACACACGCATAAATGCTAGCTGCGCCGGGGTGGAGGCCTTGGCCTCAGCTGTCTGGTTGCTCTGGATGGCCAGATAAACGGAATACTCGATGATCTTTCCTGACGTCACGGAGGGAGGCTCCCAGGTCAGGTGAGCGCCATCCGGGCTCTGTATGAGACAAGGAAGTGTTGCAGTATTCACATGTCCAAACTTCAATGCCAAAAACTTTTGAGGAACTACAGTAGTGCCTCGGTTTTGTATGCTCCATTTTTCGTATGAATCGTATGCAGTCTTGGTTATCGTTAGGGATGGGTACCAAATTTGGTATTTTTATAGGCACCGACCAAATTCGGTAGGTACTACCAGGTATCAATTCACGTAATATTAAATGGTACCATATTTCGATACCTTTGTTGCCTGTGATGTCTTGGTGGGGAAACTAGCGTAGCGGACCCAGCCAAATGGGCTCTAGGTAATATTGCAATTTTCCATGGCAACAAAGCAAGTACCGGTATGCCTGATAAAAAAACACTCGAAACGTAAAGTAAGGCCCCACTTTAACAAAATGTGCTAGCTTGATGCTAATTTACATCGGATTTGCCAGACATGCTACTGATTAGCATTAACGTTTTTACATGGCAATTTCAACACCTCCAAATTTGGTAATGAAACTAAGATGCACGTTACAATCAAACAGCTGGTGTCTAATAAGTACAATACTTACAGTATAAACACTTTGTAGGACTCAGCATAAAGCTAGACTGGCACATTTAGCTTCTTGGTAAAGACTACTTCCCGACTAAACAACACATACTACTGCTAACTAACATTAAAATTGTAACTGCTTGCAAATTCTGCTGTACAATACTCAAAAGCGTAAGAAAACAAGATATCAAAACTGTACGGCAAAGTTATCATAATCTAACATTGGTAAATGTTCATTAATAAAAACCATTTTAATGATTAAATTAACTTTTGTTAACTTTTGTTAACACAAACACACAAAAGTATCGAATATTTGTACCACTGAGTACCGATATCGATTCCCAGCTACCGGGAATTAATACCATGTTGATTCAACTGTGAAAGGTATCCATCCCTAGTTTTCATACAGCGTAACATTGCGCTTAACAAATTAGTTTGTCTGCCCATGTATCATTCCAAAGAACCCCAGGCGTTGGCAAATCAACTCTCTGTGACTTTTGTAAATTGAGTGCAACTGGAAAATAAGCCACAATGGGGCCCAAAGAGAGTTCGAGTGACAGCACTTTGATGAATAAAGTGAAAAACACCATTGAATTCAAGATTAAACACAGGTAGCAAAGTACAGAGGTAGTGTCTTTTGCAGTGGGATTGTAATGCAAAGGTTCCTAGTTAAAAGGTTGCAGTTGGAACAGCTTAGTTATATTTGAATGTTCGTATTCTGAGAAAATTGATTTAGTATACTTATATTTCATTGGACCTTTTGGAACGGATTGTTAATCAACACAGAAGAACCACAGTCACTACTTGTGAGCTTACCTTGCTGATTTTGATGGCGCAGGGTGCCCCAGGGAATCCAGGTAGGCAAGTCTTGAAAGCAGAAATCTCTGAGAAGGCTCCACGGCCACAAGCGTTGATTCCAGCGACACGAAACTTGTATGCAGTCCCGGGCTGAAGCTCCATTTTCTTCATCTGGCCGTAGTCTGGCATTACGCCCGAGTCATCCTATTGGACATAAAAAAGGTAGGATCAGTACATATTAGTGAATGAAGCATAAAAAAGGGGCCACTGGAGATACTTACGTCTCCTTGAGAATCATCAGCGGGCACAAAGAAGTGAGTGACCACCATATTTGTCACTTTGACAATCCCAACATCAAACCATTGGTTATCTTTCTTCACAACGGGCTTAACTGGGGCCGGCTGTGGGGCTGGCTTCTGTGTACAGACAAAATGCTACACATTCAGTTCAATTTGACTTTTTGTACCATAGTCGGCAAGAGTGTGACTCACCTCGCCTTCAATGCCATTGGCTACTTCAGCTAGTGCAGCTGCTGCTTGCAGTTTAGCGGGACTCGCCACCGGTACAGAGGGTGCAAAAGTACTCGAAGGAGCTAGCGCTGAGGTAGAGGGAAAACACAGGATCAATCCACATGTGATGGTTATAACGTCACCAATGGAAGAAGAAAAAAGTGCTCTCTCTTACTCTCTGCAGTGGTACGAGGCAGCAGGGAGGCCACCGCACTCGTGACTGCAGCAGCCATCTCACTGTGTCCGTTGCTCTCTACAGATGGGTCGTTAAGACTGTCGGCAGGAGCGAGGCCCTCAGTGGGCACGCTTGTATCTACGGCGGCCTGCTGGGCAGCAGCCTGGGCCTCCTGCAGCTGTTGCTGCTGCTGCACCAGCGCTGCAAGCTCCTGCTGAGTCAACATGATGGGGATGGTGGTAGTTTGCTGGGCATCTCTAGCTGCATTACCTTCATCTGCGCAAACAGTGTTTTTTGTCAAGTGTCTTTACATACAGACACAACATTTTGGGTTTTTGCAAAATGATTTATTTACCGGTAAATAAAGACTTACTCATAACGGCTTGCTGTGCAGCCTGAAGGACAGCCTGGATAGCTAGGGCCTGAGCTTCTTCAGTAGCTGCTGCCTGGGCGGCAGCCTCTGCTGCAGCAGTCACAGCCAGCTCCTCGTCAGACAGGCCCGTCACCATCAGTGTGGTTCCCTGGCCCTCAGACATGAGCTCTGATGGCAGGTTCAAGGCTGTGGCTGTGGCTACTGCTGACGCGTCACCCTGATAAAAAAACATTATAGCAATTATATATAACATTGAGAGACAGCCGAAACTCTTCAATTTGACGATACTGTAGTACCTCAACTCTAAAAGCACATTCCATTCCTTGACTGAGCATGTAACCCAAAACACTCTAGGGATGTACTGATAGGGGTGTAACGGTATGTGTATTTGTATTGAACCGTTTCGGTACGAGGGTTTCGGTTCGGTGCGGAGGTGTACCGAACGAGTTTCCACACGGACATATTAAGTAGTGTACTGCACGTTGTGTAAACAATACTCAAAATGCCGGACATTTGAGGCATTTAAGAAACTCCGCCCGGACAGCCCCGCAAGCAAAAGAGGACATGTCCGGTGTAACCGGGCTAGGATAGACTGACCATACGTCCTCTTTTCACCGGACATGTCCTCTTTTGCGGGGCTGTCCGGGCGGAGTTTCTTAAATGCCTCAAATGTCCGGCATTTTGAGTTATGGTTGCGTGTATTAACAATGTACGTTCAGGGTTAAGAAGGGGTTAAAAACAAAACAAATTGTGCGCACAGCAGCATTCGTGAGGGAGGGGCAGAGAGAGCAAGAGAGTTATGATAAACGCGCGTGCGTTGCCAGGCTCTGCTTTTTATCCATAGATTTATCAGATTTAATTTTTTATTATCTATAGCAGGGGTGTCAAAAGTGTGCCCCGGAGGCCATTTGTGGCCCACAGCTAATGTTTTAAAGGCCCACGGCACATTCTAAAAATACTATTAAAATAAACAAAAACATAACAAAAGTGAAATAAAAAAGCTTAAAGGTGAAATGTAATTTAGAAAAAGTTGCAATGTTGACTAATAAAACAAAGCTGTTTTTTCTTTCTTTCAAACTGTCATTGCTCAAAACATAATATTGAATTAAAATCAATGTTATTATGAATTATTGACCTATCCAAAGTTCCGATTACTTCACATCAAATATTCCACAAAGAAAAATATTTTTGGTGGAAGATTTTGCAAATTTGGTAAATTAATAACCAACATTTTTTTATTTTGTTGTTTTCTTACTGTACCGAAAATGAACCGAACCGTGACCTCTAAACCGAGGTACGTACCGAACCGAAATTTTTGTGTACCGTTACAACCCTATGTACTGATATCAGTTATCGTGAAACCAAAACTATCACAGTTACAATTATCGCGGTATTGTTAAATGTACTCAAAAAGTACACATTTACACACACACACTGAAATATTAGTTATTTTTTTAAATAACAAATAAAAAGACAGTTACAAAACTCACTACTTTCCATGTTTTGTGTTTCTTATACTTCACTGATAGTGTTTTAGACTTAGTATTTTATCTTTTTTAATGGCTAAGCTTTTATTGTTTTAAATATTTGTATGTATTGTAGCACTTTCAGATTTGTTTAAATGAAAAGTGTGTGACAAAGAAAATATATTATTATTTCTGGCGAGCGTTGGTGCGTTCTAGGACCACTGAACAGAGCAGGACGCCACGTTAAAAACCACCATCTCATATTTGATCAAGAGAACAATCAATCTGTGCTAAGAGAGCACAGCTTGTAGGTTCAGTGTGCACCATTGAATAGCTTAGATGCTAAAACAACAGTGTTTATGCAAGTCTACAACGAGGAATGTCGTTTTTTTAAATGGAGAAAAATGTTAATGTTTCTTGTTTTCATGTTAGCATTTAAGCTAGCAAGCTGGCACCAGTCAGTCCTTGATTTTATCAAAATGCAGTTACCAATCACTGTTTTTCGATCATTTTAATTTTAAATGGTGATATTAACCGTCAGGCGTTTCACTGCAGTTATCATTAATACCATTTGCCGTTGCATCCTAGAAAACTTGTATCTCAAATCAGCCTCGCCCATTGAAAATTAATTTAAAATCAATTTTATTCGTGCTGTGCCCTTCCAAAACACCATAATTTTAACACTTAAAATTACATTTAAAAAAAAACAACACAATTTTAGATACAAAATATTGTTTGTCACAATAGCTGTACTACAAACTACAGTAGTTGAAATTATGTAAAAATAATGTTCCGCATTTACCTTGTTGAGCAGGCTTTTGTAAGATCTAGGACATTTTGCTTAATGTTGCACACGGACGTATTTGAGTGATGGACTGGAGAGGTTTGTTTGGGTACCAGTGGTAATGCTGTGAGAATGGGAATCGAAAACCGGTTCTGTTCCCAATATATAAATTCCTTGGAATCGTTTTGTATTTTATCTTGCAGTTCTCTTAACTGTTATTCCGGGTGGGGATGACGTCATTATGCAACGTGCTTACTGACGTCAGCAACACGGTGCTGCACGGGTGGAAAGGGCGAACCAAAGTTTACCAGCATTTTACTAAAAAAGAAAGCAACCGCACTACTTTTAATAATTCCAAGGTTGCGGTTTCATTAAGAGAAGGACATACAAGCAATATGCTGAAACATTTGAACATAAATGTAGCAATGTCAATCTAATCCCAGGCAGCAGCAGTCATCTGACGTAAATACAACAGGTAAAATATAGCCGATTATTTTAGCGCTATTACCTATTAAATTGAAATAAATGTCTTCTCCTTCAAATGAGCATGAGAAGAAATATTCTGACTGGTTTGGAGGCGTGGAGTAATAACTCCAGTTCACTTCTGCCGTGAGCTTTCACTGCGGCAGGGAAGAGTGCCACTCCACCAGGAACGACGAATGTCACTGAGCAGTGACTAAGTTTGTGGTCAAAAGCTTACAACAATTTGCTCCATCGGTAAGTGAATGTTCAATTGTTGTCAGAGAAAAGTTGTATGTTTTCCACCAACCACATTTTCGCCCAGTCATTATATTATACAGGTGAAACCCACAAAATTATCATGTAAAAGTCCATTCATTACTAATTCATAACTAATATGTGATATTAACTCATTACATGCAAAGTGACATATGTCAAGCCTTTATTTAATATAATTCTGATGATCACTGCTGAGGTAAGAAAAAAATAATAATTCTAAGGTTTTCATAAGATGTAAGCAGTAAACATCAACATTATATCAAAAGAAGGTTTGAAATATCTCATTTTGCCTGTTATGAGCTTATGTCATATTAATTTCACCATGTATATCTAAACAAACCTTTGCACGATATATTTCCTAGGTAGATGACAAAGATTCTTAAAAGTTTTAAAAAAGGTTATGAAATGTTAAATTTTTGTGTAATTTCCACAGGATTTATTTTGTTGAATTCTCCAGAATTTATTTTATATATTTATTTTCAAAAGTTTTTTTCTATGCTATGTGCCCCTTAAGACCCCACTGTTGGCTTTGTAAGGTCATGTTAGCTCTGACCTAAACACAATTGATCGTAATCCATCTATTTGTTATCTTTTTATCCAAAAGGGAATCGATAAGAGAACCGATAAAGAACCGAATCGTTAAGCAGAATCGAAAGGGGAATCAGAAACAGAACAATCTTATCAATTCCCATCCCTAACTGTCTGCTTTGATCATTTACAAAAATAGTTTCTCTACTTAAACATGCATAGTAACATGAAAGTTTAAAATACTTCTGCCTGAGTCTCCATGGGAGTCGCTCCTTCCACTGCAGGTGCGGCTTCTGCTGATGCTGCTTCTTCAGTCTGCATGGGTTCGTCTGTTGAGCTGGGAGCAGTACTCCCGCCTTCTGCGATTGATGAAATCGACTAGAGGAGAATGGACATTGAAAAAAAATCTAACTAAATTCCACCAGCAGCTTCAACAGTTCAAGATTCGCTTTATCTTGCTACACAATGGGAGCTATTCTTACAGGTACAGAGGGTCCGGGGGCAGGTGTAGACTGAGTGACAGTCGTAATGGCCCTGCCCTGGGTGGTGGTGGTGGTGGTAACTACGCCAGCTGCTGCGGTGGAGGAGGCTTCTTCAGTGCTGCTGGTGCCTTCAGTTACATCCTCTGGCTGCTGTGCTGCTGACAGACAAATATAACATAAATATATATATATATATAAATAAAATATGCAAGAACATGTAAATAAACTAGAGATGTAACAATAAATTATAATATTGATAACCGCAGTAATACTCCCGACGGTTACTGTTACTGTTTTAAATTTAAATTATTGAAAAACTGTGATGGTAACTGCACTTTGATAAACTCTTGGACTGACTGGCGCCACTACTTTGGCTGCTAACATGAAAACAAGATTTATTCAAGTCTTAACCCATTAATAAACAACATTCCCCGATCTACTCTTATATAAACACATTGCTGTTTGAGCAACAATGCTATTTAATTGTGCATATTTAACCTACAAGTTGTGCTCTCATAGAACAAAGTGATCGTTCTATACTCAGAGGATTACGAAACCAAGGTGTTTTATCGGTGCGTTGAAGTACACCACAACACTTGCCAGGAATATTATTAGAATATATGTGTTGCGCACTTTTCATTTAAATAAATCTTTACAGTGCTACAGTACAAACTTATATTTAAAACAATAAAAGCTTAGCCAATAAAATAATAAAATACTGAGACTAAAACACTATCAGTGAAGCATAAGAAACACAAAACATGTAACATAGTGAATTTTCTAATAGTGTGTCTATTTTAGGTATTAAAAAAAAAAACTTGGTCAAAAGATTTTAGTGTGTATCATTGCACAAAACTACGATAATGATAACTAGGGATGGGTACCATTTACATTTGAACCGATAAAGTACACATTCCTGGGAATCAATACCGGTATTCAACAATAGCAATTTTTGATACTTTGTGTGTTGATAAAGGTTAATTGTTTGAGAATAACATTTTATTTTCAATGTAACATTTAAAAATTAGCTACTTATGATAACTGCTGTCCAGTTGTTACATCTTGTTTTCCTATACCGTTTGAGTTTGCATTGCAGTTGCACTTCTAAGACATTGGATGGCAGTACTGTATAGGCTAGCTAACTCTGAAGTAGCTTTTTTCGGGAAGCTGAATGTGTTTTGTTGTGCCTGAAAAAGTGTTTACACTGCAAATATTGTGCTTACACACCAGCTGTTTGTAACTTTCATCTTAGTTGTAGATTTCATTACCACATTTGGAGGTGTTGAAATCGTCATGTCAAATGGCTAATGCTAATAGTAGCCTGCCCTGGGAAATCCAATGTAAATTAGCATCAAGCTAGCGCATTTTGGAAGAGTGGAGCCTTATTTACGTTTGAGTGTTTTCCACCAAGCATACCTTTTTGTTGGTGTTGAAAAGTTGTACCATACCGGTACTTGGAAGGAGTTTGACTGAGTCCGTCCTTAGTGCTTCTTGAATGATTATGTACGTGAGTCGGTGTTTAGACTGCAGCCGCACGTGATGTCGCGTGCAACAAAAAGTATCGAAATATGGCACTGTTTGATTTCACGTGAATCGATACTCGGTAGTACTGACGGATTTCGGTTGGTGCCTTTGAAAGTATCAAATTTGGTAAGCATCCCTAATGATAACTGTGATCATTTTTATTTTATTTATTTATTTATTTATTTATCATTTATCATTTTGGTCACAATAACTGTAATACGTAATTTTCATATCGTTACATTCCTAGAATAAACACACGATGCAAAAACCAGTGATAATAAAAGATAAAAGTCTTAGTACCTGTGGTCTCTCCTGTCTCAAGAGTGCTGGTGGCAGTAGTGGCTGTGTTGGTGGTCCCAGTCTCATGTGTTTCACAAGGTGGGTTAGAACAAACCCTCTGAACTGCACCAGTTGACGTGCTGGTCTGGTCTCCTGCCATGCTGGAGGTGGCTGTGGACGACGTGTTAGTTGTCCCCGTCTCGTGGGTTTCACAAGGCGGGTTGGAGCAAACCCTCTGCACTGTACTAGTCTGGCCTTCGCTCATGTTGGAAGACGCCTGGGTGGATGTGTTGGTGGTGCCGGTCACGTGGGTCTCACAGGGAGGGTTTGAGCAGACTTGTTGGGTTCCTCCCATGTTGGCAGATGCTGTGGTAGCCGTGTTGGTTGTCCCAGTTTCGTGTGTCTCGCATGGCGGGTTAGAGCACACGCGCAGAGAAGTCATATTTGATGACGCCGTTGTAGCTGTGTTGGTGGTTCCCGTTTCATGGGTTTCACAGGGTGGGTTGGAGCACACCTGCCCTGCTCCAATGGTGGCAGAGGATGTCGTGGCTGTATTGGTGGTTCCTGTGTCGTGTGTCTCACAAGGCGGGTTAGAACAGACCAATGTTACTGTCCCCGACCCGTCTCCAGCAGCTCCAGCCTCAGAGGAGCTGGGCTGGTCCGAGGTGGGTGAAGCCAGGATGGACACTGGGAGATCCTGCACCGGCTGGGCTTCGACACCACTGGGAGTTGTGATCAATGTCACCTGGGTGGGCTGCTTCAGAGGAAAATCATGAAAAATGTAAGCATTTTTAAAAATCATTCTAGCTACTTGAAATATTAATTTACTTTTTGATTGCCATTCTTATTCTGAAGGCAGTTTATTTGTAATTTCAGAAATTAAATTACTTTAAAAAGGCATAAATAAAAGGTTGCCTATATTTTGTTCAGTTGAAAAAATATTACATTGTCAAGGCTGAAAGCACACAAAAAAATATCAGCATGTCACCTGCACTGTGATGGTGGACGAGGGCAGTGTGGTGGCAGACGTTAGGTTGGTCTGGGCAGCTGACACGGTTATTGCAGGTGAACTGATGACCTGGCTGGAAAGGGTAGCAATGGTCCCCAACGTGGTGATTGGAGTAACCAGTGATGCGTTAGTCGTGTTCACAGCACCACCTGCCAGGCTCGTGGAGACCGTACCGGTTACTGAGCCAAGAGACGTCACACCTAGGTAGGAGATAAATAAGAGTTGAATACAAAAAAAAAGCAAAGGCTATTTAAAAAAATATAAAATAAATACTGCTACTTAATTATTTTCATACCAGTAGTTCCCTTGACAACGAGGGTTGTGACTGTGGGTTTAACAGCGGATACTGTCCCTGGCGTAACGAGTCGAACGCCACCAACTGTGCTCATGGGAAGAGTGCGCAAAATAGTGCCGGGCTGGCCGGGAGCGCCCTTCAACACAACCTACAGGCAAGATTCAGTATGAGTATTATTTGCCATAAAACACACACAGTCTGTAGCATCACAAAGTATCAGCAATTGTTTTTTTCTATTGAATTTAATGCTGTGTACCTGGGTCAATCCCTGCTGGCCCGCTGCAGAGGCCAGCTTAGGCACTGCAGTGATGATTTTACCAGGTGTTCCAGTGGTCATCACCTTAGTCGTAAAGATTGTTATTGGGGTTTTGATGCCTGTACTGCTCGTTACACCTACAGGGCCGACAAAACAATTAATGGACATTCATTTTTAGGTGTTATGTCACGGTCGTAATTGTTACAAGCTTAGCCCTAAAAAGCAAGTTGTAGTATTTTTTAGTATGTAATGACCAACAATAAGAGAAATTTTAAATCTGGTTTCAAATGTGATAAACTGTGTTGTTGTTTAACAGTTTAAATGTTATGTGACTGTAACAAAGTTAAGAAATTCAGACCTGTTGCTCCAGGCTGGTTAATGAGGGCCGACATCGGGATGGTTTTAATGATAGTGGGGCCCTGTTTAGTAGTATTTGGAGAGACCCCACTGATATTGAGAATTGTGGGCTTGTTTCCTGCGCCTCCAGCTTGGGAAGTGGTGATGATTGTTGCAGGCTTTCCATCTGCCGAGGTCACCAGCTTCAGAATGGTGCCGGCTGGCAGGGAACCCTTGGACTAGTGAGCGAAAAGGCAAAAGTTACGCAAACAGTCTGGCGAAAAATATTTTTCTGCCCGTTTGAGGTACTGAGCAAGAATCTAAAATTATTCTTCCTACTCTACTATAGACAACTGACCTGTAGGATTTGGGCGAGAGGGTTAGTGGAAGCCTGGCCTGTGACAGCCGATGTCTGCACTGGTTTGGTTTGAACCACTGACATCATCTTGCCAAGGTTGGAGATCTACGAACATAAGAATAAAAACTGAACTCATCAAAGTTTAACAGACTCATTGTCATTCAGATCACTAACATTTCGCAGTCTCTTTAGGTCAACATTTCCTTACTCCCCCAGTGCTCACGAGCTGTCACTCATCAATCAATCCAAGTTTAATTATATAGTCCTTAATCACAAGTGTCTCTAAGGCCTTTACAAACTCACAAGTGATTCAACATGCACAAAACATACCATTGTAATGTATGGCAGCATGTTAAAAACACATTTATCAAGAGTGTAATTGAAATTTTCATAAAGTGCATGAACTCATCAAATGATGCTCACAACACCATTCATTATCTAGGGATGGGCATTTGCAAAGTACAGTAAGCTCTGAAAAATGTGACCCAGTGACAGCTGAAAACAAAAATATTTAGTTTAAAATAATCCCAACCAACACCTCATTGTTTAGTCTGCAAACAAGTTTGAGCAAAAAAATGTTGCTGCCATGTAGCATGCAAATGCCTGTCTCTCCAGCACTTAAACATGTAGCCAATAGCACAATATTATCTTTATGATCTAAAAAATGTTGACACTGATTGTTAATTACACACATTCCTAGTTGTGCAGAATCTGCTTTTCTTCTTACCAGAGTGCCACCACTGCCCATGGTAAGGGGACTCTTTACCAGGGCAATGGTCTTTGTGACTCCTCCCATCACAGTGGTTACTACCTGGGCCTGCTGAGCCACAGTGACCGCACCAGACTTGTGCACAGTGATGATAGGCCTGGTGGTCGTCGTGGGAGAGGAGCCAGTTGCTGTGCCCACCTGGGCTGCAGCAGTCTTCAGCATGCGGGTGGCGGGGTTGCTGACCTGAAGTCACACAAACACATGTTGTGGCTCGAGACTGCTGTACGTGGGTGGACATTTGAAAAATAAACAGTTTCAATACGTACCATGAGTGGGGAAGCCACTTTCATTGTGGTTGTGCCAGGGGAAACGGCTACGGTTTTAAGAATTGTGGCGCCTGCAGGAACATTGAGCATGGTTGCTGCAGAGGAAGGCGGAATCTTCTGTGTTGCTGCGGCGGCAGCAGCTAGTGCT
Source organism: Entelurus aequoreus (assembly GCF_033978785.1). NCBI lineage: Eukaryota > Metazoa > Chordata > Actinopteri > Syngnathiformes > Syngnathidae > Entelurus > Entelurus aequoreus. The sequence continues at coordinate 25,491,446 of NC_084731.1, read as the reverse complement.
GCCATACCACTCATCTGTGGGCTACTTCCAATTGGCTGAAATCAGAGGAAAGTAATCTTACACATCGCTCCACACGATTACAAACAAATGTTAAACATGGACATACCGTTCCTTGGGTGGCCTGGGCAGGAACAACCATTCTGACACCTGGGGGAAGGGACGTCACCGTGACAGGGGACTTCCCAGGTTGGCTTGGGCGGACTGTGACAAGAGATGCACCTGTGGCAGATTGCTGAGCAACCTTCAGCACAGCTGTAAAAATGGACAAATATGCAATAAGCTTTTATGTACAAAGCGTAAATAGTCAAGCTTCCTTTTAGAGGGGGAAGGACAATTGTAATACCAGATTGTGTCAGGCTCTGTGGGGAGGGGGCTGCAACAGCCAGTGCAGGACTCCTAGGAGAGTTCAGAGGCTGTGTAGGGGTTGTACTCATGGCTGGCGAGGCTGCAGCTGGAGTTGCAGGGATGTCGTATTTCTGCAGCTGTAATAAGTACGTGTCTGCAGTGGATACAGCACCCCAGCTCACCTCCAGGGAGTTTGTATTGGCACGGACCAACTGCACCCTAGCAGGGGCATGCGGCCGCTCTGGTGGCATAAAGAACAATAAATGTTAACAAATCTGATTAAGACAAGATGGTGGAAAAAAACAAAAAAACATTCAAGACAAGCATACCAGTTTCCAGGTACCAAAGGTCTTTACAACAGACTTGGTTGTTCCATGCTTTACGGTATCCATCACGGCCACTCCAAACATACAGCCTGGAATTGATAGCCACAGCACAATGGCCAGCACGAGCCCTGGGAATGTTGTCTTCGAGGGTGTCCATCAACACGGTCTCCCAACACATAGTGTCTACAGGCAATTGACAAAAATTAACTTGCACCCTCAAAATACTTTTTAAGATAATATATAAAAATGGAGTCAGACTTACCAAGATTCAAGCAAGCCAGAGTGTTTGTGCACTTCCACTCTTTCTCGTGTGTGGCAACTTTAACATCATCCATTACCAATGGAACCCATCCACCAAAAACATACATCCTGCACAGCGAACACATGAATCACATTGAGATGCTTGGGAAGACAGCATGTTATCTGGGGAATTCAAAACAAACCACCAATAAGCAAGTGTGTGGTGGCTAGGAACAGTAGTTGTCTCACTTGTTTGTGATGGTAGTGGCAGAGTGAAGACTCCTGGGAAGTGGAGCTGTACCGCTTACTGACGGTTTGTTCCACGTCAGGGTATCTGGAGGTAAGAATAATACATTTGTTATTCAACATTATGAAAAAAAAATAAAAAATCACAATGTCTTAAAAGGGCTGTCATCCACTGTCCCTCAAGTATATTACACCAACAGGTCATAAGCCTACCAATATCAAGAGTCCACAAATCTCCAAGACGGCATCCACTCATCCCTCCATAGACTATAAGCCGAGATTTTCTGCTTGTCTTTTCTGTGTAAACCACCGCCGTATGGCTCTCACGGGGAGGAGGCAGAACTCCGTAAGCGATGGGACTATCCCATGTGACCACACTGGATCCAGCACGGAGCTCGAGTATGTACAGATCATTCAGGTATCTGAGAACAATCATACCGCACATTAGTCATGCTCACGTCGCAGAACAGAAAAACACAAGGTCAAACACATCAGTGACAGTACCTGGGAATGTTATTTTTGGGGTCCTCACTGTCATTGGCAAGTCCACCAAACAAGTAGCATTTGTTTCCCACCAGAGAAAAACTGTGACCAAGACGTGGACAGGGAGGGGGGCCATTTTTGGGATTTTTGGCTTTTAACTTTTTCCACTCCCATCTGCTGGCCTAAAAAAGAAACCAACCGCAAATTTGTTAATTGATTAAATTGATGTACATGCAAATTCCAGACACTTAAAGATGATTTAACTATAGTGGAAGATTGTGTCAACCAGAATTTCAAGCCATTTCAACACTCATTAATGAAAGTGTATATTTTGGGGCTGTCATGTTATTATTTTTTTTAAATCAGATTAATCACGAGCTTGAATTGTGAAGAATCATGATTAATCACAGGGTATTACTTGCTTGCATAGTTAAAAATTTGCTTAAGAAAAAACCCCAATATTTGGACACAAATGCAATTTTGTTGTCAGGAACATTTTACTTAACTGCAAGTCATTAATTTGCTCAAAACTTTGTTGACAGTAAGTATATTCAGAAATAAGTTGACATTATCAAAATATTTGCAATAATATAGCAAACAAGGTACAGACAGTAAAAAACTCGCATAAAGAACTTTACATAGTGCACTATTTAAATCAGCATTTACTCTTTCTTTAACCAATTCTTAAAACAAGCTATTTACCTTTTCAGATGAAAGTGCTGATCTCTATTTTTGGTACAATGCTATCAGCTGTGGTGATATGAATGACTTCTTTCAGCACCTTGTCTTCACTGATGCTAAGTAGCTTACATAGGCTGGCTGCCCATTTAGCGAAAGGCTACGTTTAACTTATCTGTGCAACATTGACGCAGGTAAACTCCAGTGTTGAAGTTGTCGTTCTCTATTTGGTTAAGTTGGTATCGATGTAGCATTCATTCTAGCGCAGTGGTTCTTAACCTGGGTTCGACCGAACCCTGAGGGTTCGGTGAAGACACACTCGACTCATCGTGTAAATAAAAACTTCTCCCTATCGGCGTATTATGGATACCCCCAAACAATGTTCCCTCTAATTTTCCATCTGATTTGCAGGTGTGTAATTTGTTGTGAGTTCATGCACTGTGTTGTTTTTTTTCTTTGAACAAGCTGATGTTCATGCACGGTTCATTTTGTGCACCAGTAAAAAAACATAAATGTCTTGAATTTGAAAAAATAATTTGTATTTTTATTTTTCACTAAAGAAGGGTTTAATGAATGCGCATGTGAAACTGGTGGGGTTCGGTACCTCCAACAAGGTTAAGAACCACTGTTCTAGCGGCATCGTCATGTAAGTGATTTGCTTTAAGATGCTATTCAAATCTTGTTGTGAGCCGACCAAAAAAAGTTTGTCGCTGCATTTCCAGCAAATTACCCGAGTTTTCTCTAAAGTTCCATTGGAGTGTGTTTTGAAGTGAAATTGACCGCCTCTCACAGCCCTACTCCATATATATTTGTGTGCGTGCAAACAAAAACAATTTGCAGACAGCCAAGTGGAAATAAATGAGTTACCTGGAGTTCATAAAGATCGTTGCTGTACTTTCCATATTCCACCATACCACCAAACACCAACAATCTCGTGCCATCACAGACAAATCCATATGCAGCACAACCCGGTGGGATGTCACCGCGGACAGCAGGGATGAACCACTGGTTTGTTGCTGGGAATTAAAAACAATTATATCAGAGGGACATTTAGTAGGAGTGTAACGGTACGTGTATTTGTATCGAACCGTTTCGGTACGGGGGTTTTGTTCGGTGCAGAGGTGTACCGAACGAGTTTCCACGCGGACATATTAAGTAGTGTAAACAATACTCAAAATGCCGGACATTTGAGGCATTTAAGAAACCCCGCCCTGACAGCTCCACAAAAGAGGACATGTCCGGTGAAACCGATCGCTGCGACCGGGCTAGGTATAGACCTCCTCTTTTCACCGGACATGTCCTCTTTTGCAGGGCTGTCCGGGCGGTGTTTCTTAAATGCCTCAAATGTCCGGCATTTTGAGTTATGGTTGTGTGTATTTTCAATGTACGTTCAGGGTTAAAAAACAAAACAAATTGTGTGCGCAGCAGCATTCGTGAGGGAGGAGCAGAGAGAGAGAGAGAGAGAGTTATGATAAACGCGCATGAGTCTCAAGGCTCTGCTTTTTATCGATAGATTTATCAGATTTAATTTTTTATTATCTATAGCAGGGGTGTCAAAAGTGTGCCCCGGAGGCCATTTGCGGCCCACAACTAATGTTTTAAAGGCCCACGGCAAATTCTAAAAATACTATTAAAATAAACAAAAACATAACAAAAGTGAAATAAAAAAGCTTAAAGGTGAAATGTAATTTAGAAAAAGTGGCAATGTTGACTAATAAAACAAAGCTGTTTTCTTTTCTTTCAAACTGTCATTGCTCAAAACATAATATTGAATCAAAATCAATGTTATTATGAATTATTGACTTATCCAAGATTCCAATTATTTCACATCAAATATTCCACTAAGAAAAATATTTTTGGTGGAAGATTTTGCAAATTTGGTAAATAAATAACCAAAAAATGTATATTTTGTTGTTTTCTTACTGTACCGAAAATGAACCGAACCGTGGCCTCTAAACCGAGGTATGTACCGAACCGAAATTTTTGTGTACTGTTACACCCCTAACATTTAGTCATGAAAAAAATCGAATAGCATTTTGCCCCCAATGGAGCATTAAATGTATGTAAGCCCTGAAGCCACATACAAACAGATTTACATCAGCTGTCAAGTCATTTGTGCAAGTACTTGAACGAGCATCATCCATTTTACTTTAGCCCGCCTTTTTTAATAAATCAGTAGTGACCCTTCTCCAGCAGGGGGCGACACAGTAGACTACACTGTTTAGGGCCTGAACTTAATATCACGCACTCAAATCATTCATTTTAGTCTCATTTCTAGACGTAAACAATACATATTAAAAAAGGGTTAGGGTTAACATTTTTATAGTGATGTTTCTATGTACATTTCTGCTTTAAAAGGAGTAAACATAAGTTGAAAAAAATGATTCTTACCAGTATTGTAGACATGCAATTCATCCACGATCCCTTCGTTTCCTCCGCCAAACACAACCATCAGTTCTTTAATCGCCACGGCTCTATGGCCATGTCTGGGCCGGGGGACAGGACCGGACCATCCGAGTACCCGTTTCCACCGCGGCTGCAGAACCGACGCCGAGGTCCCAGTCACCGCAGAACCAGGGACAGACATGATTCTGTCAGAAAATAAAACCGGGGAATTAATTCACCGAAATGACGACTATAACCCGTAGAATGAAAATAATTATAACTTGACAGTTGGTGCGCCTCTCACTTTACAGTTAGCTTTGTTTTGAGATAAACCCCTCTCACAAAATGTGAGAAATTAATGTCACGTACACTTGTTGATACTTCGTAGGACAAAACAGTGGATTAATAAAATCTCTATTAAAACAAGTTTGAGTTGTTTCTAACCATTGAATACGATTCATGGAAGCAGCCATCTTGTAACCAAACAAGCCCCCGCTTACGCTTAGTGCCAGTCTGAAAAATGGCGGAAGCGAATGAAAGGGGAAAATACACAACCGCCGAATACATTTACATAGAACCGTTAAAATATACAGCAACTGGAAAAATAACACACCGTGTCAACACGGAGACGCATACAAAACGACAACTCACGTTTAAATCACGGTTAAAACTCATAAACAGGAGTCGGCTTTTTTCATGCCTCTCTGGAAGTCGCCATATTGTAGCTAACAAACTTAGCATTCGCTAGAGCCGTTCCGAAGCATTTACTAACAACAGCACACGGCAATTAAGTTCACCTGTACCACACAAAGTACTGCAAAGGTCCAGTGTTGCAACACACATTTACAGTTAAACAAACAAAACATTTGACAGCTCGCATTTTTGTTCACACTAGCGGCTACTTGCTCAACCATTAGCATGTGCTAACAGCGTTAGCTTGAGCGGCTAGCATCTGTCAAAGCGTCGCGCAATTTTACAATTAAATGCAATGTGTTTTTAATCTATTCCGACATGCACACGTTACCTTATACGAACAACGTTGCAACACGACTCTTAGAATGTAGCTAAACCGCGTCCAAGTGCATAAACCGAATGTTATTGTGTTTCATGCCGTCAGTGGAAGCAGCCATCTTTTCACCATTTGGCCTAGTTCTACGGCTCCCTCAAGAAAAATGGCCGGGCGGTTTGCAACAACAAAACACCACAGAATGCAGACGAGCGGATCTATGCAACCCATACGTACCTAATTCGATGCAGTAGTTGAAAAAGCACTGACGGGCGGTCTAAGGTTGTGGTGATAATCCAGATTCATTCAATTTGCGAAGAAATATTTCCTCTCATGCCTGCCTGGAAGCTGCCATCTTCTTGACAACCAGAGGCGGAGGAAAATGGCAGAGAGTTTGGCGTCACCCAAAGCAAACATGGCGACCGAGAACCAACTTGCTGACTATGTTGGAAATAAACGAATATACGGTTTTATTTTTGCGCCATTAAATCGGTGTACGATTCCACTTGCGACGAGGGGATTTTTCAAACACTCGATTTTTACCACGGCGGCACAGTTTAATATGAGTTAGAACAAATTACAACAAGTTGCAATATCGTCCAAGGTTTATTGTCCCTTACTAAAGATGGCGACATCCGTTTTTTGAATCTCTTTTTTTATTTCAATGTTGCAGTGGCTTGTTTTTTCGCCGCCACACAAATCAACATGTGCGTCTATTCAAAACTACCGCAATCAAGCATTAAAAAAAAAATATTTTTTGTTTTTTTTATTACAAAGTTACCACGCCCACACTCACTGTATTAATATTTATGCCCGCCACAATTATGTTGCACAAACAATTCTAGTCACGTTCTCATATATTTTAATGGTATTTAACTTACTATAATAAAAGTGAAAAAGCAAAAATAAATAATATTTACGATAATGTGCTCAAACGAGAAAAAAAAAAGAATAATAGCAACAATGGAAAAATACAAATCATAAATAGTGCACATGTGATAACACAAATAACATACCAAAGTAAGCATAATTATCAAATGAAAAAATGATACCGAAAGCTGTTTAAATAATTACACCGATAATTGCAATATGTTATTTGACCGTTAGATGTCAGGCTTTCTCTCCATTGCCTTCTCAGAGACGGTTTGATTGATTGATTGTTTGAGACTTTTATTAGTAGGTTGCACAGTGAAGTACATATTCCGTACAATTGACCACTAAATGGTAACACCCGAATAAGTTTTTCAACTTGTTTAAGTCGGGGTCCACTTAAATTGATTCATGATACAGATATATACTATCAGATATATACTATCATCATAATACAGTCATCACACAAGATAATCATCAGAGTATATACATTGAATTATTTACATTATTTACAATCCGGGGTGTGGGATGTGGAGGAGGGGGGGTTGGGGGGGGGGTTAGGTTTGGTTGTTATCATCACTTCAGTCATCAACAATTGACATTGAAACAGTGTAGGTCTGACTTGGTAGGATATGTACAGCAAGTAGTGGACATAAAGAGAGAGAGAGAGAGAGAGAGAGAGAGAGAGAGAGAGAGAGAGAGAGAGAGAGAGAGAGAGAGAGAGAGAGAGAGAGAGAGAGAGAGAGAGAGAGAGAGAGAGAGAGAGATCAGAAGGCATACGAAAAAGTATCTACATTTGATTATTAACAATCCGGGGAGGGTGTTAGTTTAGGGTTGAAATTGCCTGGAGGTGTACTTTTATTGCGGTTTTGAAGGAGGATAGAGATGCCCTTTCTTTTACACCTGTTGGGAGCGCATTCCAAATTGATGTGGCATAGAAAGAGAATGAGTTAAGAACTTTGTTAGATCGGAATCTGGGTTTAATGGTGAGTTGAGTTGAGTTTGAGTTTATTTCAAACATGCAAGCATACAACATGATACATCACAATTTCCAGTTTCTCTTTACCCCTTTTCTTTTACATAACAGTTGCTAAAACTTTTGTTCACTTCCTGATCTCAATTTATTCACAATATACTACATAAGTAATCACAATAAAAATAAATAAATAAATAATAATTGGTGAAGTAAGTTATATTTCATATGATTACTTCACCAATTATTATTTATTTATTTATTTTTCTGTGGATACCTTTAGTTGTTTTTACCATTTTCGGCATCACCAGGTCAGTCTAAAATGGTAATTTCATGAATGATGATCAGATCCCACCAAAAAGACTTTATATACCGATGCAGTAAAAAGATGTACGAATCAATAAACAAATACATTCAGTGCATCTGGACAGTATTCACATTGATTGATTGATTGAAGCTTTTATTAGTAGATTGCACAGTACAGTACATATTCCGTTCAATTGACCACTAAATGGTAACACCCGAATACGTTTTTCAGCTTGTTTAAGTCGGGGTCCACGTTAATCAATTTATGGTACAAATATATACTATCAGCATAATACAGTCATCACACAAGTTAATCATCAGAGTATATACACTGAATTATTTACATTATTTACATTCTGGGGGGTGGGATGAGGAGGGTTTGGTTGATATCAGCACTTCGGTCATCAACAATTGCATCATCAGAGAAATGGGCATTGAAACAGTGTAGGTCTGACTTGGTAGGATATGTACAGCGAGCAGAGAACATAGTGAGTTCAGGTAGCATAAGATCAAGTATATTCATTAGAAATACATTTGATTACTTACATTTCGTTATTTACAATCCGGGGAGGTGGGATGTGGAGGGGGGAGGGTGTTAGTCAAGGGTTGAAGTTGCCTGCAGGTGTTGTTTTAGTGTGGTTTTGAAGGAGTATAGAGATGCACTTTCTTTTACACCTTTTGGGAGTGCATTCCATATTGATGTGGCATAGAAGGAGAATGAGTTAAGACCTTTGTTAGATCGGAATCTGGGTTTAACGTGGTTTTTGGAACTCCCCCTGGTGTTGTGGTTATGGCGGTCATTTACGTTATGGAAGTAGTTTGACATGTACTTCGGTATCAGGGAGGTGTAGCGGATTGTATAGACTAGGCTCAGTGCAAGTTGTTTTACTCTGTCCTCCACCCTGAGCCAGCCCACTTTGGAGAAGTGGGTTGGAGTGAGGTGTAATCTGGGGTGGAGGTCTAAAAGTAACCTGCCTAGCTTGTTCTGGGATGTTTGGAGTCGAGATTTGAGGGTTTTGGAGGTGCTAGGGTACCAGGAGGTGCAAGCGTAATTGAAAAAGGGTTGAACGAGAGTTGTAGTTCCCGCTAGACTGTACTGTGGATACGTTTAGTTGTTTTTACCATTTTCGGTATCACCAGGTCAGTCTAAAAAGGTAATTTCATGAATGATGATCAGATCCCACCAAAAAGACTTTATATACCGATGCAGTAAAAAGATGTATGAATCAACAAACAAATACATTCAGTGCATCTGGAAAGTAGTCACAGCGCTTCACTTTTCCCACATTTTGTTATGTTACAGCTTAATTCCGAAATTTAATACATTCATTTTTGTCCTCAAAATTCTACACACAATACCCCATGATGACACTGTGAAAACGTTTTTTTTTAGAAATTTTTGAAAATTCATTAAAAATGACAAACTAAGAAATTACATGCATTCACAGCCTTTTAACGCGAAAGTGAGCTCAGGAGCATCCTGTTTTAACTGATCATCCTGAGCGGTTCCGACAGCGTAATTGGAGTCCACATGTGGTAAGTTCATTTGGTTGGAACAGGTATAAGGCCCCACACTTGACAGTGCATGGCAGAGCACAAACCAAGAATAATGTTGAATAATTTGTCTGTAGACGTCTGAGACTTTCTTTGTCTTGAGGCACAAATCTGGGGAATAGTACAGAAAAATATCTGATGCCTTGAAGTTCCCAATGAGCGCACTGGCCTCCACCATCCGTAAATGGAGGACATTTGGAACCACCAGGACACTTCCAAGAGCTGGTCAGCCGTCTAAACTGAGCAATCGGGGGAGAAGGGCCCTAGTCAGGGAGACGACCTAAAACCCTATGGTCACTCTGTCAGAGCTACAACAATCTTCTTTGAGGAGAGCAGAACCTTGCAGAATGACAACCATCCCTGCAGCAATCCACCAATCAGGCCTGTATGGTAGAGTGGCCAGACGGGGTGGTATAGCTCGGTTGGTAGAGTGGCCGTGCCAGCAACTTGAGGGTTCCAGGTTCGATCCCCGTTTCTGCCAACCTAGTCACTGCCGTTGTGTCCTTGCGCAAGACACTTTACCCACCTGCTCCCAGTGCCACCCACACTGGTTTAAAAATGTAACTTAAATATGGGGTTTCACAATGTAAAGCGCTTTGAGTCACTAGAGAAAAGCGCTATATAAATATAATTCACTTCACGGAAGCCATTCCTTCGTAAAAGTTTGCCAAAATGCACCTGAAAGACTCTCAGACCATGACAAACAAAATTATTTTGCGTCCTGTTTGGAAGTAACCAGGCACCGCTCATCACCAGGCCAATACCATTCCTACAGTAAACCATGGTGGTGGCAGCACCGTGCTGTGGGGATGTTTTTAGCGGCAGGAACTGGGAGATTAGGCAGGATATAGAGAAAGATGAATGCAGCAATGTATAGAGACTACCTGTATAAAAACCCGCTCCAGAGTGCTCTTGATCTCAGACTGGGGCGATGGATCATCTTTCAGCAGGCCAACGACCAGGCAGAGCCCAGATTTGAATCCCAAATGGCTGTGCACCGACACTTCCCATCAAACCTGATGGTGCTTGAGAGGGGCTGAAAAGAGGAATGGGCGAAACTACCCAAAGATAGGTGTGCAAAGCTTGTTTTGATTGATTGATTGAGACTTTTATTAGTAGGTTGCACAGTGAAATACATATTCCGTACAATTGACCACTAAATGGTAACACCCGAATAAGTTTTTCAACTTGTTTAAGTCGGGGTCCACTTAAATTGATTCATGATACTATCATATATACTATCATCATAATACAGTCATCACACAAGATAATCACATTGAATTATTTACATTATTTACAATCAGGGGTGTGGAGGGAGGGGGGTGGGGGGGGGGATATGGACATCAAGTAGTGGACATAGAGAGAGAGAGAGTGAGAGAGATCAGAAGGCATAAGAAAAAGAATCTGCATTTGATTGTTTACATTTGATTATTAGCAATCCGGGGAGGGTGTTAGTTTAGGGTTGTAGCTGCCTGGAGGTGAACTTTTATTGCGGTTTTGAAGGAGGATAGAGATGCCCTTTCTTTTATACCTGTTGGGAGCGCATTCCACATTGATGTGGCATAGAAAGAGAATGAGTTAAGACCTTTGTTAGTTCGGAATCTGGGTTTAACGTGGTTAGTGGAGCACCCCCTGGTGTTGTGGTTATGGCGGTCATTTACGTTAAGGAAGTAGTTTGACATGTACTTCAGTATCAGGGAGGTGTAGCGGATTTTATAGACTAGGGTCAGTGCAAGTTGTTTAACTCTGTCCTCCACCTTGAGCCAGCCCACTTTAGAGAAGTGGGTAGGAGTGAGGTGGGATCTGGGGTGGAGGTCTAGAAGTAACCTGACTAGCTTGTTCTGAGATGTTTGTAGTTTAGATTTGAGGGTTTTGGAGGTGCTAGGGTACCAGGAGGTGCATGCGTAATCGAAAAAGGGTTGAACGAGAGTTCCCGCCAGAATCCTCAAGGTGCTTTTGTTGACCAGAGAGGAAATTCTGTAGAGAAATCTCGTTCGTTGGTTAACCTTTTTGATTACCTTGGCTGCCATTTTATCACAGGAAAGGTTAGCCTCTAGAATGGAACTAAGGTAGGTGACCTCATCTTTCCTGGTGATGACACTGTCACCTACTTTTATGGTGAAGTGATTGACTCTCTTAAGTTTGATGTGGGACCCAAACAGGATGGATTCTGTTTTACCCAAGTGGATGGATAGCTTGTTGTCAGCGAGCCAGGTGCAAGTTCTACAGAGCTCAGCACTGAGGATTTTCTCCACCTGTGACTTGTCCTTGCCGGATACCAGCAGGGCAGAGTCATCCGCAAACAAAAACAATTCACAGTCGCATGCCGATGACATGTCGTTTATGTATATTAGGAACAGTAAAGGTCCCAATATACTGCCTTGGGGGACTCCACAGCTCACCGAGAGGGGACACGGTGCCGTTCACCTCTACCACCTGCTCCCTCCCCTCCAAGTAAGACTGCATCCAGCTCCAAGAGGTTTTGTTAAATCCGATTGCTCTGAGCTTATCCAACAGTATAGCGTGGTTAACGGTGTCAAAGGCCTTCTGAAGGTCCAGCATGACCATGCCGCAGTATTTGCCCGCGTCCACCTCATGTTTGATGTGGTCGGTCAGATAGAGAAGGCATGTGTCAGTGGAGTGGTTAGTTCTGAAGCCGGATTGGAATTTGTACATGAGTTTATTAGTGGCAAGGTAACTATCGACCTGTTCATAAACTATTTTCTCCATTACTTTCGAAATGGAGCTGAGAATAGAAACAGGTCGGTAGTTGCCAGGTTCCAATTTGCTTCCTTTTTTAAAGAGGGGAGTTACTCTTGCTATTTTAAAATCTTTTGGTACTTGGCCTTGTGTAATTGATAGGTTTATTATGTGCGTGATGATCGGGGCAATGATGGAGGCAGAGTCCCTGAGGAATCTGGAGGGAATATTATCAAGGCCGGTGGCCTTGTTAGGGTGGAGCGCGCTCAATTTTTTAAACACCTCATCAGCTGTGACCATTTCTAATTTGAAATCATCGTTGGATACTCCTAGCTTTCTGTAGAAGGCTTTAATGTGTTCTACACCAAAGCGACCAGAGTGGTGGGACAGCTTGTTGACAAGAGTTGCAGCTATGCTGGTGAAAAAGGCGTTAAGTCTGCTAGCTACCTCCATTTTGTCTGTAATGAGGGAGTCACCCTCCTTGATGCTGATGTTGGTGAGTCTTGTTTTAAGTTTGTGGCTGCAACCAGGAAGCTGGTTGTTGAGAATTTTCCAGAGCTCACGTGGCTTATTCGTGTTTTCCTCTATTTTGTCGTTAATGTAATTTTTTTTTAAGGATTTAGTCAGGTTGGTTGACTTATTTCTTAATTTATTGCATTGCTTTTTGAGAGTTGAAAGGAGTAATTTGAGGTTGATATTATTGGGTTGTTTATCTACTTCTGTTTTACATTTTTGGTATTCAGAGTATTTCCTGTCTCTGTCTTTTATGGCAGCTAATAGGTCCGGATTCATCCATGGTTCCGAGCGGGCTTTGATCCTGACTGTTTTCACGGGAGCCATGTCATTTAGTATCTTTAGGAACGCCGTTTTGAAGCGATCCCAAGCGACATCGACCAGGTTGCTCGCGAGCACACGGGACCAGTCCCACTCATCTAATTTTAAATTTAAATTGTCATTGGAGTATTTTTTGAGGGATCTGGATTGGGCTGTTATGTGGCCATTGGCTTTAGGTTTAGCTATTTTACGGGTGCAGAAGGTTAGATAGTGGTCGCTAAGACCACAGATCATGACCCCACTATTTTTTATTTTAGGCCGGTCTGAAGTGAGAATGAGATCTATGGTTGATTGGGTGGAATCACACACCCTTGTGGGTAGCGCTATTAGCTGGGAAAGACCGTGCAGATTACAAAACTTGCTGAAGGATCTGAAGACAGGCGCATCTTTGCGTTGAATATCTGTGTTCAGATCCCCAGTTATAATTTTCTCCATGTTGTCTGTCCCCGCCAAGCATTCTTCCAAAGCCCCATAGAAATCACTCTGATTAGGGGGTCTATAAACAGTCCCTATTAGTACCGGCTTAGCATTTTTAAATTTGATTTCCGCCCACACAGATTCCAGGTCATTGTGGTTAAGATCAGTGCGAGTTATGTATTTAATATCCTGGTGAATATACACACAAACGCCCCCACCGTGTTTATTCCTATCCTTTCTGATAACCGAAAAGTTTTGTATTTCTATCTCTGAGTCAGAAATACTTTGATCAAATTTGGTTTCAGAGAAACACAAGATTTTTACCTTCGTGTTGAGGAACATTTCTCTGATTTGGTCGAGTTTGGCTCCAGAGAGGCTGTTCACATTAAGGTGGATGATGTGTAGTCCACTGGAACCAAAAAGAGCATCAGAGTCCGCTGTGTTGTGGTACTGACCAGAAAAATTGTTGGTTATTATTGCTGTTGCAGTTGAAGAGCAAGGAGAGAGAGGAGAGAGAGGCATATTGATCGTCCTCCAGGTGAAGGGGGAGGGAGAGAAAGGGGGAGGGGAGGGAGAGTTGTGCCATCATATTAAAAAAGACACAATATTGAGCAAAGGTTGTGAATACTTATGTACATGTGATTTCTTAGTTGTTGTTTTTTAATACATTTGCCAAAACTTCTAAATAAACTTTTCCATATCATCATTATGGGTAGTGAAGCTCTGTGAATACTTTCCGGATGCACCGTGCATATTCATTTTTAATCTTGGTTCAGTTTGTCTCGAAGCCTGCCCAGTGGTGTATTTATTCTACTGTTAATTTGGCTCCCTTCCAGATGGTAATTAGTAAATTACTGGAATGTTTGCAAGAAACAAGTTCTTTAGGTTCTAAAATTAAGAATAGCTACTTACCATGGCAGTTAAAACCCTCCTATATTCATGTTCCCAGGTTCATAGATGAATGCTCAAACATATTGTTGTTATTGAATTCCATTCTCATTTTGAGTATGCTTTCACACAAACACATGCATTGCAAAGTTTTCGGTGCACGGGTCTGTATTGGGGTTGTGCAAGTGGTTTAAATGGATCAGTAAGGCTCAGAGAAATACCTTGATCTTCTGCACTGCCTTGAGCTGCCTGTAAGGGTTTACACACAGTAAGAGCATTAGGGCACAATCATTAAAACAACTTTGAAACCCTAAAGAGATCATGATGTAAATGCCAGGGATCAGAAGTATAGGCTCATCAAGCTCTGTAAACGAAGCATTAAAAAGTGTTGAACAATTGGATTCTTTTTGGGTTATTTCATTTGACTTCTAGAATGTTTTTAACAATAAGTGTCTGTCGTTGTGTTGATTAGATTGATGCACTATATTCATTGTATACTCCATACAGCTGGGATATTCAACTAAATTGTTCCAGGGGCCACATTTCCAGTAAGCTAAGGACTGGGCGGCTGTGTCAGGGTTGCCCCTGACAGTTTGGTTGTGTTTTTAGTTTTTCCTCTATTAGTTGTATTTCCTGTCAGCGCTCTTGTTTTGGTTATTTCCTGATTATCTCCCTGAGTGTTTTGTCCCCTCAGCTGTGGCTGATTGGCACCTGGCCACACCTGGTGCCAGTCAGCCAGCTGCTATTTAAACCTGTCCTGCCCTCCAGTCACTGCTGGATTATTGTAGTGTCTACCTGGCAATGTCACTACTACCTGTCACTATACTTCGTTGTAGCTCTGTCTACTTTTGTTCACTCCGCTCTAGTCATAGTTCCTTCGTGTCACAGTAAGTGTTTTTGTTTCTTGTCCACAGTTAGCCTTTGTGCTATTTTAGTTTATAGCCTAGTTTGTTCTCCGCCTTGTGTTTGTACCCTTTTGTTAGTTTTTTGCCATAGTATCTTAATTAAATCATGTTTTCCTGTTCAATGCCTGCCATCATCTCTGCATCTTGGGGTTCGGCGCCAACAAACTCCGACAGAATAATCCAGCCTAACACAAACCTCGCAGAGATGTCCATGGCAGAGAGGCTTAACAAGGCTTTAAAACTAATGGCTAATTTAAAGAAAAGTTTGGCCGCTTTTCAAGCCCTCTCCCACCCACCCCTGTCGTCTGTGGGCCTATCTGGGGACGTCTGGGATCCGTCCCTTGGGGGTGGGGTTATGAGTAGCTGTGCAGCTGGGGAGGCACAGCTACTCACCCCAGTGGGTCTGCAAGAGATGGCGCCATTATCTCCGAGGGGTCTGCAACAGACGCCACCATCCTCTCCGGTGGACCAGCAGGGGTCTCCACCATCCTCTCCGGCGGACCAGCAGGGGTCTCCACCACCCTCTCCGGCGGACCAGCAGGGGTCTCCACCACCCTCTCCGGCGGGCCAGCAGGGGTCTCCACCACCCTCTCCGGCGGGCCAGCAGAGGGCGCCGCCACCATCGTTTCCGGTGGGTCCTCCCACGCCGGCGGTCGAGCCGCCTCGCCAATTGCGGCGGCGTTCAACACGCCGTCGCCACCTGACTCTTCCCCGCTGGTTGCAGGGACACTTGGCCTGGCGGCCCACCTCCTTGTCCTCCCTCCACCCTCCCTTGACTTTGGACTGTTTTATTTTTTTTTTTATTTTTTGGGTGGGGGGGATTGTCTAAGAACGTCTGGTATCCGTTAATCACATTGCGACAAAAATGTGTAACTATCAAAAAGGAGAGGACCTAAAGGGGTGTTTTTCAACCACTGTGCCGCGGCACACAAGTGTGCCGTGAGATACAGTCTGGTGTGCCGTGGGAGATTATGTAATTTCACCTATTTGGGGTAACAATATTTTTTGCAAACCAGTAATTATAGTCTGCAAATAATTTGCCGTTGTTGAGTGTCGGTGCTGTCCAGAGCTCGGCAGAGTAACCGTGTAACACTCATCCATATCAGTAGGTGGCAGCCGGTGGCTAATTGCTTAGTAGATGTCCGGAACACGTCTTGTGAGACAACAAGGGTTTGTCGTCGTATCTAATGCTTAAACCAAAAATAAACAAAAGGTGAGTGCCCCTAAGAAAAGGCATTGAAGCTTAAGGAAGGCTATGCAGAACGAAACAAAAAACCTAAATGGCTACAAAGTAAACAAAAAGAATGCTGGACGACCGCAAAGATTTACTGTGGAGCGAAGACGGCGTCCAGAAAGTACATTCGAACATGACATGACAATCAACAATGTCCCCACAAAGAAGGATAGCAACAACTTACATATTCTTGATTGCTAAAACAAAGCAGATGCGGGCAATAGCGTTTAATGAAGACATGAAACTGCTACAGGAATACACCAACAAAACAGGAAAAGCCACCAAAATAGGAGCGCAAGACAAGAACCAAAACACGACACACAGGAAAGAGCTAAAACCCCAAAATAAGTCAAGGTGTGATGTGACAGGTCGTGACAGTACACCTACTTTGAGTCAAGAGCTATATTGATGCATGATTGTTTATGGTTTAAAGTCGTATCCAACAATTGCGACATCAACTTTTTACTGTCAACTGAGTTTCGTTTTTTAATGATTTCTGCTTGTGGTGGTGCCGGATTTTTTCAATGAAAAAAATGTGCCTTGGCTCAAAAAAGGTTGAAAAACACTGCCTTAAGGAAGGTCTCTGTGGTGTAAATCACAAGTTTAGACCCCGGTGTTAAATGTTTGCTGGCAAGATTAAAATGTTAATGCAAGGATCTGCCAATGTTTTCACAGTGGTCCAGGTTCCTTTATACAACAGGAGCATTCTAGTGTTTTTAGGATTTTGCTGTAAAAATGTTTGTGTCAAGTTTTGAACTGAACTCGGGAGTCGGTATTGTGTCATTTGTCCACCAGAAGAAGCAAACTTTAAACATGACTTAGATATTTGTTTATTAGTGAGGACATGCCCTGCTTTATGACTGTTAATATCCATTGTCAGAATGAGAAGTATTACAGAAAACCGTGTGTATTCTGTTGATAGTACTGAAGAAAACCAGTTAAAATGTATATATTAAATAAAATAAAATGAACATATTTTTTTATTTGACATGAAAATAAGTTAAAGTATTTGCATTGATGATTGCAGGCATAACATGAGCTACCCTTTCTTTACGGTGAAGCAACAATAGCGGTAGAGCTCAGTCACCCTAATACTAACAGAAAGTAGGTTACTTGCAGGGTTTTTTGTTTGATTGATTGAGACTTTTATTAGTAGGTTGCACAGTGAAGTACATATTCTGTACAATTGACCACTAAATGGTAACACCCGAATACGTTTTTCAACTTGTTTAAGTCGGGGTCCACTTAAATTGATTCATGATACAGATATATACTATCATATATACTATCATCATAATACAGTCATCACACAAGATAATCACATTGAATTATTTACATTATTTACAATCAGGGGTGTGGAGGGGGGGGTAGGATATGGACATCAAGTAGTGGACATAGAGAGAGAGAGAGAGAGAGAGAGAGAGAGAGAGAGAGAGAGAGAGAGAGAGAGAGAGAGAGAGAGAGAGAGAGATCAGAAGGTATAAGAAAAAATATCTGCAATTGATTGTTTACATTTGATTATTAGCAATCCGGGGAGGGTGTTAGTTTAGGGTTGTAGCTGCCTGGAGGTGAACTTTTATTGCGGTTTTGAAGGAGGATAGAGATGCCCTTTCTTTTATACCTGTTGGGAGCGCATTCCACATTGATGTGGCATAGAAAGTGAATGAGTTAAGACCTTTGTTAGTTCGGAATCTGGGTTTAACGTGGTTAGTGGAGCTCCCCCTGGTGTTGTGGTTATGGCGGTCATTTACGTTAAGGAAGTAGTTTGACATGTACTTCGGTATCAGGGAGGTGTAGCGGATTTTATAGACTAGGCTCAGTGCAAGTTGTTTAACTCTGTCCTCCACCTTGAGCCAGCCCACTTTAGAGAAGTGGGTAGGAGTGAGGTGGGATCTGGGGTGGAGGTCTAGAAGTAACCTGACTAGCTTGTTCTGAGATGTTTGGAGTTTAGATGTGAGGGTTTTGGAGGTGCTGGGGTACCATGCGTAATCGAAAAAGGGTTGAACGAGAGTTCCCGCCAGAATCCTCAAGGTGCTTTTGTTGACCAGAGAGGAGATTCTGTA
This sequence comes from Entelurus aequoreus, assembly GCF_033978785.1. Lineage (NCBI taxonomy): Eukaryota > Metazoa > Chordata > Actinopteri > Syngnathiformes > Syngnathidae > Entelurus > Entelurus aequoreus. Next base: position 25,472,993 of record NC_084731.1, on the reverse strand, counting down.
GAGAAATCTCGTTCGTTGGTTAACCTTTTTGATTAGTTGGTTGCCATTTTATCACAGGAAAGGTTAGCCTCTAGAATGGAACCTAGGTAGGTGACCTGATCTTTCCTGGTGATAACAATGTCACCCACTTTTATGGTGAAGTCATTGACTTTCTTAAGGTTGATGTGGGACCCAAACAGGATGGATTCTGTTTTACCCAAGTGTATGGATAGCTTGTTGTCAGCGAGCCAGGTGCAAGTTCTACAGAGCTCAGCACTGAAGATTTTCTCCACCTGTGACTTGTCCTTGCCGGATACCAGCAGGGCAGAGTCATCCGCAAACAAAAACAATTCACAGTCGCATGCCGATGACATGTCGTTTATGTATATTAGGAACAGTAAAGGTCCCAATATACTGCCTTGGGGGACTCCACAGCTCACCGAGAGGGGGGGGGGGGGACACGGTGCCGTTCACCTCTACCACCTGCTCCCTCCCCTCCAAGTAAGATTGCATCCAGCTCCATGAGGTTTTGTTAAATCCGATTGCTCTGAGCTTATCCAACAGTATAGCGTGGTTAACGGTGTCAAAGGCCTTCTGAAGGTCCAGCATGACCATGCCGCAGTATTTGCCCACGTCCACCTCATGTTTGATGTGGTCGGTCAGATAGAGAAGGCATGTGTCAGTGGAGTGGTTAGTTCTGAAGGCTTGTAAAACTCCACTGTGTAGGATGGGAAGCGACATGAATGTGTCGGTTTCTTTGATGTATTGTAATCCACAGGAATATTTTGTCTTGACCAGAGAGCTACAAAGCGGAGAGGAAGCAGGACCTGACCCTCCTCCAGGCACCTTTTCTTTGAACTATTTTGTGACCAAAGGTAGCGGCTGTTTACGGTCCCCGTCCCTTTAGAAACAGCTGTTGCCATGTAATCAGGGAAAGTCCAAATAAAAGAGGAGGCGTACAATCTTTCGTCAGAGGGTGGTGGGACACTGTGCAAGGGTACAAGTCTACGCGTTTCTCCTCATTGAGCCAAATTTAATTCTGTCTCTGTTTAATTCCTTGCTTCTTTGTCTGTTTAATAGATGTCATCAGTGTTTGAACCTGACAGTATTTGATCTGAAACAGTGTCTCGGAGACTGTCAAAACTTGGACTGTGAGGGTTTTGTTTTCCTGAGATGCAAGTAAAGTTGGACTGGACATGGTGTGAAGGTAAGGACATAATTTATTTTTAACTCTAAACTACAAAAGGGGTACAAAACTAAAGGCGACACAAAGGCGGAGAACAAACTTGACTAATGAAAACAAATCTAGCACAAAGGCAGAAACTATGAACATGAAACTAAAGTCACTAACTGTGGCAATAATAACAAAAACTTACTTGGCAGAGCAGGAATCTATGGCATGGAACACGTAATCAATGGAGTAACAGGGATAACAGAATTAATGTCGCCAGGCCGACCAACAGAAAAAGACAGTGTTTAAATAACAGTGACATCAATCAATCAATCAATCAATCAATGTTTATTTATATAGCCCTAAATAACAGAAGTCTCAAAGGGCTGAACAAGCCACAAAGACATCCTCGGTACAGAGCCCACATAAGTGACGTCGATGTGAATGACTATGAGAAACCTTGGAGAGGACCGCATATGTGGGTAACCCCCCCTCTAAGTACAGTCCTTAGTGGATCTAACATATAGTGAGTCCAGTCCATAGTGGGGCCAGCAGGTGTGTGAGTCCAAACATGGAACAGGTGAAACTAATGGGTAACCATGGAAACAAAACAAGCAAGAGTGCACAACCAGGAACTAAAAAGCGTCCAAAAAACAAACAGCACATGGCCAAACAAAACATGACCAACAGACATGACAGAGACTAGATTAGCCACAATTAAATACTCCCACTGGAATTTTAGCTTGAAGACATATCTTCACCCCGTGGGCAGGATGAACAATTGGGACCACAAGGTTAAACGCGCAGGTACAATTTTGTGGATGCAAAAAAGTGTGAGTGGTTTGAGGTTAGGTTGAGGTTTATTGGCTTGGCTTTAGGTTAGGTTGAAGTAAGGGGTTTCACCACTGTGTCAGGTAAACTCAACACTACATCTGGTGGACAATTCTGGACCCTCACAGACTATTTAAAAAACAAAATGAAAGGAAGTCCTTGTTGGCATTTAGTTTGGCATGACCAACAGGGCTGGCAGATCATGAACTCTATTGGGATGAACTTGGCTTCCACTAATGAGAGTTAAAGAATCTGTGTATGTGGGCCAACATGCCAAGACATTCAGTCCAACCAGCTACCAATTGTACTTATTAGGAAGTGTGCCAGTTGACAGCTCTAGTGTTCAATATGTGTGTCTATAAATCTGATGATTTGCTTGTTGATCGCCTTTCTTCATGCTTTCCCAGTAATGAGCATGTAGGTTATATCTCACTGGTGAGCTTTTGTGGAGGCACTGCATGCTTGCCAACAGGAAATACAGACAAATAGCTCACATTTATGCATTCACACACAGCAGGGACAAGGATGAAGTGATAGAATAAAGATACAAATTAAATAAATCTATCTGTTGCAGCATAGGAGAAAGTTATGTACAAGTTTCACTTTTGCGTCTCATTGCACATAATTGTGGTGCGTTCAAGAACCACAAGGATTAGAGTTAGAAAGAGGTGTCATTAGGTTTTAAAAAAACAGGAGAGACTTAATCCCCAGGAGATGCACAAATAATAATATACTCAGAATACCATAATAATAAGTGAATAATGTCAGATTATATGATTATTTGAATTCATATAATTGCCACTTTATATTGAATTTGTTGGCACTTTATTGTTAGAAATGACAAACTTTTTTTTGAACAAAACCCAAACATTTGGAGGGGGGGTTATCTAGATATGTTCATCCCAGCTTTAAAAAAGTCCAAAATCTAATTACGGCTTTTACATGTTTTCGAAAAAGCTGGTTTCAACCAAATTCATGCAATTATTGTTTTTTTTAGTGTGTGTGTGTGTTTGTGTGTGTGTAAACCTATCACAAGGGTGGGCAAACTTTTTGGCTCAGGGGCCACATTGGCTTTTGGAATTTAACAGACAGGCCAGGCGAGCACGTGATGCATTTCAAAGCATATCATATCTGTTGGAACTAAGAGTAGGCTTCTCAAACATGGGCTAATTTAATCATAATACATACATTTTCAACAATATCATATCAGAACATCAATGAAACATACAAATGGTATTAAAGGGTTAACACTTACATTGTATTTTAGTGGGAGCTGTGTTGTTGATCACCCTTTTTTGCCCGTGCGCAGAAGTCTAGTATCAGTTTTTTTGTGGCAATTCTCATAACAGATCTTTGCTCAATTCTGTTCTAATATTTGGCGAGCCGGATTCAAAACACCAACGGGCCATAATTTGCCCATCCCTGACCTATAAGGTGTGTATGAGTGCGTCAACATTGAAGGGCCCTTTAGAAGTCTTGTATAAATGGGCCCAGAATTTGGTGCTACACCGCTGGCAAGCATTCAGAGTAAAGTTTAGTTCTTTGGGCTGAAGACCAAAGAATCCTGGACCTCTGGTATTATTAACTTCTATGTGTAACAAGAAGCTTCTATCAACTCACAAGTTCTTCTGTAGTACTCTCATGACATTCTTCTTTTAGGAGTTACTTTTGCTGAAATGTGTAAAAAACATATTTAGGGCCTCATCTACTAAAGGTTTGCATGTACTAAAACACGTGTAAACATGATAGCACACAGAAATTTTATCTGCTAGGGTGATGAGCAGAGGATTGCGTTTCTTAAAGGGTAACTGCTCAATTTTTGGATTTTTCCCTATCATTCACAATCATTATAAAAGACATGACGGTTGGATTTTTTTAAAAAAAGCATTCTAAATGTTGAATAAATTCGATCAAAAGTATGCTTACAATGGAGCCTATAGGAGCCGTTCCATTCTGCCTGTAGAGCGCCTAAAAACATCCAAACAACTCCATTGTTTTATATACATTTATTATAACATTTAATAATTCAGTATTTTGCTGATTTTAAGCATACGCAACGCATTAATTTCAAAAACGCATCACAACGTTTTTCTTTTTTTTTGTTCTTCACTGATTATTACTCACTGATTATTACTCACTGCAAACGTTTACTGAGTGTTGTTAAAAGGAAAGGCCATGTAACACAGTGGTAAAAATGCCCCTGTGCCAACTTTGGTAACACTTTAGTAGGGGGAACACATATTCACCATTATTTAGTTGCTTATTAACATACAAATTAGTAACATATTGGCTCTTAATGAGTTATTATTAAGTACTAATTCATGCCTTATTCTGCATGGCCTTATTATACAACCAGTAAGCCATTAACTAAGAGTCTTCCCTCAATAACCTCAGAATTGTTGCTTATTAGTAACCCTAACCCTAACCCTAACCCCAAGCCCAACCCTAACCCTAACCCTAACCCCAATGATAACCCTAACCCCAAAGCTAAGCCTAACCCTAACCCTAACCCTTATATGTTCCCCTAGTGTCACGATAACTCTAAATTAAGTCTTTGTTACTTTAATAAGCAACTAATTAATGATGAATATGTTCCCCATACTAAAGTGTTACCCCAACTTTTTTGCAATGTGTTGCTGCCATTAAATTCAAAGTTAATGGTTATTTGCAAAAAAAATTAAGTTTCTCAGTTCGAACATTAAATATCTATTTACGAATTACACAACGTGCCAACTTAAAGGCCTACTGAAATGATTTTTTTTTTATTTAAAAGGGGATAGCAGATCCATTCTATGTGTCATACTTGATCATTTCGCGATATTGCCATATTTCTGCTGAAAGGATTTAGTGGAGAACATCGACGATAAAGTTTGTAACTTTTGGTCGCTGATAAAAAAAAGCCTTGCCTGTACCAGAAGTAGCGTGACGTCGCAGGTTGAAGGGCTCCTCACATTTCCTCATTGTTTACACCAGCAGCGAGAGAGATTCGGACCGAGAAAGCGACGATTACCCCATTAATTTGAGCCAAGATGAAAGATTCGTGGATGAGGAACGTGAGAGTGAAGGAGTAGAGTGCAGTGCAGGACGTATCGTGTTTCGCTCTGACCGTAACTTAGGTAAAAGGGCTCATTGGATTCCACACTTTCTCCTTTTTCTATCGTGGATCACGGATTTGTATTTTAAACCACCTCGGATACTATATCCTCTTGAAAATGAGAGTCGAGAACGCAAAATGGACATTCACGGTGACTTTTATCTCCACGACAATACATCGGTGAAGCACTTTAGCTACGGAGCTAACGTGATAGCATTGTGCTTAAATGCAGATAGAAACAAAAGAAATAAGCCCCTGACTGGAAGGATAGACAGAAGATCAACAATACTACTATCAGGAGACACCGAACCAAACACTGGACCTGTAACCGCACGGTTAATGCTGTGCCGCCTGTCGAAGCCTAGCAATGCTGTTGCTAACGACGCCATTACTACGGGATCTCGTCAGAGCTATGCTAGAAACATTAGCTCTCCACCTACGCCAGCCCTCATCTGCTCATCAACACCCGTGCTCACCTGCGTTCCAGCGATCGACGGCGCGACGAAGGACTTCACCCGATCATCGATGCGGTCGGCGGCTAGCGTCGGCTAGCGCGTCTGCTATCCAAGTCAAAGTCCTCCTGGTTGTGTTGCTGCAGCCAGCCGCTAATACATCGATCCCACCTACAGCTCTCTTCTTCGCAGTCTCCATTGTTCATTAAACAAATTGCAAAAGATTCACCAACACAGATGTCCAGAATACTGTGGAATTTTGCGATGAAAACAGAGCTGTTTGTATTGTGATACAATGTGTCCGAATACTTCCGCTTCAACCATCGACGTCACGCGCAAATGTCATCATACATAGACGTTTTCAACCGGAAGTTTCCCAGGAAATTTAAAATTGCACTTTAGAAGTTAACCCGGCCGTATTGGCATGTGTTGCAATGTTAAGATTTCATCATTGATATATAAACTATCAGACTGCGTGGTCGGTAGTAGTGGGTTTCAGAAGGCCTTTAACTGGTTTTGGGTTTTGTAAAATAAAGTGGATTGGATTGGTCTGTTGTCTATTGATTGCGATTCTATATTGCAAAAAAGGTGGTACAGATTATAAATGTGTACTGCTGGTTTAACAACATCACACACAGGTTGTAGAGAACAATAACATAAATGTGGAGGGCACAAAATGCCATTAGGCAAACACATAATTTAAATCAGTGTTTTTCAACCACTGTGCCGCGGCACACTAGTGTGCCGTGAGACACAGTCTGGTGTGCCGTGGGAGATTATGCAATTTCACCTAATTGGGTTAAAAATATTTTTTGCAAAGCAGTACTTATAATTCGCAAATGTGCCCTTGTTGAGTGTGTGTGCTGTCTAGAGCTCGGCAGAGTAACCGTGTAATACTCTTCCTGTCAGGGTTGTCCCTGACAGTTTGGTCAAGTTTTAGTTTTCCTCTGCGTTTGTCTTGGTTTCCTGTTCTTAGTTTCCTGTCAGTGCTTTTATATTGTCTTCATTTCCTGATTGTCTTCCTGAGTGCTTTGTCCCCTCAGCTGTGCCTGATTGGCACGTGGCCACACCTGGTGCCAGTCAGCCAGCTGCCTATTTAAACTTGTCCTGCCCTCCAGTCACTGCTGGATTATTGTAGTGTCTACTGGTCAATGTCACTTCTACCTGTCACTATACTTCGTTGTAGCTCTGTCTACTTTTGTTCACTCCGCTCTAGTCCTAGTTCCTTCGTGTCACAGTAAGTGTTTTTGTTTGTCGACAGTTAGCCTTTGTGCTATTTTAGTTCATAGCCAAGTTTGTTCTCCGCCTTGTGCGCGCCTTTTGTTTGTTTTTTGCCATAGTATCTTAATTAAATAATGTTTTCCTGTTCAATGCCTGCCATCATCTCTGCATCTTGGGGTTCGGCACCTACAAACTCTGACACTTCTATATCAGTAGGTGGCAGCAGGTAGCTAATTGCTTTGTAGATGTCGGGAACATGGTTTGTCGTGATCACAATATGCAGACGACAGCGGGAGGCAGCGTCCAGGTAAAAAGGTATCTAACAATTAAACCAAAAATAAATAAAAGGAGAGTGTCGCTAAGAAAAGGCATTGAAGCCTAGGGATGGCTATGCTAAACAAAACTAAAACTGAACTGGGTGCAAAGTAAACAAAAACAGAGTGCTGGACGACAGCAAAGACTTACAGCGTGTGGAGCAGACGGCGTCCACAAAGTACGTCCGTACATGACAATCAACAATGTCCCCACAAAGAAGGATAGCATCCGCACAACTTAAATAATCTTGATTGCAAAGTAGATGCGGGGAATAGTGTTCAAGGAAGACATTAAACTGCTACAGGAAAATACCAACAAAACAGGAAAAGCCACCTAAATAGGAGCGCAAGACAAGAACTAAAACACTACACACAGGAAAACACCAAAACAATCTAAATAAGTTACGGGGTGATGTGACAGTACACCTACTTTGAGACAAGAGCTATATTGATGCATGGTTGGTTATGGTTTGAATTAATATATCCAACAATTGAGAGAATAACTTTTTATTGTCAATATCGGCTCGTGTGTTTCATTTTTTAATGTTTTCTGCTGGTGGTGTGCCTCAGAATCTTGTCAATGAAAAAAATGTGCCTTGGCTCAGAAAAGGTTGAAAAACACTGATTTAAATAGTGTGGTCTGCACCACTTTTCAATTGTAAACACAGTTTTACTAGATCACTTGCAACACGCCCACTAATAGATACACACAATTTTATAGTTTGCACATGCTGTTTAGAGCATGTCATTTTGATCTTAGTAGATCAGGTCCTTAGTTGTTCTGAACAATCCTAACTGATTTTAGTGAAAAGGAAGTACCAGAACTTTATGAAGAAGAAGAGACAACAACAACAGATGAGTCATTCTTGTTTCCTTACTTGTATTGGTCTACAACGATGGGCTGTATTGATGTCTTGTTCAGCACAATTACTGTATATGATGTTGTGACTATCTTGTGCAGTCAAGAAGGCAAAATGCCAAAGAGGTAATGCAAATCTCTAGTTAAACCTGCAGAGTGGATTACGCGGTGCTACAGTAAGTGAGATTATAGGATTTGATGCTGCTGCAAACCAGATTAGTAGGTAAAGGCCTGCTGTGCGCTTCCTTAAGAAAGTGGGATTAACCTGTTTTAAGAGATTTGTTGTTGAAAACTAGGGTGTGTGTATCTGTAAATGTATCTGCTTGAAAGATTTTGGCCCTTATTTGTAACAGTGTAATAACTTTGAATATAGCAAATTTAGAAACAAAAAAACAGAGCAAAATATGCTGTATTTGATTTGATTCAACCCATATGGTCAATGCCGGAGTATATGTGTTGTAGTGACATTGACGTCACCCTCAGACACGCAAGAAAACTTTAATCCTAGAGCGGTTTTGCCGACTTGGCATCTGACAGAACCGGAAACCACTAAATGAATTACATCAATAGATGCAAACTTAAATCATTTAGTCAATTATCGAAGTGATTTATCCCTTAATGTGGCTAAGTGGTTTTCTTCGCTCTTTATATAAATACTTCTCCAAAGGGGCAGAGGAAGACATTTGGGACCTGCGTTGTGTTGCAGTATCCCTTTTTCTTTTTTCAAACAAACCAGAATTTATTTATTCTGCTTCCTCATGCATGTGATTGTTTGAGCTGGTTATCACAAGCAAGCAACTGTCCAGGTGGTTTTGACTTTGTTTTGTGGAAAGAAAAAAAAGATACAGCAAAATGAGGGGCTCTCGTGCCAACGAGCTGCCGGAAGACTTCTGGATACCCATCCCGCTGGACACCAACAACATCACAAGCCTAAGTCCATTCCTGGTTCCTCAGGACCATCTTGGGAATACAGCCACCTTCTACGGCATGGCTGGATTCATGTTCTTTGTGTTTACGGTCGGCACCGCCATCAATACTCTAACCATCGCTTGCACAATGCAATACAAGAAACTCCGGTCCCACCTGAACTACATCCTGGTGAACCTGGCGGTGGCGAACCTTCTTGTGTCTTGCGTGGGCTCTTTCACTGCTTGCTGCTCTTTTGCGTCGAGATATTTCATCTTCGGACCGCTGGGGTGCAAGATTGAAGGTTTCCTGGCAACACTTGGCGGTGAGCAATAATAACCTTAGTTATAATAATATGAAATAGATTTAAAAACCCGTGTTTTTGTTTTACACCAGGTATGGTAAGCCTGTGGTCTCTTGCTGTGATTGCCTTTGAACGATGGCTGGTCATCTGCAAGCCACTCGGAAACTTTGTTTTCAAGCCGGACCATGCTTTGGTATGCTGTGCTTTCACTTGGGTCTTCGCACTTATTGCCTCACTTCCTCCACTTTTCGGTTGGAGCCGGTCAGTATCAAGCAAACCCACACCATAATTAGCGGTAGAAGGAGATGGAGACAGTGATTTCTGTTTTTACAGATACATTCCTGAAGGCCTGCAGTGCTCCTGTGGTCCGGACTGGTATACCACCAACAATAAATACAACAACGAGTCCTATGTGATGTTCCTCTTCGGCTTTTGCTTCTCCGTTCCCTTTGCCACCATCGTCTTCTGTTACGGTCAGCTGCTCATTACAATGAAAATGGTGAGGTAAAGCATAGATTGGCCGTGACCTAATTTTGTGAGTTTTCTGTGTGGTTAGGTGTCTCATAAATTTTGTTTCCTTCCTCAAAGGCGGCAAAAGCCCAGGCAGATTCAGCCTCTACCCAGAAAGCAGAGAGGGAGGTGACCAGGATGGTGGTCCTCATGGTGATGGGATTTCTGGTGTGTTGGATGCCCTATGCCACCTTTGCTCTTTGGGTGGTCTTTAACCGTGGGCAAACCTTTGACCTGCGACTGGCCACCATACCTTCTTGCTTTTCTAAGGCCTCAGCAGTCTACAACCCGATCATCTACGTCCTATTCAACAAACAGGTGTGTTTAAAGTAGTACAAACACAGACTTCAAAGCAAGAGTACAGTGTGGTGTTAATAACTTAATTCCCAATCTCCCCCCCCCAACAACAGTTCCGTTCATGCATGATGGGTATGATTGGAATGAGTAGCGGCGAAGAAGAGTCATCAACAACATCATCAGTGACTGAAGTCTCCAAAGTTGGGCCTGCTTAGACCTTGGACTTGTTGATTTGTATGCTTCTAATGAGTTGCATGAATCAGTTGTAAATACCTATAAATGTATGTTTTCGCATATTAAAAAAAATAAAAAAAATAATACTCATAATAAAAACTACCGCTGTCAAATGATTACATTTTCGAATCAGATTAATCACAGTTGGATTAACCATGATTAATCACAGATTATTAGTCGCTCGCATAGTTGAAATTAAATTTTAAAAATGACCCCAATCTACACAAATGCAGTTTTGTCAGAAGGTCATCCAGGAACATTTAAAAATGTTTTACTTGAATGTGCATCATTTATTTTGCTCAAACCTACGCATTGACCTGATAATTGACCGCAGAGCAACCCATGCCGATTAATCACATGAGTTAAATCGTTATTTTTGACATCTTTAATAAATCAATCAATCAAGCTTTATTGCAGACTCCAATGTCCAAGTAGACATACAATCACATACAGTACATAAAACAAACAAAATACAGTATAAAAGGCATCATCACATACTGTTAAAAACAGTGCTTGTGCATATTCAGTAAAAGGCATCTAATAAACAAATAAAAGCAGCAATAATAAAAAATAAATATATATTTATATATACGTTAAAAAAAATGTGTCTACACATTCTATAAAAGGCACAGATACCAGTGTTTCCATATATACGATTGGTAACTAACAGAACTACACCTATGATTGGTTATCTGTATAATAAGATCATTCTCGGACCCCTGCAGTCTACATATAAATTTAAACATCAGTTTTCTCAGCGTGCCGTGGAAGGTTTTTATCCCTAAATCACAAAAAAGCTTGCTGGCACTACTACCCCTTCTGAGCAGGATTCTGAGACAGTCATCATATGCAACCTGGAGTTTGCGCAAGCTCTCTTTTTTTAACCTCACCCAGAGGGGTGCTATGTACATAGGGGTGCAGTAAGCTCTAAACAAGTACACCTTGGCTTCATCAGAACAGTAGTGAAGTGTTCTCACCAGCATATCGGCTTGGACATACAGCATTATTCTCTGTCTAAGCATGTCAGCATCATCCTCCATCTTGTCATTGATGATGTGGCCTAAGTATTTGACATTGTTGCACACAGACAGGGATTTGACCGGACAATACATAATAAAAACAGATTCACCCAGCAAGTTTCTGCATTGTGTTCAACACAATGAAAAACATTATGTTCATAATGGAAATATGCATCCGGCGTTTGTTTTTTAATCACAGATTCAGCTCTCAAGCTATTGCTAAGCACTCCTCACATAAAGTACATACGTCGACAAAAGTGAACTCATTTGTTTTTTATTTATTTATTCATATGTCGATTTTGGTATCTTGACTCACACAGGTATTTTACATCCATGCAGTCCACTTGCATAAATAAATATAATCTATAGTGAAGGAGAATGTGCCATGGGGTAGCACATTTGAGCATTTACTGGTTTGATTCCTTGTTCAAAGGCCATGTTGACAGCGCTCAAGAGGCAGACTAAAATCTCTCCTAATTCAAACATGCAGCCCTCCACACTTGAGCACATATGTGAATGCTAGACAGAAGACACGGACCAGTGACATACAACAAGAGCGAAAAAAAGCATACAGAAATTAAATGAGAAAAAATGAATGAATAAAATCTGTGTTAAAAAAATATTTTTAAGATTATCCATTCTGTGTGTGAAAAAAAACTCCTTAAGAGTATTATTTATAATTTTTTTGTGAAATCAAAGCTGACAAATCTGTCAGGTGCTGTTGGCCTTGAACCCCAAGATGTAGTGCAGGAAAACATGACTTTAATGTCAAAAAGGAAATAGTGCATCTAGTAAGTGCACATGCAGGGGAAACAGGAAACTATCATCGAGCCCTGACTGGAGGGCTAGGCAGGCATAAATAACAGCCTGATTGGCAACTGCAACCAGGTGTGCCAGGATGCCAATCGGGGACAGGTGAAAGAAACGAGCGCTCAGGGAGACCTGCATGGAAGTGGAACTAAAATAAGAGCGCTGACAGGAAATAAACACAAACACACAGGAAAACCCAAGCATAACCAAACCGTCAGTAACAATTCTGACAAAATCTAGCCAAACACCAAATACAAAAAACCCCCACAAATTAACCCAACAGATTGCATTCTAGTTTGGAATATTTGAGTCACATCACATCGTGTGTCATGAAAGCATACTAAATTAAGTCCTCACTTTATTGATGTTTTTTTTTACTGCATAGTAGGGGTCTCGATACCAATAATTTGGTACCGGTACCAAAATGTATTTCGATACTTTTGGATACTTTTCGATACATTTCTAAATAAAGGGGACCACAAAAAATGGCATAATTGGCTTTATTTTAACAACAAATCTTAGGGTACATTAAACATATATTTCTTGTTGCAAGTTTGTCCTTAAAACAAATAGTGAACATACTAGACCTTGTCTTTTACTAGTAAGTAAGCAAACAAAGACTCATAATTTGTCTGCTGAAGTATGCAGTAACATTGTGTCATTTCTCATTCTATTATTTTGTCAAAATTATAAAAGACAAGCTATAAAAATGGATTATTAATCAACTTGTTCATTTACTGTTAATGTCTGGTTATTTTCCATTTCAACATGTTCTATCTACACTTCTGTTAAAATGTAAAAACACTTATTATTGTGTTGTTTAGATATTTTACATTAGTTTTGGATGATACCACAAATTTAGGTATCGATCTGATACCAAGTAGTTACAGGGTCTTACATTGGTCATAATCTAAAGGCCTACTGAAACCCACTACTACCGACCACGCAGTCTGATAGTTTATATATCAATGATGAAATCTTAACATTGCAACACATGCCAATACGGCCGGGTTAGATTAGTAAAGTGCAATTTTAAATTTCCCGCAAAATATTCTGCTGAAAACGTCTCGGTATGATAACGTTTGCACGTGACGTCATGGATTGTAGCGGACATTTTGGGACACCATTGTGGCCAGCTATTAAGTCGTCTGTTTTCATCGCAAAATTCTACAGTATTCTGGACATCTGTGTTGGTGAATCTTTTGCAATTTGTTTAATGAACAATGAAGACAGCAAAGAAGAAAGCTGTAGGTGGGAAGCGGTGTATTAGCGGCCGGCTGCAGCAACACAACCAGGAGGACTTAGAGTTGGATAGCAGACGCGCTACCGTGAGTACGCAGCTTTGGGTTCCAAACATTTGATCGCTTGCCCATACGTGCGTGCCGCTATGTGCATGTCACGTACGTAACTTTGGGGAAATATATGTGCTGTATGAACTTTGGGGAGGTGAATGGTACTTTGGGCTGTGGGATTGAGTGTGTTGTGCGGGTGTTTGAGTTTTATTGGTGGGTCATATGGACGGGAGGGGGAGGTGTTTGTTATGCGGATTAATTTGTGGCATATTATATATAAGCCTGGTTGTGTTGTGGCTAATAGAGTATATATATGTCTTGTGTTTATTTACTGTTTTAGTCATTCCCAGCTGAATATCAGGTCCCACCCGCCTCTCACAGCATCTTCCCTATCTGAATCGCTTCCACTGCCCTCTAATCCTTCACTCTCACTTTCCTCATCCACAAATCTTTCATCCTCGCTCAAATTAATGGGGTAATCGTCGCTTTCTCTGTCCGAATCGCTCTCGCTGCTGGTGGCCATGATTGTAAACAATGTGCACATGTGAGGCGCTCCACAACCTGTCACGTCACGCTACTTCCGGTACAGGCAAGGCTTTTTTATCAGCGACCAAAAGTTGCGAACTTTATCGTCGATGTTCTCTACTAAATCATTTCCGTAAAAATATGGCAATATCGCGAAATGATCAAGTATGACACATAGAATGGACCTGCTATCCCCGTTTGAATAAGAAAATTTCCTTTCAGTAGGCCTTAAGTTCCCATGTGTCCAGGGATGTATTTCCGGAGTTTATTAATAAAATATGAATTTTTTTTTGAAAAAAGATTTTGTGACGATAAAAAATATTGATGTAATCATAGTAGTATCGACTACATACGCTCTTGTACTTGGTATCATTACAGTGGATGTCAGGTGTAGATCCACCCATGGCATTTGTTTACACTGCGATGCCGGTGAGCTATTGTATCCTCCTACGGTGTGTAGTGAAGCATGTTTAGCTATTCCTCGTCCTGCAGGGATGATACTTGTAAAAAACTAACTTTATTTGTCGCCATGGAGGCAAGGATTAGCGATTTAGAAGTAGTTAAAACACTGCAGATTGCGGATGGACATTAGCCGCTAACTAGCTAGCCATGTTTTAAAGCACCTCTTCCTGTGTTATAGCTTCACTTTTAACCATCCATACCTTTTCTACCGCTTGTCCCTTTCGGGGTCGTTAGTTTTAAGCCATAATGCGTCCAATCTCCCTTTTCTGTCTACACACTGTGTCTGTTTGGAAGTATTTTGTGATTGTGCACTGCCGAACATGCTCCTCTGCCTGTAAAACCAGCAATGTCACGACGTGACGACGACGCGCCGTCATGCCTGTGAAAAAAAAATATGGCGAACCGGTACTTTTCAAACAGAGTATAGTACCGTTTTTTATTCATTAGTACCGCGATACTATACTATTACCGGTATACCATACAACCCTACTGCATAGTTAACTATTATCCAAAAATAACAAGAACAAAAAACAATGCAAAAATATTTCATATTAAGCATGAGCAAAAGTTTGGCGTCTTCCTTTGACGCTTCGGAATTTTCTCAAAAAGTTACAAATCCACCTTAAAACTTAGCCATGTTTAAAGTATGCAAATATGCACAAAACCAACTTTCAATTTTTTGCAGATAACAAGTAAGTTATGAGAGTGGATTGGATCAGAGCCCAATTAATCAGTGCACTTTTGACAGAGTATAGCTTTGTTTTTGCCCAAGTAATCAAGGAAATTGGGAGACTGTTTGTAATTGATGAGTGATGTCAAATTGACATCAAAATGACGTCCACAATAGGGTTAAATGGTCTAACGCATTATGTGTGCTCCTTCACAAGGGTTTAAACCAAATCTTTTAAATCCTTCCCTTGAGCCAATTAATTGAAGCCTAAGTAACATACAAAGGTCCTACAAAAACAGCTTTAGGTCACAAGAAGAGAGACCTACGCTACATCTACAGGAGAAGATCTACATTCCAGAAAAAAAAAGCAAAATTTAGTTGTTTTTTTTCCTTGTTTCTTTTTTATTTGAGAAACAAGCACAAAATGAGAAGAAATTACCCCATGGAGCTCCCAGAAGACTTCTGGATCCCTGTCCCTTTGGACACAGATAACATCACTTTATTCAGCCCTTACCTAATTCCCCAGGATCACCTCGGGAACAAGAGCATCTTTTATGCCATGTCAGCATTTATGCTCTTCATATTTGTCACCGGCACGACCGTCAACGTCCTCACCATCGCATGCACTGTTCAATACAAGAAGCTACGGTCTCACCTGAACTACATCCTGGTCAACCTAGCTGTGGCAAACCTGCTGGTCTCCTCGATAGGCTCCTTCACGTGTTTTTACTGCTTTGCGTTCCGATACATGATTTTCGGGCCAATCGGGTGCAAGATTGAGGGATTTACCGCAACTCTTGGGGGTAAGTAAGATAACGTTTTTTTCTTTTTGTAGGATCATCAAAAAATAGTTGTGTGTATTTGCATATTGAAACGTCTTTATCTCATCTGTTACACAGCCTATCAACCAAAATAATAAAGTTGTCAAGGGTTGACAGTTGCTAACTTATACATTTTAGTGCAATTGAAAAATATATTGCAGGTGATATAAACAATCATACCTTTCAATTTAGACCACAGATGTCAAACTCAAGGCCCGGGGGCCAGTTCTGGCTATGTGGCCCGCGAAAGCCTGGAAAAATTAGGTTTCAATAAAATACTTTTTATTTTGATTATTTTTTTTTTTACTAAATGCATTAGTTCTTTCAATTTTGACAGAATAAAATGCATATTTTAAACTTTAATATCATCTGATCATGCCAATTATATTATTGTATACTGTATTGCAAGACTATTTTTGTGAGATAAAAACAAATAGTTAAATATCTGCTTGTCACCTTTATTTATGATTTTAAAGCAAGTTATACATTTAAAAAAATCTAATAATTAAATGCATATGCATTTTGATTAATTATAATTAATCACAGGTTTTTACCCGCATGCATAATGTAAATTAATTTTAAAAAAAAGCAGCCCTCTGAAAGCAGCCATTACTGCGATGTGGCCCTCAATGAAAATTAGTTTGACACCCCTGATTTAGACAAATGTTCAAAAGACTACAAAGGACTATAACCTCCTAAAAACTAGCATCCCCATTTGTTTTTTGCTTGACAGGGTTCTGTTTTTTTTCCTGAAAATGTCTAACTCTGACAAACTTTTACAGCAAAAGGTCCATAGTGGCTTACTAGACATCACAAAATTCATCAGTGAAATATAGGGATGTCCGATAATGGCTTTCTTGCCGATATCCGATATTCCGATATTGGCCAACTCTTAATTACCGATACCGATATCAACTGATACCGATATATACAGTCGTGGAATTAACACATTATTATGCCTAATTTTTACAACCAGGTATGTTGGAATTAAAGTCCTTTTTAAAAAAAATAATTAAATAAGATAAGATAAATAAATTAAAAACATTTTCTTGAATAAAAAAGAAAGTAAAACAATATAAAAACAGTTACATAGAAACTAGTAATTAATGAAAATGAGTAAAATTAACTGGTAAAGGTTAGTACTATTAGTGGACCAGCAGCACGCACAATCATGTGTGCTTACGGACTGTATCCCTTGCAGACTGTATTGATATATATATTGATATATAATGTAGGAACCAGAATATTAATAACAGAAAGAAACAATCCTTTTGTGTGAATGAGTGTAAATGGGGGAGGGAGGTTTTTGGGGTTTGTGCACTGATTGTAAGTGTATCTTGTTTTTTTATGTTGATTTGATTAAAAAAATAAAATAAAATAAAATAAAACGATACCGATAACAAAAAAAACGATACCGATAATTTCCGATATTACATTTTAAAGCATTTATCGGCCGATAAATGGGGTTTGTGCACTGATTGTAAGTGTATCTTGTGTTTTTTATGTTGATTTGATTAAAAAAAATAAAAAAATAAAACATTTAAAAAAACGATACAGATAACAAAAAAAATGATACCGATCATTTCCGATATCACATTTTAAAGCATTTATCGACATCTCTAGTGAAATATTATCTTTCCTTTCTAGTTGCGGTGGCCCAATACTTAACATTTAGTGAGGAAAGTAATTACTGTGTCTCCATTGTGTCTTCTTCCAGGTATGGTAAGCCTCTGGTCTCTGGCAGTGGTGGCTTTCGAAAGGTGGCTGGTTGTGTGCAAACCCCTCGGAAACTTTGCTTTTAAACCTAACCATGCGATAGCTTGCTGTGTGGCGACTTGGGTCTTTGCTTTGACCGCTGCAGTTCCTCCACTGCTTGGATGGAGCAGGTATACGGTACAAATATTGCACAGTGTGTGCTGCTTTTGCACTAAACACGCAGTGTTGTTACGTTTGTTTGTCTGCAGGTATATTCCTGAGGGAATGCAGTGCTCCTGTGGTCCGGATTGGTACACCACCGACAATAAGTTTAACAATGAGTCCTATGTGATGTTCCTCTTCTGCTTCTGCTTTGCAGTCCCGTTCTTCACTATTGTTTTCTGCTACTCACAGCTGCTTTTTGTCCTGAAATCTGTATGTTTCATCCTACTCAGTGTCATTTATTCTTTTTTAAGAATCCAACAGGTCTGTTCTTTCTTATCAAACAGGCAGCAAAAGCCCAGGCGGAGTCTGTTTCTACCCAAAAAGCAGAGCGGGACGTGAGCAGGATGGTTGTGGTCATGGTCCTGGGTTTCCTGGTGTGCTGGATGCCATATGCCTCCTTTGCTCTTTGGGTTGTGAATAACCGTGGGCAAACTTTTGACTTGAGGCTAGCCACCATTCCCTCCTGTTTCTCCAAAGCATCCACAGTCTACAACCCAATGATCTACATCCTCCTCAACAAACAGGTTGGAATTTGGTCACTTTCAAAATACTGGAAACTATAGATGTGCTCTAATATCGATCCTCAAATCCAAATATCTATACTTTGGATACATTAGTTCAGGGGTGTCCAAACGTAAGGGCCGGATACTGAAAAGTGAAAGTATGCAGGGACCATATTAATATTTTTTTAATAGAAAAAAATGCTAAAACAGACATTGTAACATCTATGTATTACAGGTTAGGGTTAGGGTTAGGGTTAGGGTTAGGGTTAGGGTTAGGGTTAGGGTTAAGGTCAGGGTTGGGGTTAGAGGTTAGGGTTAGGGTCATTACATACCGATTATTTTCTTTTTTCTTACATTTTACAATTGTTTTTTTCCCCATGTAAAAATAGAATTAAAAAAATAAATAATGCAATTGTTTAACTGCATAACCTAGTATGTCAAAATTTCTGCCTGGACGAAAATATTGATGTTAATGTTTATTAAGGTTGTAATTTTTCAGATTAGTTATTAGTATTTTTATTAAAAATAAATAAATAAATTTAAAAAAATAAAATAACAATACAAATATATATATATATAATTTTTTTTTTTATTAATTTTTTTTATAGAGCTGTTGGACAACACAAGTCGACATGATACACAATGACGTCGAGAATGATGTCAATTTAAATAAATAAAAATATATATAAAATAAAATAAAAAAAATAAAAAAAATAAAAATGGATGGGATATATATATATATATATATATGTATATATATATATATATATATATATATATATATATATATATATATATATATACATATATATATATATATATATGTATATATATATATATATATATATATATATATATATATATATATATGTGTATATATATATATGTATATGTGTGTGTGTGTATATATATATATATATATATATACACACACACACATATACATATATATATATACACATATATATATATATATATATATATATATATATATATATATATATATATATATATATATATATATATATATATATATATTTAATATTAAATATTAAAAATATATATTAAAAAAATATTACAATAAAATAAAATATTAAAAGCTATCACACAAAAAAAATATATATATATATATAAGTTGGTAGAGTGGCCGTGCCAGCAATCGGAGGGTTCCTGGTTCGATCTCCACCTTCTACCAACCTAGTCACGTCCGTTGTGTCCTTGAGCAAGACACTTCACCCTTGCTCCTGATGGCTGCTGGTTAGCGCCTTGCATGGCAGCTCCCACCATCAGTGTGTGAATGTGTGTGTGAATGGGTGAATGTGGAAATACTGTCAAAGCGCTTTGAGTACCTTGAAGGTAGAAAAGCGCTATACAAGTATAACCCATTTATCATTTATCATTATATATATATATTGAGGGGCAAGCGGTAGAAAATGGATGAATAATAATATTTTTGATATTTTTTGATAGCTGTTAATATTTTAGATCGGGAATGTATTTTTTCACCCCCCATACTGAAAAGTATGTGGGGTATTTTGAAATGGTTTAATTTTTAAAAATGCTGCAAGATTATACATATATTTAAAAACATAACTTTGGTGTTATATGTATATTATTAGTATATTATATTAATTATATTAATTATTTGTTTAAAAAGTTCAGCTTTTTCTCTTTACATTCCGATTTTTTGCTCTTTTTTCTTACATGTTTACTGTTGTTTTTAGATAGATATGTTACTATTTGAAAATACACAACTTTTAAAGTCTTAGTAGACACGTTGGATATATTTGCACAAAGTTTGGGTATCGGATCGTTATTGCCAAAACCAGCCTGAATTTTACTTGGTATCGGATCGGAAAGAAAATCAGTGCTATATCCCACATCACTATTTAATCTGCTAGTGTAGGTTCCAGCTTCAATGGCGCCCTTTGAAAAAAAAGACCCCTGGTTTTACTGCCTTAGCTACCAAGCAACGTTTGATTTTTTTTTATTACTTCCGTTCCATAATATGGTATACATAAAGTAATTGAAGAACTTCATGCCTTTTTTCTTTGGTCCCCTTTCTTCTTTCCTGCTTTCCAGGTTTTATCGACACCTCAACATAGCAGCCAAAGATAAACAACTTATATTGTCTCACAGTTTTCCCAGTTTATTTGTTTTTAACTTTTTTGTAGCAAAACAACATGCGGTATATTCAATATGATACAATACTAAGAACATTTGTTTCATTTTTAAGCAATTTCTACTGTTTTTTGTTTTTTTTTAACAAGAGATTTGGGCCCCGGTGGTAAACTCGCCACCCTCCTAAATTGGTTTGGTTTAATCCACATCATGTGAGCAGCACAAGAGTACTAGTATACCGCCTATAGAGAGCGCCCATCAGACATAAATGTCCTGGACTGATAAGCAAAGAGTGCAAATAATCTTTTTTTTTTTCCCCCCCTCATCCTACATATAAATCACATCCCTCCTGCAATCTGTTTAATTTAGACTGGTCTGAAATATTTTAGGAAACATCACTAAATCCATTCTATTCTATTCTGAATATTAAACTAAAAGAAAAATAATAATTATAACCTGCTCACAATTTTCTTGTATTGTTTTCCCCCCCTTTTAGTTTCGCTCATGTCTAAGGAAGATGCTCGGGGTGGGTGGAAGTGATGACGATGAAACATCAGCAAGTCAATCAACCACTGAAGTCTCTAAAGTTGGACCTGCTTAAATTCTTCATGATAACTGACGATCACCTGCACACTATAAATATAAATACAATGGCACTTCTTCACATTGGGGGCAGATAAGGTAACAAAAGTAAGACAATGTCATCTTGTTAACACATTTGAAGACGTGTGTTTTATAGAAAGAAATGTTGTAGAACCAGAGGAGGTCAGTGGAAAGCTGTACTTACATTGCAAGTAGACAGTTTATAAATAACCTTCTCATGTAAATAGGTTTTAGTGGTAGATCCACTTTAATAAAGAACATGTAAAACTGGCACGTGGAAAAATGACTGGTGTTTCAAGTGTTTGTATAAATGAAGTACATACTGTGAGTGTAAAGCACAACGTTTGTGGCGGTGCCCAGTATCGACTGTTGTCGTGATCCCAGCACGCAGAGAAGGCAAGCGTCATGCAGGCCGAAGGTCGTTTAATCAGGAACAAAACAGGGAAAAAGTAACACAGGTCGAGCAGGAAACTAGAAAACAACACAACACTTTGGCATGCACTAAATAATGAACCAGCACTGAAAGAGGGAACAAGGTGGAACTAAATAGAACTCATTGACAATAAAGAGCATGTGTGCTGTAAATGTAAAGTAATGATAAGGCAAAACACAGAGACCAAACAGGAAATACTGACAAAACAAAAGCACCCGGACAGGAAGTGATACCAAACACAGGAAAATACCCAACAGGCAGGTGCGGCGTGGCTCAGATGGTAGAGCAGCCATCCAGCAACTTGAGGATTCCTGGTTCGAATCGAGCTCCCGCCATCCTAGTCACAGTCTTTGTGTCATTGGACAAGACACTTAAGCCGCCTTACTCCTAGTGCCACTCGCACTGATGTTTAGGGTGCTGCAACAGACTTATTCTTTTGTCTACCCCTGTTGGTTGTACTGTAAAACAAATTGCCACCCGGGGACAAATAAAGTTTCTAAAAAAAAATTAAAAAAAATAAAATAGTCCAAACTGTCATGTGGAAATATAGCAACAAGTTATCTATTATTAACTACAATCCAGACCACTTTTATGGAGTTTTACATCATTGGGATATGTTGCCAGATCATAAATGATTCAAATAATAATTGGCAATTTCCAAATGTAAACATTTTACTCACCAACCAGATTGAAAAAGCGAGTAATTTGGCTATCACCATTGTGGTAATTTTCTATCCCATATCCTGATCAGGATCAGGTGAGATGAAGCCAAACCCAGCTGATTTTGCCACGACAGACTGGTTTCACCCTCAATCACAATAAGCGTTTTACATTCATGTCTTTCCAGATGATTATTACCTGATGTAAAATGAACATGTGCAAAGGTGGCTTCAGTTCACTTCACACCAGTGTAATAAATCACCCATGAAAAACAAACCATTCAAACAGCACGTTTGTAAAGAACAGTTTTGAAGATAGTCGCGAACAAATCTGAGTTCTGCTAGTAGTGAACTTTTACTGAACATGGATAGTTCAAAACTAGCGGAATTCCAGACCTGCCCTCGAAACATTGCGTTGCAGTTGCAGTTAGATCAACACACCTGGGATGCTAGGCAAAAGAATCAAAGCATACAGCCTTCTTCTTATAGCAAAAATGCAAAAAAAAACAAAAAAAAAACACCAGACAAGTTGATTCCAACCCTCTGAAGTTCCTGATTATCTTCTTACTGCATGTGAAGTCCTCACTCTTCCATGGGCACTCATCTAATAAGCCAGACGTCTACCTGTGCAAGAAGTGAAGTTCTGAAAAAAAACAAAAAAACAACCAACAACATAATAAACGGATTAATAAACCACGCCAGCAGCTCCAGTTAACCTCTGACCTTACCGGCCTTTCCGGAGAGATTAAAGTGTCAGACGTAATAAATCTGGGCTAATCTATTATGTGGGGAGACCTGAGTTGTCCGTATAATCTGCTTTAGTCAGCTTACTGGGTCAACCACATTTTTGAAAACGTTTATCTCTATCTCTAGGAGAAGCACCGACGAGATGGGGTGGTAAAATGATAAAGAACACCCTGTAAATGTAACACATTCTTAAGGGGGTCAGTTCTACCTGAGCCCACAGAGAAAACAAGAAGAAATGTCCAATTTGGAGGTTGCTTAAGGGGACCTTAAAAAGTAATAGGAAGCATGCGCTAACATCCATCCATCCATCCATTTTCTACCGCTTGTCCCTCTCGGGGCCACGGAGGGTACTGAAGCCTATCTCAGCTGCATTCGTGCGGAAGGCGCTGTACACCCTGGACAACAATCAATTATAAAAAAAAGCTTTGTATTTTTTAAATTTGTTTAATGAGTTTAATTAATAAGAAGTCATGACTATGAGCATGTTGCACCCAGGTGAAGGAGGTCGGGTTACACTGTGAGTGATGTGGTCCGTGTGTTTGTGTGTTGTGTGTGGCAAGTATAGCAAAGTGTTGAGAGAGATGGCTCAAAGAAGAGGGAGAAAGAGAGCAAAAGGCCCATAGAAGATGAGAGAAGCTCTCAAAGGTTTTGTGATAGTTTAAAACAAAAAAAGACAGACATCGTGGTCAATGTTCCCTCTAAGGTGCGCGCCTGTGCAATTGCGCACTGCTCAAGCGTCCTCTGCGCACTGCAAATCTATGCCACGCACAAAATCAAATAAAAAAATAAGCGCGTAACAATTTTCGACACACGGCTACGACAGAGAAAACAGTTTTCGTCATCATTGTTCAAATATTGTAACGTCAGTCGAGACGCTTTGAGGACATGAATTCCATCGATCACTTTACTGAGCAAAACTCTATATTGCCGGCCATAAACACATCACCAAAACATTAGTAAAAAAAATGATATATAGCAAAACTGGTCATTTTCTGCAGTACAAACCAGACCAAAAGCAACTTTGTTATATCAACAGCAGCCACTCGATCTTTCTCACTTGCGCCAACACATGCACATATGGCACTTAGCCAGTGATGCGTTCACAGCCACACAAAAAGTCGGACAACTCCAACACCACACATAAAGTGTAATTCCAGGTCGTTACACTGTGATTTACAAATCAAATGTGTGCTTATTCTAGTGTCATTTATTAGCAATCTTAATTTATAAATATTAATCATGAACTGCTGTTAGTATATCAAAAAAATACTAATAAAAATATATTTTTTACAAACAGGAAGTTGCAGGAATGTACACATGATCCCCTGCTTACATCTCATTGTGCAACATGTGAATGTTTTAATGGGAACTAAATGCAATGTTTGAAAGGGGTACACATTATTTCCAAAGCAGGACCTCCACCCAGACAAACAATACAAGTACACAGTTCATGAAAAACAATATTTTTTGTTATTGTCATTGTAAGTGGGCCTAAACACTTATATTAGAAAATAACCTTATGGAAATGACTGCTGTCATTTGATTATAATAATAAGAGAATGTTGTCTGTCTATCTGTGTTGGCCCTGCGATGAGGTGGGGACTTGTCCAGGGTGTACCCTGCCTTCCGCCCGAATGCAGCTGAGATAGGCTGCAGCACCCCCCGCGACCCCGAAAGGGACAAGCGGTAGAAAATCGATGGAAGGATGGATGGAGATTTAACTTGTTATTTAGTCAGGTTTGGGACAGGTGTGCTGCTGGTGTAGCCACAGTGTGCACGTCTGATGTTGCTCACATGGGCTCCACTGAATGCTCAGGGAGTTTTTGCGTTTGCTCACACACATGAAAAATTAGAGGGAACATTG
Organism: Entelurus aequoreus; assembly: GCF_033978785.1. Taxonomy (NCBI): domain Eukaryota; kingdom Metazoa; phylum Chordata; class Actinopteri; order Syngnathiformes; family Syngnathidae; genus Entelurus; species Entelurus aequoreus. Next base: position 25,448,372 of record NC_084731.1, on the reverse strand, counting down.
ATCGTGGTGATATGTTTGCACTGTCAAACAGAGCTGGCATTTTACAATAGCACTACATCAATGATGCATAGCAGAAAGCATTCTTCGTATTCAAGAGCAGCAAACAATATTTTTTAGGGTTTTTTTTAGGGCAAGACGACTTGATGGAGTGAAGGTAGGGCAGGTGGAGCTGTGGCCGTGCGGATGGGCAGGGAGGTTGGGGGGGGGGGGGGGGGGTAGGCTTAGAGTTAGGGTTAGGGTTAGGTTAGGGTTAACCCTAATCCCCGACATTTTTCGACTGTCATTTGTAGTCTTCTTCAGAAGGGTCAGCTGAATTTCATCAAATGTACCAAAAATACTGTCTGACTACAAGAAAATGTTAAAGGTATATGAAGAAGAAGACATAATTAACCTTTTTGAGCAACGCAGGTTTCAAGTCAATTCCGATGTTCGGGGTGACGATTCAATTCAGAATCAGTTCTCGATTCAACATAATTCTCGATTCGAACCGATTCTCACAATTTATTATTTGATATTACGGTGATAACAATACAACCTGTTAAAAAAAAGGTTATGGGTTACAAAATATTATTTTGGCTGCTCATGTACAGTATATGTAAGCAGAGGATATGGCCTGAAAAATGTTATTAAAATGTTATTTTTTTAATTTGTGAAAAAAACCTTTAAAAATTACAAATTGTAATACATAGGAATTGCGATTTGAGTGTGAATATATGACATTTTTTAGCACCCCTACATATTCTATGTATACTTTGTATATATATATACATATATAATTAATTTTTTTAACTCGCAGAGTTGTTTGCAAAAAAATTAAAACTAAAGTCAAAATATCCAACACAGATTTTTTAAATTGGTTATTTATTTAGGTGTGTTCTGCTATTGGTTGGCGATTAGTCCAGGGTGTACCCAGCCTCTCACTAGAAGTTAGCTGGTACAGGCTCCAGTTTACGTTTCCTGTCTTCGGCAGGAGTGGCTCTCGAGCGGCTGGGCTGGCGGCGGCCCAGTTTGGGGTCCCAGCTGCATGATCGGGTCCGGGTGGTTTTCTCCCTCTTTGGTACAGCTGCGTGCAGTTCGCCCTATTGGGGCCATCCTCGCCACGGTCTGCTGCTATGTGGGGGTGTGGCACTAGGTTCATTGGGGTGTTTGGGCGGTTGGCAGGGTTTCCCCGAAATCCGGCGGGATGTCGCTTCCCTGCTGGGCCCTGCTGTTGGGTGCTCACGCCTCTGGGCCGTCTGCTAATTGGTCTTGGCATGCTCTGTGGGCTGGGCAGCGTTCTCTCCACAGTGGTGGCATCTGTGTCGCCCATGGTGTGGCGTTGCCTGACTTGGGGCCTGCCGGGTTTCCCCGGGTTGCCTGTCTGGCCTGAATTTTAGGGTGTGTGGTGACTGTTTGGGGGTGCTGGGTAAACGGCTTTGGTGTGCAGGCTTGGCGGGGAGTGGCTTCCCCGCGGCACCTGAAGGGTTCTGGGTTGTCGGGGCTGGCCTCTTGGTCGTATGTCTCAGTCGCCTTCTACACGGGCTAGGGGGGCTTTGAGGGTTGTGTTTCAGCTCCCTGCTCTTCACTCTTCCTACTTACGCGATTAAAGTGGAACCTATGGCGAGAGGCTGGGTACAAACCTTCTTAAAGGCCTACTGAAACCCACTACTACCGACCACGCAGTCTGATAGTTTATATATCAATGATGAAATCTTAACATTGCAACTCATGTCAATACAGCCGGGTTAACATATAAAGTGCAATTTTAAATTTCCCGCGACACTTCCGGTTGAAAACGTCTAGATATGATGACGTATGCGCGTGATGTCACAGAGAGAACGGAAGTATTCGGACCCCATTGGATCCAATACAAAAAAGCTCTGTTTTCATCCCAAAATTCCACTGTATTCTGGACATCTGTGTTGGTGAATCTTTTGCAATTTGTTTAATGAACAATGGAGACTGCAAAGAAGAAAGCTGTAGGTGTGATTGGTGTATTAGCGGCGGACTACAGCAACACAACCAGGAGGACTTTGAGATGGATAGCAGACGCGCTAGCCGCCGACCTCACCTTGACTTCCTCCGTCTCCGGGCCGCCGACCGCATCGGTGATCGGGTGAAGTCCTTTGTCGCTCCGTCGATCCTGGAACGCAGGTGAGCACGGGTGTTGATGAGCAGATGAGGGCTGGCTGGCGTAGGTGGAGAGCTAATGTTTTCAGCATAGCTCTGTGAGGTCCCATTGCTAAGTTAGCTTCAATGGCATCGTTAGCAACAGCATTGTTAAGCTTCGACAGGCTGGAAAGCATTAACCGTGTATTTACATGTCCATGGTTTAATAGTATTGTTGATCTTCTGTCTATCCTTCCTGTCAGAGGTTTATTT